>NC_059159.1:72559675-72868480 GCF_019923935.1 Bubalus bubalis
GCTTCAGGTGACACCTGAAGAGGACCCTCTGGTGGGCAGGCAGGTCAGAGAGGGATGTGCCCCCTGGAAACAGGTGCATGGGAGGTGGAGGTCCGGGGAAGAGGGAGCTGGCTTAAGGCATGTGCGTGCCCAGGACAGGCCCGAGCTTGTGTTCAGTCACTGACGAGAACCTCCTAGACTCAGCCTCACTGGAGGAAAGGGGTGTCCAGAAATAACGGCAGCGGTCACGTGCTATATCCCAGCCAACGCCAGTGACACCACTCTCTTCAGTTCCCCTACTGCTGCCACCTCCAGAAAAAAAAAGCTTCCTTCTATTTCAGCCCAGGAAAATAGAGACTGAAACCCACAGGGGCAAGTGGTAATATGGGATATGAACACCTGTTCAATTTCAGGCTGGATTTGAGCTTAACCCAACAAATCCTATCCTCCCATCATCCTGACATAGACCAAACCAACGCCAGGGAGGGCCTGGCACCCACCCGGCCTGAGGGATCTAGGAACTACAGGATGCGGGTCCAGATGGGGTAGGGAAGGTGAATTTCACCCAGGTATCATCCCAAGGCAGGTGCCTTGCTGTGGCTCCCGGCCAGCCGGGTGGGGATCAAAGGGTGCTGTGCTCACTTGCTCTGAGCCGGAAAGAGTCGGCCGACCTGCAACCAACCACTCAGACCCCCCTGAAGTGTAGCCGCCAGGCATCTGCTCTTTACGCGAGAGAACCTTCAGGAAAGTCTGCAGCCAAAGCACAACAGGTCTTGAAAAGGAGGGTCAAACAAAATGAACCATTTGGGGGTCTGTCTGCAGGTCTCGGTCCTTCCTGTACTCACTCTCAGACAGCGGGGAAAGGGGAGCCAGGTCAAGTACACAGCCAGCAGGGAGTCCTCGACACCCCTGTCCCAGGCAGGGAAGCTCAGCTGCCCCAAATACACAGGCCCTCCATCCCACCGAGAACTCGAGTGCAGGACAAATCGAGCCACAGAGCGCTGCTGGCAACAGGAAGCGGGGAAGGAGCCAACCCACAGGTCTGAACTCAGGCAAGACACCCCAGGGCCACGCCAGCCCTTTCTTGTTTCTGCACACAGGGGCCCCTGGGGAGGACGGAGACCATCTTTAAGGATGAGCCAGATACAGGAAGGTCAGGATCCTTCTCCACCAAAATACAGACCACCACGGTGGGACCCTCACTTTGTGAGATGGGCAGAAACGCCAAGCTCCCCCTCGAATACATACATATGTATATGTCTGTGAGTGTGTGTGCATATATCCGTATACACCCACATATACACACACACACATATGTGTATATATACACACACATATATATAAATAAACCTTGAATGGCAAATCTGAAACTCTTTAAATAATAATAATAGTTGTTAGTGAATTAAAAAACCACAAGCCAGCTGTGCTGGGCTCGTGAGCTGTGTGAGTGACTCCCCAGAGTCCCCATGGTCCTCAGTGTAAGCTATCGTCAGTGCCCTGTTTAGGGAGCCCTGGTTGCCTGGGACCAGGCTTCCGGGCCTGGTGCCGCTGACTTCAGGAGCAAGGCAGCCCGCCCCTCCCGCCCCCCTGCGCCTCTCCCAGCAGAGGGCCTGGCCCGACCACGGTGGGTGTCCCTGAGGCCCTTCAGTGTCCAGGGCCCCCGAGCCGCCTCCCCCACTCTGCTCGTCCTCGCCCCGCCGTGCAAGGCCCCTAGATGAACTTGAAGCACTTGGTCTTGTCGTGGGGCAGGCGGGTCTTGAAGAGCACAGAGTCCACGCGGAACTGCGTGTACAGCAGGGGCATGTAGCCGTACACCTTGACAAAGAAGTTGATACACTTGTGCCGCTCGTGGAAGTGGGAATCGTCGTGTGACAGAGCCTGAGGGCAGCCCGGGCATCGGAAAGTCCACCGTGAGGTCACCTGGGAGCCGGGAAGAAAGGGCAGAGGGTGAGAACCACGGTGCTAACATTGACAGAGGCCCCGCAGCTCCGCCTGTGAGGCCTCCGTTTCCATGGCGACAACACAGCCCGATGCCCACGCTCATCCCCAGTCCTCTTCCTGACGGGGGCATGCTCGGCATCTACACTGTCGGTAAGGATGTGCCTTCCAAACGGTCCATGCTTAACAGATATCGAAAGCCCTGAAGCCTTCAGTGTTACTTATCTCAGTGACTCTACTTCTAGTATTCCTCCTGGGTGCACAGCCAGATGTTGCAGGGGCAAAGCTGTTCATTTCATTCATGTTTTTAACAGCAAAATACTGGAAAACTACCCATCAAAGGGGGACTGGTTAAATAATTATAAAATACTGCACATCCATTAAAAAGAAGTTTAAGAAAGTCATATTTAAAGGGAAATGATCATATTATAGTTTACTGGTTATTATTATGATGAATTTCAAGCAATCGGGAATGTATGCAGAGTAATACAACAGCTTCACCGTCAGCAACACGGCAGCCCAGACAATATAAGCCCCCTCAGCAGAGAATGCCAGAAAAGGCAGGACAAAATATAGACACCATCTCTTTAAATATACTGGCTGAGCTTGTAATGAAAGAAATGAAATCCTCAGAAGTCAAAGGAGTGAGAAGGCTTGAATCCGGAGAGACAGCCAGGAGCTCGCCTTCCGGAGGCTGGGGCAGACACTGTCATCAAATCAGGTCAGAAACATGCTGAAGCCGCAGAAACAAGCGGAAGGCCACGTGGGTGGGAGGTGCCCCACAGAGCAAGGTGGTGAAGCACCGCTTCCTTCTGAGTCTGAGCTCCAAGAGGAGGAGGAAAATCCCCTCTGAGAAACTATAACCTCAAGCCGGCCTCACACAGCTGAGGCTACAATTTATGTCACCCTGTGTCCCAATATGCTAATTTAGCGTGAACAGGTCTTAAGCAGGGGGGGAGCCCAGGCACGAGAGAGAAACAAGTGCAAGCCCTCTCAGATCCAGGCCTCAAAGCAGTGCAGTAAGCAGCATCCAAAGAATATGACCTCACAGTCAAAAATCACACAACAGGGATGGGTCACATGGAGGAGAATATGCAGAAAGAAACGACAGAAGAAACACTGCACAGCAGCAGGACTCTCAGACAGAGACAGGAGAATAAACGGTCTCAGGTGCACAGCAAGATGTTGAAAGATTACTCAAGGTTTGATGGAAGAAACAGCGGCTATCAGAAAAAGTCCGTGCGGACATGAAAAGGAACCAGATGAGGACTCCCCTGGTGAGGCGGTGGTTAACACCACGCCTCCAATGCAAGCAATGCGGGTTCAATCCCTGGTGAGGGAACCAAGATCCCACATGCTGCGTGGCGCAATCAAAAAAGAAAAGGAAAAAGAACCAAACAGAACAACAGAAATGGAAAGTACATAAACTTATTGTGATCATCATCTCGTGATGGTTTGTAAGGCAAATCATTAAGTTGCATGTCAATTACATCTCAATAAAACTGGGAAGAAAAAAAAGTATACTGAATTAAATCAGAGACTCAGTGGATGGGTGAAGAGAAAATCAGTGATAAAAAGTATACTAAAATTATTCCCAGAATGGAAAATACTGGAAAAAAGCTTTAAAGAAATATGAAAGCAAGATGAAGAGACATGGAGGGCTTCCCTGGTAGCTCAGTGGTAAAGAATCCGCCTGCCAATGCAGAAGACACAGGTTCACCCCTGATCTGGGCAGATCCCACAGGCCCCAGAGCAACTAAGCCCACGCGCCACAAGCACTGGGCCTGCGCTCTGGAGGCGGGAGCCACAGGTGCTGAGGCCCGCAGGCCCCAGGACCCGTGTTCCGCAACAAGAGAAGCCGCCACAATGAGAAGCCCGGGCACCGCAACTAGAGAAAAGCCTGAGCAAGCGAAGACCCAGCACAGCCATAAATAAATAAATAAATAAATAACGTTATTTAAAAAAAAAAAAAAAGACTAAGAGACATGGAAAAAGATAACTGTATGATTCCATTTATTTAAAGTTGAAAACTGATCCTGGAACAGAAAAAACCTATCATTCCCGCAGCTGAGCTCTCCTTCCTGCTCTGAGCTGAGCCACCTGCCTCCTGGGACCCAGCCCACACTCTGGCCTTCTGGATAGATCCCTGCAGGAGGGCGTGTGCAAGGCAAGACGCTCCTGAAGTACAAGATTACGTTAGAGGGGACCTGTCTTAGCAGATACAAAAACTAATTCTAAAGCTATGATAATTCATGTGAATTTGGCACGTGAACAAACTGGACCAGCAGGCCAGAGTAAGAACCCGTGAACAGATCCACGTGCACACAGACGTCTGCTGAGTGACCTTCCAGCACTGCACGCCACTGGGTATGGGTGAACTGAGTGTGTGATGAATGCTGCTTAGGAGACAAAAATGAAATCAGGGCCCTAGCTCACATTATACACAAAAATCACTTCCACAAGGATTAGTGATTTAAATACAACAAGGCAAAACCTACACCTTTTAGAAGGGTGTGGGGCCTATTTAAGACTCTGGGCAACGAAAATAAACTACAGTCACAAGCATCAACGCTGACTGAGCTCACACACTGACTTTTTAAAAACCTAAATGCAGAGGAACACATATAGTCTGATTTCATTTACATAAAATTTAAAGACGCCAATCACTTAGAGATGAATGAGTGAGTGAAAATCGCTCAGTCGTGTCCAGCTCTTTGCGACCCCATGGACTATACAGTACAGTCTATGGAATTCTCCAGGCCAGAATCCTGCAGTGGGCAGTCTATCCCTTCCCCAGGGGATCTTCCCAACTCAGGGATCAAACCCAGGTCTCCCGCATTGCGGGCAGATTCTTTACCAGCTGAGCCACAAGGGAAGCTCAAGAACACTGGAACGGGCAGCCTATCCCTTCTCCAGGGGATCTTCCCAACTCAGGGATCAAACCCAGGTCTCGCACATTGCAGGCGGATTCTTTACCAGCTGAACCCACAAGGAAAGCCTTAGAAATGAATATACATCGGTAAAAATGCTTTTCTTTTTAAGGGAGGAGGGGAAGGGGATTTTTAAAACTAAACTCAGGGTAGCAGTTATCAATGGAGGGAAGCAGCAGGCCGGGATGACCAAGATACATATACAAGGAGCTGGTAGTGAGAATGTTAAACTTTCTCATTTTCAGTTATCATTTTTATTGCACGGGTATTTGTTTAAAGAATCAAGGGACTTCCGTAGGGGTCCAGTGGCTAAGATTC
This sequence comes from Bubalus bubalis, assembly GCF_019923935.1. Taxonomy (NCBI): domain Eukaryota; kingdom Metazoa; phylum Chordata; class Mammalia; order Artiodactyla; family Bovidae; genus Bubalus; species Bubalus bubalis. Next base: position 72,564,841 of record NC_059159.1, read on the forward strand.
AGCTCTCCGAAGGCACTCTCAGGTCCCATCCCTGTCAGGGAACTAGATCCCACATGCCACAACTAAGATCCAACACAGCCAAATAAATAAGTATCTCCAAAAAGAATCAAATATGGCTATGTATGTATGAAACATACATTACTATTGGTTTAAAACATACGAATGAAATGTTATGCTTAAAGGGGGGAGGAAGATAACAAACAAAAACCCACCAGGTTTGTCAAATATTGACACTTTGTCCTATTTGTTTTAGGCAACACATATATTTTTCTTTTTTTTTTTTTTTTTTTTTGCAAAAGAAACAGAATATTACAAAGAGTTAATCCGTATGCCACCACTCCCTCCCTCCTTTCCTCTCCTGCAATGTCATGGGGAACATGACCTTCAATTATACTTGACAAAACCAAACTTTCTTCAAAATAAATGTCCCAATGTACACCCACCAGCCCTGATCAACATCTGCAATTTCTGCACATCCTTACTGCCGTCTGGTACCATCACACTTTCATTTCTGCCCACTTGATGGTATAAACTATATCACAATGTTTTAACGTCCACTTCCCTGATTATTACAGAAGACCAGCACCCTTCCACATGTTCATTAATCATCTAGGTTTCTACTACACTGAACTACTTTCTTACAAGCTTAATGCATCGACCGGGCCGTCTTCTCCTTTGGAAGCCCTTTATCGGCAGCAACTCTTTGCCATGTGCCAGGACTGCAAATGTCACATCTGGATATCGAGCTTTTTGAACAAAGCTTTGAACTTTAATACATTCAAACGAATCTATCTTCTCCTCCAGATTTTGTACTTTTTGTTTCTCTTTGTCTATATCACAAAAACACTTCTGTATTTTTTGTTACAAGTTTTAAAGCTTGCTATTAACATTTGGTTTATTAAGCCATCTGGAATTTACTTTGTGTATGACATGTACTTCTGTTCCATGCAGAAAGTGCTATTCCCAAGAGGCCACCTTTATCACGTGTCAAGCTTCCGTGCAGGCGGGCCTGAGTCTGCACTCTGCCCTGTAGCACTGCCTCTGTCAGTCTCTGTGCCAAGATCACAGGCATCTGTCCTGATTCTGTACTTTAACACCGAGCCACGCTTTCTGACAGGGCCAGCTCCCCTCTTCCTCACTAGCGCCTTAGCTATCCTGGCTCTTTGCCTTTCAACACAAATCTGAGGGTCTCTTTGTCAAGTTTCACTCCAAGCCAAATTAAACCAAATAAAGTATCCTACTAGAATTTAGGGGGTTTTTTTTGATGGTGTGATGGTTAATTTTATTGCCACCTAATAGGATTTTGATTAGAGTTACACCGACATTTTACACTTGGGGAGAACTGCATTCCTGACCACATGAATGTGGATGTGGTCTCTACCTCCATTTATTTAGTGGGTAACCTTGAGAAACCTGTATGCAGGTCAGGAAGCAACAGTTAGAACTGGACATGGAACAAAAGACTGGTTCCAAATAGGAAAAGGAGTTCGTCAAGGCTGTATATTGTCACCCTGCTTATTTAACTTCTATGCAGAGTACATCATGAGAAACTCTGGGCTGGAAGAAGTACAAGCTGGAATCAAGACTGCCGGGAGAAATATCAATAACCTCAGATATGCAGATGACACCACCCTTACGGCAGAAAGTGAAGAGGAACTAAAAAGCCTCTTGATGAAAGTGAAAGAGGAGAGTGAAAAAGTTGGCTTAAAGCTCAACATTCAGAAAACGAAGATCATGGCATCTGGTCCCATCACTTCATGGGAATAGATGGGGAAACAGTGGAAACAGTGACAGACTTTATTTTTGGGGGCTCCAAAATCACTGCAGATGGTGACTGCAGCCATGAAATTAAAAGACACTTACTCCTTGGAAGGAAAGTTATGACCAACCTAGACAGCATATTAAAAGGCAAAGACATTACTTTGCCAACAAAGGTCTGTCTAGTCAAGGCTATGGTTTTTCCAGTGGTCATGTATGGATGTGAGACTTGGACTGTGAAGAAAGCTGAGCACCGAAGAATTGATACTTTCGCACTGTGGTGTTGGAGAAGACTCTTGAGAGTCCCTTGTTCTGCAAGGAGATCCAACCAGTCCATCCTAAAGGTGATGAGTCCTGGGTATTCATTGGAAGGACTGATGCTAAAGCTGAAACTCCAATACTTTGGCCACCTCATGCGAAGAGCTGACTCACTGTTAAAGACTCTGATGCTGGGAGGGATTGGGGTCAGGAGGAGAAGGGGACGACAGAGGATGAGAGGCTGGATGGCATCACTGACTCGATGGACATGAGTTTGAGTGAACTCCAGAAGTTGGTGATGGACAGGGAGGCCTGGCGTGCTGCGATTCATGGGGTCGCAAAGAGTCGGACACGACTGAGCAACTGAACTGAACTGAACCAAACCTTATCTTACTACTGACTTCAACAGGGACTTTCTAAACTGTCACAATTAAGTGTAATATTTGCTAGAGTATTCATGCAGTCAATGTTGTGCGTTTTGCTTAGTTGTGTCCAGCTTTTTGTGACCCCGTGGACTGTAGCCCACCAGGCTCCTCTGTCCATAGGATTCTCCAGACAAGAATACTGTAGTGGGTTGCCATTCCCTTATCCAGGGGATCTCCCCAGCCCAGGTATCGAATTCCAGTCTAACACACTGCAGGAACCACCAGAGAAGGCCCCATGCAGTCAATAAACTCTGGAAACTCTCATATTATATTTTCAAGACTGCCCCTCCCATCTCTCCAGTCTTCCCTTTCTGGCACTGTGTTAGATTTTACAGCCTTCACATCTCTTCATCTTTCTTATCTTCCATCTCCTTATATCTCCATAATACCTTCTCAGAAATGTATTCACATTATTCACGCATCATCTACTAGGTCATTAACTTTCTCTTCAGCTGTCTTATCATTTTATCCCATTCACAAAGACTGTCATTTTAATAACTATAATTTTCATTTCCAGTAGTTCTATTTAGGTTTTTTAAATCTGCATGTTCTATTTTCTTTCTGAATATATTTTTTTCCTGAATAATTTTAAAATTATTATTACTATGATAAACTGAGAAAACAATTAAAATTGGATGGCCCATCCTGTTAATTCCAGCTGAAGAATACTTACCACCCACAGCCAGTATCAGCCATCAGAAGTCCAGTTACTAGAGTTGAAACTGAGGAGTGATCATAACCACAGGCCAGGGCGCCAAGGGACACTCACACCAGAGATAAAACTCTGAAGGAGCCATGACCCCCAGAGGTCCCTCCACAGGACTCCACCATCCCCTTCCGCCACCCTCCCACCCGCCGGCAGTTCTCTAGCCGTCTTCCAGTTTACAGGCAACAGTGTGCCACTTACTACCCTCCCCATCAGCTTCGACTGCAGCAGGAGACAGATGTCAGGGCTCAGAGAAGGCAGGCTGTCATCAAACCACGTCTGTGTCCAGTACTCTACTCTGTTCTCCCTGTACCTCATCTCAGACGCCAGCACTCAACCTCAGGGAGAAAAGTCTCTTAACCTGCAAGTGACTCAAAAAGGTATACTGCTTTTTATACTGCTTTTATAAGGCATTTTCTCCTTATATATGCTCTTTTTATAAAGGTATTTTCACTGAAGCGGTGGTTTCCAAATAAATGTTTTTAATCATGTAACCCACTACTAAAAAAATGTTGTGATTGCAACCCCAGTACATTTATTAAAAAAAAAATCTATATATAGGAACTTCCCTGGTGGTCCAGTGGCTACATAATATACACAGAGAGAGAGCGGGGAAAAAACTGAGGGCAAGAGGAGAAGGGGGCAACAGAGGATGAGACGGTCGGATGGCATCACTGACTCAGTGGACATGAGTTTGAGGAAACTCAGGAAGACAGTAATGAACAGAGAAGCCTAGTGTGCTGGAGTTCACGGGGTCACAAAGAGTTGGACATGACTGAGCAACTAAACAACAACTATATATATATGTGTGTGTGTGTGTGTGTGTGTGTGTATAATAAAACATACAAAAAATTAAGAAGAATAAAGTAAATTGTATAAACTGAAGTTTGAACACTTACTAAAGCAACATCATGGATTATATTTTACACAGGAATATTTCAAGTAATTTAGTCTAAGTAAAGTTCTGCTTAGTAATGGTAAGGAAAATCTTGAATAGATGTTGAGAACTTACTCAGCATTAATATTAAGACACTTACTTATGTATTCTCTCTCTAATTCCTTATCCCATAAGCCATCTCCACCCGTCTTCTCAATGCTTTATGAGTTTTTCATCCTTTATTCTGAATGAAGTCTATTTACATTCTAGATCTCTCCTCTTCAAAAAAATAATAGTACATTATTCAAAGGAACAAGATGAAATTAACCCTGTGTGGTTTATTTAGTCAATATTGACAAGATATTAACATTATTGAAAGAATATAGCTATCACCTAAAACAGTCATGCTTTCCTAATTATAACAAGGGAGGGGACAGTGAAAATTTGAAGTATTTAAAGCAAAAAAAAAAAATTACTACTTTATAATATAAAATAGTATATATACCTGATAAAATTAGGTAAATTAATGAAAATACTGAGTTCAAACTGGTTCTATAATATGAAGTAAATAACTGGACTCAGAATTTGAAGACAGGCTCAACTTACTGAGCCTCTGACTTTAAAAAGTCATTGTAATTTTTCCAGTTTTCACTTTTGTTGTTCAGTCGGTAAGTCATGTCTGACTTTCTGCGATGCCACGCTCCCCTGTCCTTCACTATCCCCCCAAGTTTGCTCAGATTTATGTCCACTGAGTCAGTAATGCTATCTAACCATCTCATCCTCTGCAGCCCCCTTCTCTTTTTGCCTTCAATCTTTGTCAGCATCAGGGTCTTTCCACTGAATCGGATCTTCACATCAGGTAGCCAAAGAATCATGTATACCATAAGCAAATTATTTACACCTCATTCTCTATACTGGAGAGATGTTTAACCAATGAAACATTGGCCTAATAACAGAACAAACATGCTTCCATGAGGATGAAAAATGCACCCTGTCTGTGAGTGCTTACTGTGACTGATGGTATTATTAGGTACCTAATCACTCAGATACTTTAAATTTTCATGAATAATGTCTTATGATCTAATAGGGAGTTATAATTAGAAAGCAAACATCTCGCTGGAGTCAAGTCCCTGGTTACACAAGAAAGGATAAATAAGGAACAGAAAAGTGTACCAATCACTAATTTCTTTATAAGACCTTTGCCTCCCTTCCTTAGAATTCACAAAGAAGTATGCTTTTTTTATCATTTACTATCAGATCTACCACTGTACCTGGAAAACATGTTATTTTATATAAAAATACTATCATCATTCAGAGTTTAAAAAAAAAAAAACACAATTTGGTGCATTATTTTGCTAATTATTCTTCTCTTACAAGGCTTTAGTAGAAGGCTAAAGAATGTGAGAAACTATGGGGTAACCAGGAGTTAAGTTATGACCCTGAGCCACACTTGGCAAAAGGCTGGAATAGGTATGAATGAATGCATAAAGCCCCAGGGGCTTCTCTACTTGTCTGTTTTGCTTTGTTGCTGGAATCAGTGTTCTCTAGTTACCACTCTTGCTTAAAACTAAAGATACAGTTTGACCATCATCATTTGTACAGCCTAGTGGCTACTTAGTCTAGAACTTATATTCAAAACGTACAATAAGAAGAATGAAATATACACCAAATTATTATTTACTCATGGTCTTAATGATATCCATGAAGTTAAAATTATTTTATAAAATTAAATAATATGACTTGATGATAATAATATAAGGACATCAGGAGTGAATCCATAACATAAGACACTGACAGAGCACAGTCATAAACACTATTAATTGGAACTGACAGACTCTCTAGTATTAACTGTTACAAGGCCTTTACCGTAGCCCTCACCAGGAGAGCTTCCACCTGTCTGAATCTACAATAATGACAGAGACAGTGATGGGACTGGTCTTTATGTGCACCAAGTATGCAATTGGTACCAGTCTGGTCAAATCTACTCACCAACTCAAAGACAGAGAAAGAACTCAAATTTCTACAATTTGGGGGGTACTTTTGTTTTGTATAAATACCTTATGAAGAACTTATGTGCCAGGCACTATTCTTAGAGTTTTATACACAGAAATTCTTACATTTTGGGTGCCAAGGACACACCACCTCCCATTCTGGTTTGGCAGTCTGGGGAAGCCTATGGACCCTCCTTAGAATGCTTTTAGACATGTAAAATATAAGAAATTACAAAGGAAATGGCAGAGGATGAGATGGTTAGATAGCATCACTGACTCAATGGACATGCTGCTGCTGCTGCTGCTAAGTCGCTTCAGTCGTGTCTGACTCTGTGTGACACCATAGACGGCCTCCCACCAGGCTGCCCCGTCCCTGGGATTCTCCAGGCAAGAACACTGGAGTGGGTTGCCATTTCCTTCTCCAAGGCATGAAAGTGAAAAGTGAAAGTGAAGTTGCTCAGTCATGTCCGACTCTTAGCGACCCCATGGACCGCAGCCTACCAGGCTCCCAGTCCATGCGATTTTCCAGGCAAGAGTACTGGAGTGGGGTGCCATTGCCTTCTCATGAATCTGAGCAAACTCTGGGAGATGGTGGAGAACAGAGAAGCTTGGTGTGCTGCAGTCCATGGGGTTGCAAAGAGTCACGACTTAAGGACTGAACAACAACAAAGGAAACAAGTAATACTGAAACACAGAAATACATGTTCTCTTTTAGAGGTAACACAATCCAGGGAAAAGTTAGTAACTGCCATAATTTCAAAGAAGTGAGGAAAGTTAACAATACTTCACAATAAACGTAACGTGATAGGAAAGTATCTATGAGTTCTGGTGAAAAATCAGTTACCACCAATCCTCTTATGAATTACAGCCTGTTTTATAACTGATAAAAAGGATAAATTCCAACTCAAGATCAGTGAAAATTAAAGATGTAACATTTCCCCATTCAAATTCCAATCACTAATTTCTCTCCATTTACACCTTAGGAAGTGAAGGCCCTCATTAAACCCTGAAGTGATCCTATTTGGCTGGTGGCCTCATCATCCCGTTTCACAGACGAGGACTCTGAAGTACGCTGAGTTACGCACTGCACAACTACAAAGTAAGTGAGCTGAGTACACACGCACCCCAGTCCCGTACACGGCGGGGCCCTACCTTGATGGGGGGTTTCCGAGTGATGTGGGAGACGAGGAAGTTCATGGCGATGTCCTCACAGTTGATGTATTCATCCACCATATCTCGGATGGCCTGGGGCATCACGTAAGAATACAGGTAGGCATAATACTGCCGGGGCAGAAACAGAAGCACATCCTGTGTTAGAGACCACAGTTCTTAGCCTTTCAGCGAAAATACGCACAGGGCGCTAGGAAGCATGTTGTGGGGGAGGCTGGGGGTGGCGATCTCCAGGAAGCACCACTGGCACTTAGGGAGGCGGGTCCAGGGATGCTGAACACCTGCGAGGCAGATCCTCCGCACTGAAGAATCAGCCCATCCAAACTGCCACCATCACCCTCTTTGAGAAACAAACCTTCATGCAGTCTCCTTGGTACCACAGTGATTCTGCAACAACATAAACATCTATTAAATTCGGTTGGACGCTCGTTCAGCTGAACAACGTTCTCTCTGACAAAGCAAGGGTAAGCGAGGGGGAAAGTCCGGTTATCTTCTCAGACCTCAGTAAGTCACTGAGTAATGAGATGGCAGATCCCGCAGCGCCTCACTTCTCAGTCTGGGCACAGGCTAGCCCTGCCCGAAGCCACCCTCATCCCTGGCCCACACTGTTCACAGACTCCTGATCGGCCTCCCTGCTGCCTTCTTGCTCCCTCTAGTCCATCCTCAGCACAGCAGAGCAATCGTGTTAAAACATGGGCCTCCTTTACTCCAAACCCCTCAATGGCTTCTCATCTCACTCAGATTAAGCCTAAGCTCTTAACATGCCCCACAAGGTCCACAGGTGCACACTGGCTCACACCAGCAATGAATCGACTGCTGAGCTTTCAGGGAGTTTAGGAATTTTCTGACCTTGTTATGAAAAACAGCCATTATTAAAAATAGAATTACATGTACTTAAAATTCAAGGGCCTCCCTGGTGGTTCAGCAGTAAAGAATCTGCCTGCCAATGCAGAAGATGTGGATTCTACCCCTGGGTTGGGAAGACCACCTGGAGAAGGAAATAGCAACCCACTCCAGTATTGTTGCCTGGAGAATCCCATGGACGGAGGAGCCTGGTGGGCTGCAGTCCGTGGGGTCGCTGAGTCGGACACGACTGAGCGACTTCACTTTCACTTTTTACTTTCCTGCATTGGAGAAGGAAATGGCAACCTGCTCCAGTATCCTTGCCTGGAGAAACCCAGGGACAGAGGAGCCTAATGGGCTGCCATCCATAGGGTCGCACAGAGTCGGACACGACTGAAGTGACTTAGCAGCAGCAGCAGCAGTGGTTTGCTGGTTATCTTGTGACAAAATACTTAAGAGATGGTGAACTTAAAAGATGAATTACACATCTTTCTTTTACGAAAAGACAGGCTGACCCTTTAACTGGCCACTGCCTATCATTAGCATGCTAATAAGAATATTTATTAATTAAAAATCCATATCTTTATCAAGGGAAACATGACATTATAAGAAAAAAGAACTGACTTAAAAGTATATGGTGAAAGCATTATGAAAACAAATATTTAGAAGTATTTCCACTATTATATTATCTTTATGCCAAAAATAAATTTTTAAAATACAGAAAAACTTTGTAACCTGTTTAAAAATCTTCTCAAAGTTTCAGTGAATTTAGAACCTACTCTAAAATATAAAATGCAATTTCTGCTCATTAGTTTGCTTAAAAAAATTGAATGGCGCCATAGAAGATGAAAATTCAACAATTTCAACAAAAGACTACCAAATTGGTAGATAAGCATCAGGACTTTGGAAGCAGGGCAATAAGGTATTTCTTCCAGGGACAGTGATTAAAACAAAGTATTAGAAATGTGCTTAATTTAGAAACAGACCAATTTAGAAACAGAACACTGACCTGCCAGTATACAAAGTGTCAAATCAAGATTTTCAAAAATAATAAGGCATGTTCAGTCATTGCTCTCACTAAAATTTAAGAATTTAGTGAGACTATTATTTTTAAACTGTTTCATCTTATCTCAGCCATATAAAAATTTCTGTAAGTATGGTAGTATAGTACACATACTATAATTTATACATACATACATTTGTGAGGTACCAAAAGTTTTTACTGATAGGCACTTACAGTAAAAAGAAAAAATAACTTGATTGCTCTAGACTAGGGAAGGCCACCTTAGTTTCTTCCAAAGGGCAAACAAGGAAACTTTTGGGAGAAAAGTTCAGTTTGAAGTACTAGGGAGAAATACAGAAATGTTCTGAAAATAAATTTACAAGTAAAGCTCTCAAGGAAAGGCAAGGCTGGAAATCACCAGCTTATGGATGCTAAGAAAAGCCACAAGAGCTTGAGGGGACGTAAGGACAACACAAAATAAGAAGAGTGCTCGGCAATTATACATAAACTAGACCACCAACAAGCAGCTACTGAGAGCAGAGGCGACTCTACTCGATATTCTGTAATAACCTTTATGGGAAAAGGCTCTGAAAAAGAACAGCTACGTGTGTAACATGTGTAACTGAATCACTTTGCTGCACACCTGAAACACAACACTGGAAATCAACCACACTCCAGTGTAAAATAAGAACCAAATTTAAAAAAAAGAAAAGCGCTAGACAGAAGTAGAGCCCTGTGAAGAAGTGGAGTCGCTCAGTCGTGTCCAACTTGGCGACCCCATGGACTGTGGCCTACTGGGCTCCTCCGTCCGTGGGATTCTCCAGGCAAGAGTACTGGAGGGGGTTGCCATTTCCTTCTCCAGGAGATCTTCCTGACCCAGGGATTGAACCTGGGCCTCCCACATTGTAGGCAGACGCTTTACCATTTGAGCCACCAGGGAAGAAGTATAGTACTTCAATAATTATAGGGAGACAGGGTCCTGGCTGGGTTGTTCAGGAGAGCACGGAGTGGAGATCAGGATGACAGGCCAGGTGGTAACATCTTTGCTGACCATGAAGGGATGACTTAGGAGGTCGGTAGATGGAGCAATAAGACAGATAGGACGAGTCTCAAATGTGATTTCACATGACAAGTGAGAAGCAATTGTCAAGAAGAGTCACCAGTGAGCAGTGGAATGGTTCTCTCTACCTGGCTCCAGGGTACAAGTGTGGGGAAATGAATAGTCTCAATCACGGTCCCTGGAAGGAACACAGGAACAGGCTGAAGGGGAAGCACTGTCCTCAGAGAAAAGTCAGGTTTCAACCAGATCAAGGAGACAGAGGAGGTTTTTTGTGAAGTGGGGGTACAGGCAGTTTGGCCATCCCAGAACAGGGGCTCTTCACAGCCCAGAGAGAGGACCTGGGAGGGAAGGTATGGAGCAGTCCCATCTGTCATTTTTAATTTTCTGGTGGCCACAGTTTTAAGAAATAAAAAGAAACAGTAAAATTAATTAGTAACATATTTTAATTTAAACCAGTGTATCCAAAATAATTGCACTTTATAAAATAATTGCACATACAATCACTCCAGTGTTCTTGCCTGGAGAATCCCAGGGTCGGGGGAGCCTGGTGGGCTGCCGTCTATGGGGTCGCACAGAGTCAGACATGACTGAAGTGACTTAGCAGCAGCAGCACATACAATCATTCCCTATTGGCTCAGATGGTAAAGAATCTGCCTGCAATGCAGGAGAAACGGGTTCGATCCCTGGGTTGGAAAGATCCCCTAGAGAAGGCTACCACTCCAGTATTCTTGCCTGGAGAATTCCTTGGACGGAGGAGCCTGCCAGGCTACAGTCCATGGGATGGCAAAGAGTCAGACATAACTGAGCAACTAACATTCACTCCCCCAACATACAATCAATATAAAAAACTACTAATGAGATAGTCTACACTCCTTCTTTCATGCTAAGTTTCCAAAGTCTAGTATGTACAATACTGTACACTGAGAGCACATCTTAGCACTGACCAGTCACGTTTCAAGCGCTCAGCAGCCACATGTGCCCAGGGGCTATTTTACAGAACAGATGAAATGGAGAGAGAAGATGAGTCAGGAGCAAGAAAACAGAACAGTTTAGCAACAACAGTACAAGAGAGGAGTAATGACTGGAAGGGTCTGCATCCTAAATATTCAACAAAAATCTGGACGTGAAGCAACGTGAAAATTAAAAGCTCTAAGGAATCAAACAGAACTTGCAGAGCCTGAATGGACAGAAGCTTGTGGTGGGGCCTGGGACAGAGGTGGCTGAATCAGGAGAGGGCTACATTCAGCGTTTCGTTGGCCAGGCCATGTCCAGAATGGCTGTGGGGAAACTGGAAAATGTTTTGCCCCACTGCTCTCAGTTTTACAGAGGTAGAGCCAATGCTCAGGAAGATAAACTGATTTTCTAACGGCCAATGCAGCAGCCTTCCCATCCTGACTTCATTCTAGAGTTGCTATAATCATCTTGATTACTGTCTTTATAGATAGAAGTAGTGTAATTCTAGCAAGCAAGGGGTATGTAAGAAGCATTAGGAGAGTTATCTTTATTTAAAGCAGCATTTCACTGCCACACAAAGGCTCAACTCTGACCAAGTCATGCAAATCCTACCGGCCCTTTCTTACCTTGTGGAAGAAGGCAGCACCTGTCAGCACCATGGACAGCTCACAGGAGTAGTTGGAGTTGTACAGCCAGGACTGATGAGGGATGTCCCACGCATGGTAACGGCCAGGGAAACCCACAATGCGGTCCCGTGCTTCTCTCCACACCCTCATAAAACACAAGCATATGCACACACATGAGTACAAAGCTCTAAGGTTATCAGAAATGTGTAAAATTATTGCCTCTATTTTGCAGGATCTCTCTTTTTGAGCTGTTACTTTCTTTTTAATTTTATATACCAAATCAATCACAAACCAAACACAATAAAAACAAAGTATCACCCACAGTTTCCTTAATAAGCATCTGCTTATCAATCCTCTAACTTATTGATGCTGGTGGCCATCATCTCTCCAGCCCTTGCATAAAGAACAACCTGGAGAAACACAGAAAGGCTGTAAGGAGTCTAAGGCAGTTAAAGGTTGCCAGGATGGGGTAAGTACAATAATCTGCTAAGAAGCAGGAAGAAGATAATTTTTATATCTATTTCTTTTTAATATTATTTAATTTCTTAAGCTTTACTTTTAAAGATTATAACATACTAGTATGGTAGGACTTGTACATAATCTATGTACATTGTATACTTAACTCCTCTTTCACTGAGTGACCCCGATCTAACCACAGGAGACTGCTGCCTAGAGTTAGGTGCAACAGTCTAAAATTCTGACTGGAGCAGAGCTGAGGTGGAAACCTGTACCATGAAAAGCAGTGGTCTACAGAACCGTACAAATGAAAGGCTTCATAAATGTAAGCAATAAGTTGGGAATGTTTCCAGGATAAATTTTTCTAACATCTCCAAATTTACCTTACCTCTAGGTAAGGTACAACAAATAAAATCCGTTTCATAGGCTGAAATCCAGTCTTGCAGAAGTGCTTCAGGTGTACCATAAAAAAGGATCCACCACCACCTCCCTCCACCTCACTCCACCAGATATTCAAACTGCCTAACAAAGTCCCTCATCACTCATGAAACCTCAGCTCCTAAAGCACACAAGATTTCATTTCAAGAGTCCCTCTCCTGTTAAGTTTGAAAGCAACTAACCTACTCCAATGGGCTTTTCAGGTGGTCCAGCAGTAAAGAATCCACCTGTCAATGCAGGAGATGCAGGAGATGAGGGTCCAATATCTAGGTTGGGAAGATGCCTGGAGAAGGAAATGGCTACCCACTCCAGGATTCTTGCCTGAGATCCCAGGGCAGAGGAGCCTGGCAGGCTACAGTCCATGGGGTCACAAAGAGCTGGACACGACTGACGATGCATACACAGACACACACAGACACACAGTCTAGCCCAGAAAATGAGAAATTACAACTTATATCAACATAGCAGCCGTCTAGATGGGCGTCCTGCCACATCCCACCCAAACCCCTACCTCTATCCTCGTTTATCTCCTAACACAGACTTCCAAACACTCGCCTAAAAAGCTATATTTTAATAAAATATTAAGACAGTTACAGAATATAAGGATTGTTAATAAATACCAACAGCATATCTGAAAGCTATATCAACACTCCTAAAAATACTGATCCCTTCAAATGCCTCCAGGAACAGAAACCTACCTTCCAGTCCATGATCTCTCACTGCAAAGCTTACACTTTTGCTCTTTTTAAAAATAAAGTTTATTGAGATATAAATCACATAGCAGACTCACTTGTTTAAAAGTGTATGACTCGCTGGGGTTTAGTATTGAATATATTCACAAAGCTATGCAACCATCACCACTCCAGCATATTTTCATACCCTATTAATGAAAAGAAACTCCATAACCACTAGCAGCTTAGCAGTCATTCCCCATTCACCCCCGACCCCAGTCTCCCACGGCAACCACTAATCTACCTTCTGTGTCCACGGCTCTGCTTGTTGCAGACATTTCACACAAACGGACTCACACAGCATATGACCTTTAGTGACTGGCTTGTTTCACTTAGCCTGTTTTCATGTTGCAGCACGTGTCAGCACTTCATTCCTTTCTGTTGCCGAGTAATATTCCACTGTATGGATATACCACTTTTTGTTTATCCATTCATCAGCTGAAGGACATTCTGATTATACTTCTCCTTTTAGCTTTTTTGACAACTGATTTTTCTTTGGTGTGTGGCAAAACACACATGACATGAAATTTACCATTTTAATTATTTTCAAGTATACAGTTCAATGGCATTAAGTATATTCCCACTGTTAAATGATCATCACAATCATTTATCTCCAGAATGTTTCCATCTTTCCAATCTAAAACCTGACCCATTGAACATTTGGCATTCTTGCCTTCCTTTAGTCCCAGGCACCCGCCATTCTACTTCGTTTCTATGAACTTGACTACTGTGAGTGCCTCATATAAGCTGAGTCGTGTTATACTTACTGACTCTTATAAATAATGCTGCTATGAACAGTCAGGGACTGTTTTTGTACAGATACGTGTTTTCAGTTCTCTTGGGTCTCTTTATCCATCGCTTAAAAACATACTATTTCCTTCTTTGCTACATAAGCTGAAGTCAGCCAAGATCCACGTTATCTTTTGCCAGAGGGACAGTTTCTATGGATGTATTTATTTACTGATTCTAAATCAAAGTACAGCTGATTTACAATTTTTAGGTGCACAGCAAATTGACTAAGTTATAGATATTATTTTTCAGACTCTTTTCCATTAAAGGTTATTATAAGATATTGAATATAGCTCCCTGTGCTGCACAGCAGGTCCTTGTTATCTATTTTACATACATGTGCGTGTTAGTCGCTCAGCCGTGTACGGCTCTGCGAAATGACACATGTATAGTAGTGTGTATCTTTTAAATCCAAATTCCTAAATTTAGCCCTCCCCCCATTTTCCCCCTTGGAACCATTAAGTTTCCTATGTCTCGGTCTATTTCTGTTCTGTAAATAAGTTCATTTGCATCATTTTTTTTTTAGATTCCACATGTAAGTGATATCATATGATATTCAACTTTCTCTAACTTACTTCACTTAGTCTGATAACCTCTAGGTCCATCCATGTTGCTGTAAATGGCATTATTTCATTATTTTTATGGTTGAAAAATATTCCACGGTATCTATATGCCACATCTTCCTTATCCATTCATCTGCGGGTATCAACATTTAGGTTGCTTCCATGTCTCAACTACTGTAAACAGTGCTGCAGTGAACGTCAGAACGCGTGTATCCTTTCGAAAAGGGAACCCTCCTACACTCTTGGTGGAAACGTAAATTGGTACAGCCACTACGGAGAACAGTATGGCGGTTCCTTAAAAAACTAAAAACAGAGTTATCATGTAATCCAGCAATCCCATTCCTAGGCATACATATGGAAAAGATGAAAACCCTAATTCAAAAGCAAAGTTTTTAGATCAAAGGATGCCCAAACAAATGAGAGAATACTCAGGGTAATAGAAGATTTGGAAGTAGAGTCAGAGATAATTCACTTGTCTTATAACCAGAGACTAAACTTCAAATTTCTAATGATGGTAAGAGACTCTTAACCACTTGATAATAAAAAGGCAAAGGATCTAAGCAGACATTTCTCCAAAGAAGATAAACAGATGGTCACTGACCACATGAAAAGATACTCAATACCATCAGTTATAAGGCTTCCCATTATTCTCTCACCACTTGGAAATCTGGTGACAAATGGAAAAGATCAAAAATCTTTCTAAATCAAGAACGTTCTACAGAAGATAGCAAACACCAGTTATCTTAATAAGCTTCAAACTCATCAAAGCAGGACTGCTTATCTAATCGTTCTTGGGATCTAGCGCTGATCAGCAATTCTCCTGTGAACACCCCATGACTCTGTGCACAGCCTCCAGTCCCTCAGCAGGCTCTCAAGCACATCATGCTGTATCGGAAACACCCCACCTTGCCGTCCCTCCCGTCACCATCAATAACCATAGCTGTGCTGGCAAAGGCCCATCTGCTACGATCACAGGGCTTGTTTCCTTTCATAAAATCAAGGCAAGAGAGCTGGTTACTTATTATTATGATAATGTGAAATCCAGTGGGATTTTCACAACTGCTAACAACAGATTCTCGCCTCAGTAACATAGTGGTAGGAGGAGCTCAGAGGAAATGAGAGGCTGGCTGAGGGGGAGGAAGAGCAGATGTTCCACTTTGTCAGAAATGTGCCAGGTGACTACACACGGACCTAAGACAAATACAGCGGTAAAGCTGCTGCTCCTTTCATCTAAGCATCTGCACTTACCCACCTAAGCTGGAAGTCCGGAAGCTAGGGGTCGGCCAGGCTCTCAGTGCCCGAAACAAAAGCACAGAGAAAAGAGTTCTCCGTCCTGGATCTATACTTCATTTGAACGAGATCCCCAAGGATATCTACTCCAGTGTTTCTCAAACTATGTGGCGAAGAAGTAATTTTCCCTGGGCTTGGTCGTGCTTTTGTAAAAACACAATAAAAATGAATTGCATGGTTTCTTAAATATAACACCAAAAGGACAAGTAACCAAAGAAAACCTAGAGAAACTGGACTTCATTAAAATGAAAAGTTTTGTGCTTTGAAGGACACCATCAAGAATGTGAAAAGACAACCCACAGAATAAGAGGAAAAAATTACAGATCATTATCCCTGATAAGGGACTTGTACCTAGAATATACAAAGAACTCTGACAACTCAAAAATAAAAAGACAAACCAGTCATGTACACACTGCTATATTTAAAACAGAAACCCAACAAAGACCTATTGTATAGCAAGGACCTCTGCTAGATGTTATGTGCTAGCCTGGATGGTGGGGGGGCGGTCTGGGGAAGAATGGATTGCTAAGTCGCTTCAGTCGTGTCGACTCTGTACGACCCCATAGACGGCAGCCCACCAGGCTCCCCCGTCCCTGGGATTCTCCAGGCAAGAACACTGGAGTGGGTTGCCATTTCCTTCTCCAATGCATGAAAGTGAGAAGTGAAAGTGAAGTCGCTCAGTCATGTCCGACTCTAGCGATCCCATGGACTGCAGCCCACCAGGCCCCTCCATCCATGGGATTTTCCAGGCAAAAGTATTGGAGTGGGGTGCCATTGCCTTCTCCGGAAGAATGGATACACATAGATATATGGCTGAGTCCTTCTGCTGTTCACCTGAAACTACCACAACGTTAACTGGCTATTTCCCACTACAAAACAAAAAGTTTAAAGTTTAAAAAAAAAAAAAAAACAGACAACCCAAATAACAAACAGCAAAGTATCTAAATAGACATCTCTTCAAAGAAGATATGTAAGTTTATTCCTAAATACATGAAAAGATGAGCAATTATCCTAAGTCATTAGGGAAATGCAAATCAAAACTACACTGAAATACCACTTTGCACCCAGTAGGAGGGCTATAATTACAGAAAATATCAAGTGTCGACAAAGACACAGAGAAATTGGAACCCTCATTCGCTGCTGGTACAATATAAAATGGTGCAGCTACTCTGGAAAACAGGCTGGGAGTTCTTCAAAATGTTAAAGCAAGTATGTATCTATAAATAGTCATATAAAAAAGCATGTACATTAATGTTCATAGCAGTATTCACAATAGCAAAGAAGCAGAAATGACCCAAGTGTCCAAAAATGGACAAATAAAATGTGTGCGTGTGTGCTCCGTCGTGTCCAACTCTCTGCGACCCCACGGACGCAGCCTGCCAGCTCCTGTGTCCATGGGATTTCCCAGGCAAGAATACTGGAGTGAGTTGCTATTTCTTTCTCCAGGGAACTTTAACCCAGGGGTAGAACCCACGCCTCCTGCATTGGCAAGCACGTTCTCTACCACTGAGCCACCTGGGAGCCAACAAAACGTGTACATCCGTACAGAGTGAAGTACTGACAGATGCTACGAGACAGATGAGCGCTGAAAGCACTGTTACGTGAAAGAAACCAGTTACCAAGGAGCACATATTACACGGTACCACTTATATGGGATGTCTGTAACAGAGAAACTTACAGAGAAACTAAGTACATTAATGGTTGCCAATGCTTTAGAGGAGTCGGAGAAAAACAGAGAATGACTGCTAATGGGGTCAAGGCCTCTTCTGATGGTGCTGAGGAGCTCTGAGCAGATTACGGGGGCAGCTGCACAGCCCTGTAAGCACTAAAGCCACTGGGTGGGTACTTACATGAGTGAGCTGTACGACGTACGAACTACATTCAGTAAATGGTACTCAAAAATGAACTACAAGAAAAATGTTCACACTTGGATGTCATGGTAAATGTCAAGTTACTTAAAGGCTTCTAAATACCCACCCTCAATTCCTGTACTTACCTCACTTTGGACAGGAGATAAACTGCCCGTGAGTCAGTGCCAGGACTGGACACTCTGAGTGGCCCCAATCTACTCTGTTCTCTTATCTGTACTGTTCCTTCAAAGTGAGATATTTAAGTCCCGGGGCTTCCCAGGTGGCGCTAGTGGTAAAGAACCCTCCTGCCAACGCAGGAGACGTAAGAGATGTGGGTTCAATCCCTGGGTCGAGAAGATCCCCTGGAGAAGGGAATGGCAACCCACTCCACTATTCTTGCCTGGACAATCCCACGGACAGAGGAGCCTGGCGGGCTACGGTCCCTGGGGTGGCACAGAGTCAGACACGGCTGAAGCGACTTAGCACACAAGATGTCTCGGTTACTACCAGCTATGAAACTCATTTGGCTGCCTCATCCAGGTTTTGAGTTAAGTTTCCTGTCACTTGCCAACAAAAGCATTTCTTGATTAAAAATCAGCTCCTCACCGAAACCCAAACATGATTTCATCATGGCGGAGGTGAGCGTCATCATCAATAGACAGGATGGCCTCTGTCTCGATTTCATTCCACGGCAGGAATCGGTTGTTCAGACTGTTCTTCTCAGTACGAACCACCTGTAAAGAGAAAGGAAAAACACTGATGATCAATGCTGTACTGCAGAATGCAAAAGCAAGGCTGTCTTTAGGTCAAAGGAGATTGTGGCTAAATATACTGAAGTGAAGAAGAACTAAAGAGCCTCTTGTTCCAATATTCATTGGAAGGACTGATGCTGAAGGTCCAATACTCTGGCCACCTGATGTGAAGAACCGACTCATTGGAAAAGATCCTGATGCTGGGAAGGTTGAAGGCAGGAGGAGAAGGGGGCAACAGAGGATGAGATGGCTGGATACAGCATCACTGATTCAGTTAACACGAATTTGAGCAAACTCTGAGAGATACTGAAGAGATGGAGCCTGGCGTGCTGTGGTTCACGGGGTCCCAAAGAGTTGCCCACGATTTAGAGACTGAATAACAACAACAACAAAGTCGAATTGTACAATCTAGCACACGTCTTACAGGAACAAAAACTACCTTATCATTCGGCAAATTTATAAAGATTTCCCATTGGAAGCTTTATTCATTTGCTAACTAATTTTCCTGGGAAACAAGCTAAAGCTGAGGATTATTTTAAGTATGCAATAGACACGGTTTAGGGATATTAAAAATTACTTTCCCAAGAGAACACAAAGTGGCAGAGCAGAACTGAGGTTACGATCCTCAGCTCCGGAATCCCCTGGAAACCCAACTCAGAACTCCCTGGAGTCTGTGTCCTTTCTGAGTCCCGATTTAAAGGCCTTTCTCTTCCGTCTGAAACAACTAAGGCGAGCCCGTCCAGTGGAGGTTAATTCCTCTGCTTCTGCAGCTGCTACCTGCAACACTGACCACACTTACAAGAGCTGCTTCTTTCAAGGGGCACCTGACTCAGTGAAACGAAGAGCTTCTGTGCCCAAAGAGATTCCGAATTCAAAGACTCTCTATCCCAAGTGACTGACATACGCAAAGCTGCTATTTCTTCCTGAAACAAAGATGCAGCACTCCATCATAAGAACTGCATTATAATTTTTAAAATTATTTAAATGTGCCTCCCTGGGAGGCTTCCCTAGTGGACTTCCCTGGTGGCTGAGACAATAATACGTCTGTCTACAATGCAGGAGACCCAGGTTCAATCCCTGGGTAGGGAAGATCTCCTGGAGACGGAAATGGCAACCCACTCCAGTATTCTTGCCTGGAAAATCCCACGGACAGAGGAGCTTGGTGGGCTACAGTTCATGGGGTCACAAAGAGTCAGATACGACTGAGAGACTTCACTTTCACTTTTTTTCTTTCAAATGTGCCTCAGATAGTAGCTACTACTAGGTAGTAGCTTTAGTATTCACTTTGACTCTGAAACTCAAACAAGGATGGACAGACTCGAGTACTCTGATAGCTCCTTTAATTTTATGGTTTCTATACCCATTAAGCCCTGGGACTTCTTTGGAAGGAATGATGCTAAAGCTGAAACTCCAGTACTTTGGCCACCTCATGCGAAGAGTTGACTCATTGGAAAAGACCCTGATGCTGGGAGGGATTGGGGGCAGGAAGAGAAGGGGACGACAGAGGATGAGATGGCTGGATGGCATCACTGACTCGATGGACGTGAGTCTCAGTGAACTCCGGGAGTTGGTGATGGACAGGGAGGCCTGGCATGCTGCGATTCACGGGGTCGAAAAGAGTTGGACACGACTGAGCAACTGATCTGATCTGATCTGATACCCTTTAATTCACTGACTAACTAGTAAGGAATCATTTTATTCTCAAAAGCCAGAAACAAAGAGAACATCTTGAGTAATCATCTTTTTAGACAGTTGGGAAGGGACATCCTTCTTGCAATGGGACACCTGTACTGAGGCTCACCTCTACATGACGTGATGAATATAATTTTATCCAGGGTCTAAAAGCTGAGTGTTTTTGTTCATTGGTTGGTCACATTGTACAGCATATGGGATCTTAGTTCCCCAACCAGGAACTGAACCCATGGCCCCTGCACTGGGAGCACAGAATCTCAACCACTACACCACTAGGGAAGTCTGTGTGAATGGTTTTAAAGGTTCTCCCAGGACCTTGTGAGCACCATCTCTTCAGCTTAAAATCCTCTCTCTCTTATTCCTCCACCACAACTATTCTCCCCCTGGACACCCAGCTCAGATGTCTCCTTGCTCACCAATCTTGTCAAAAGTACTAATAATCACTTCTTCTACGTTCTTAAAGCAGAGACCTCACATTTCAATTCATTCATTCCAGAACACTTAGAATCCAATTAGTTCAGAGCCAGAAGGGCCTCGGAGATCATTCAGCCAACTTTTACTTTGCACATGGACAACAGGGCCCTCACAGACCTAGACTCCTAACTCACGCCTCCTTACTCCAAATCAGTCTTTTTCTGGTAAACTTAGGTTAAACTTGTAAGTCTCATCTAGCCAAGGCCCCATGAAAAATGCATTATTAATTTGTGTACTATCAAGAAATAAAAATGCCGCCAAATAAGAAAAATATGAAAAAATAGTTCATCATTTAGAATGTTTACTCTAGTAAAGAGCTTTTTAAAATTTCGACTCAGTCCTGGAGGAGTCCCTACCAAGTCAGAACAAGGGGAAATTGGTAACAGATTTGCTGCTACCAACAGCAGACGTCAGGGGCAAAGCAAAAGACAAAGAACTCCATCTTGCCCTGCAGCACTCCTGAACAATATAAAAGTCTCCGAGCTTATGGCCTGGACCTCCCAAGCTTGGGTTCAGCGGTGGCAGAACAAAGGCAGTGAAGGCCAGGTCAGGAAAGAGAGAGGGACGCGCAGGGGAGGCGGCCAGCTGCTCGCTGTGCGGGCTGCCCAGCTCAACCCCCAGGGAGCGGGAGGGCGGCCACGGAAGCAGAAGTCAACTGCCAACATCCAGTGCCGGTAAAAATGCCATCTGTGGCTTAAGACACACCCAATTTCAGACATGTGGAAATGTAAAATAACGTCGACCCTGGGTCAGTGGACCTCGGCAGTTGCGCACTGTAATGCCTGCCCCCAAACTACCCTGGGATCTTTCCCATTACTTTCCAAGCGCACCCAGCATTCACTCAACACAGAACGGCAATGCTGCCAGTTCAGCAGAACAGAGCTTTCCCTCAACCCTACCAGGGAATACACATCGCTTAAAACATTCAGTAAAACATCCGGTTACTGAATGCTCAATTGTAGGTTACCAATTTTGTGGGTCAATCACCAAGAGGATTATCTATACCACAATTAACAATTCAGGGGCTTCCCTGGTGGTGCAGTGGATAAGAATCCGCCTGCCGATGCAGGGAACGTGGGTTTGACCCCTGGTCTGGGAAGACCCCACGTGCCATAGAGCAACTAAGCCCGTGCGCTACAACTGCTGAGCCTGCATTCTAGAGCCTGCAAGCCGCAACTAGTGAAGCCCGTGGCCCTGGGGTCTGTGCTCTACAAGAGAAGCCTCCACAATGAGAAGCTCTCACATTGCAAGGAAGAGTAGCCCCCACTCACTGTAACTATAGAAAGCCCAAAAGCAGCAACGAAGACTCAGCAGAACCAAAAAGAAAAGGAATGGCAAAAAAAAAAAAATCCAGGAACACAGCACAGAGCTCTAGTACTCAAAGTGTGATCCCAAGGTCAGCAACATGGGCGTCACCCGGGACTCCGTTAGAAAGGCAGAATTGCCAGACTTCCTAAACCTACCAAGCCAGGACCTGCGTTTTAATATCTCCAGAGTGAGTCCTAGGCACGCCGCACTTTGAGAGGCGCTGGGACAGAGGGGAAAGCATGGCTTTGGAGTCAACCAGAAAAACCTGAGTTCAGATTTCAATTCTATCACTTACTACATGCATGAACCTGAGTAAGCAACCTCTGTGCTGAGTCAACACAGCACCATGTTGTGCGAAAAATGGGAGCTACTTACCAGCCACACTTGACAACGCTACAGTCAACTCCTTCATCTAAAATTCAGAAACAACAATACAAACTAAAACCATCATGCTCTGATACCTAGAACACAGCCAGACTTTTTGTCTCATTACAAAGTGAATCCAATCAAGAGGACCTGCCTGTCCTGTGGGAAACCAAGATGGAGTGGAAGGTCTCATATCAAGTGTGTGCTGGCCTAGATTTCACAGTCAGTTTTTTAGCACGTTTATCAAAGTTCATTAAGAGGCAGGCCCATTAAAGAACAAGTCCTCTGGATTCAGGAATACAGCACGTGTTCTGTCTCAGCTCATCCTGGCATTACTCCTCGGGGCTGGACGACAGTAAGATCTTCAGGGTAAGGGAACTGAATCGGAATAAAAGAGAAGCTTTCCAGGATTCAGAGAAACACAGAGTCAAGTATGGCGGCAGCCCACTTGTGGCTAACCCAAGAAAAACTCCAGTCAGCAGGTCTGCTTTAAGGATTCTCAGCTAGGAGTGATTGTGACCCCCAAGGGACACTGACAATGTCTGTGCACATTTTTGGCTGTCACCACTGGGTGGCCAGTGGGTTGCTTGCACTTAGTGGGCAGAAGCCAGGGACGCTGCAATCCCACCCTGCACAGGGCTGCTCCCCACAACACAGAACTATCCAGCCCAAATGTCACTGCGCCATTTTCAGAATCAACCACCAGGAGAGAGCAAAGCCAACTCTGAATACGTGTAATTCGTAATATAAGCACATCACCTCTTTCTCATAACCAAAAGGATTTCTGCCTTTACAAAGTTCGCAAATACAAACTAAAATCAAAGGGTGAGGGAAGGGTGGGCGAAGTAAAAGCTTTCTTTGGGACTTCCCTGGTGGTCCAGTGGCCAAGACTTCAAGCTCCCAATGCAGGGGGCCTGGGTTCAATCTCAGATCCCATATGCCGCAACTTACGGTCCCACATGGCACACCTGAGACCCAGCGCGGCCAAATAAATAAATTAAAATTTTCTTTTAGGAAAAGCTTTCTTCTACCAGTTTTGCTTCAAAGCTGTAGTGCTTAATGGCTAGACAAAAGCTCAGCGAATCAACCATTATCCATTCTGGCACCAAAATCAGAAAGACAAAGAGATTTAAATATCTGTAACGCAAACACGCAGAACAGCATGGGCCTCTAAGGATCTGACAAAGGGCAGATCAAACGTGAAAGAAATGAGTCAACCAGAAGATGTCATGTTTAGGAAATATTCTCACTTCTGTTGATGTTGTTTTCTTTCAGATTAAAACAACGCTCCTCCTCGCTCCCTGAACATTGGCTATTTTTTCCATGCCTTATGACTACAGCTTAGTGACTTGTGAACATGAAGGCTGACCTTCAAGCTATTGATTTAACTACTGGTATGACACTGACCAGAATGCACAGAGCACAGTGCCTGCCATACAGAAGGTGTTCAACAAGTGTTTTACAAATGAATAAACAAACAGGAAATAGGACCTAACTTAGCCCTATCCCATCCGTATTTTCAGAATATGGAATAAAGACTTGAGAAGTTTATATGTCAACTATAAACACTGATTATACTGAAACCTCTTAGTATGTAATCTAGTTTTCTAGAGCAAAAAAAAAAAAAAAAACCAAATCCATCAACCTATAACAGTCAAGGTCAGGAGCAGTGCTCACTATCACTCTTTTTCCTGTTTCACATACAATCTCCCTGATGATGGCCCCTAGTCCTTTGTTCACCTTCATTCATGAAGGCGCCCCTCTTCTCACCACAACAGAATAGGGCACCAAGCACAACCTAGACCCCCAGTGTATGCAAATGCATGGGCTGTACGCGTCGTACAAAAACATACAGAAAACAATCAGTATCTTAAGTTAACATTCAACCCGGATTCTGAGGAATTTTGGACTTTATGAATGATAAAAGAACTACTACTTAAATAGAATCCTTTCTGCCAATATGTTAACTAACCATTTGGTTTCTAAATCCAGGTAGAATCAGCAAATCCACATTAATTAGCCAAGTATCAACTCAGTAAGTATTTAATTAGCCATCATGATAAGTCTTTTCCGAATTAGTAGCAAATAACTCAGTATCTGGGGGCCTCCCCAGTGGCTCAATGGTAAAGAATCAGCCAGCAATGCAGGAGACACAGATTCAACCCCAGGTCAGGAAGATTCCCAGGAGGAAAAATGGCAACCCACTCCAGTATTCTTGCTGGGAAAAACCCCATGGACAGAGGAGCCTGGCAGGCTAGCCAGCAAGAAATGAAGCCTTTAACAACCCAGCTGGCAGAGGCCCAAGCCTGAACTGTAATGACTCTTGAGTTAACAACACAGCCGGTTTCTCCTCCAACCTTCCTCAGCAGACTCCTGGGGCAACAGGACTAAAATAACCACCCTGGCATGACATTAAGTTCCCCAGACAGAACCTGCCTTGTTCAATTCTAGTATCAAGGACTGGGAGAGAGGGGAAAAGGGCTGAAAAACCACCTCATATCTCCACAATCTTCTCTTGGGCAACATACCGCGTTCTGGCCTCATCTCCAGAGACCTTGGAGACTCCCACAGCAGTGTGATACACTTCTCTCTGAATCACCATCTCCACCATGACTGCCCCATCCAGGCCGCCAGCACCCCTCACCTGGGTTCCTGCAATAGCCTTTCAACTCTGTCTGCTCTTTCCCCCATCATCCCACAGTATCATATTCTCTCTGCTCAAAACCCTCCCCTTGCACCCTCACACACTGAGAATAAAACCTTCAGTCCTCACCATGGCCTACATGAGCCGCCTGTCTCCTCCAACCTCCTCTCAAGCTCTACTCTGGATCATTCCACCCAGGGTACACAGGGTCCCCCTGCCATGGCCTGAGCACAACAAGCTTCCTGCACTTACTGTTCTCTGTACATCCCCCCAGAATTTACATGGTCCATTCTCCCACTTCCCTCAGGCTTCTGCTCAAATGTCACCTCTTCAAAAAAGTCCTCCTAGGCACCCTATTTAAAGGAGCTGTACCCTTTATAGAGAAGAGAACTAAAAATTAGGAGTTGAGGGCCTCGGCTGTCAGGGACCTACAAACAAGCGAGTACGCAGCCTAGAGACGGACAGTGTTGTGAGCGGGCAAGACTACACGGTGAGCAGCAAAGTCCCCTTTGTACAACTGCAAAAGGGCCGAGTTTGGTGTTCTCGTTTCCACAGGATGCTCCAACAAGGCCACCCTATATACTATTTTCCAAAATGTAAAGCAGAGTGAAAAAGATGTGTTAATTGGTCAGAATAAACTAGTAACCTGAACCAATATTTTGGGTGGGGCTGTGTATCAGAGACCAGCTGGAAGCTCCTGCCCACCCAGACGCAGCCTCCTGCTGACGGCAACATTAACTCTGGACAAAAATACCAAAAGAGCATTACCTGAAGACACCAGACTGAGCAGAAGGCGACACATTACGAAAGGGAGCCAAAATTTAGGAAGGAATTACTGACATGGAGAGAATCACCGGCGCTTTCCCCTTGAGCGTAGACCAGAGCTGGTACCAAGGATAGCTTAAACTTGCATACAGCACCCAGCTGTTCTGGCCTGAGGAATAAGAGGAAAGAGCCTGGGGCAACCACCTGGAAGAAAGGGGTTGCAGCAGTGAGAGAACCAGACAGGAGAGCCTGGGGCAACCCCTGGAAGAAAGGGGTTGCAGCAGCAAGAGAACCAGACAGGAGAGCTCCAAGTTCTGTGTATAAAGCGCCCAGTCTCTAGGTCACCCCAGAACCATGCATTCTTTCTGCTGTTCACAAGCAGACCAGCTACAGACAAAAAGGCTGAACTAACATTTGTGTTGCCACCCAAGAGAACTTGCTGTCCAACCAAATTAACTTCCCGCTAAAACGAAAAGCTCAATACTTTTCAGAGAAATAAAACAAAATCCACAGTCTTCGCAACATTCACAATTTACTACAAAACCGTATGCTGTACAAAGAACCAGAAGAACATGACCCCCAATTACAATGACTACTCAACCCATATGTTGGAATTAGCAGACCAAGAGGTTAAAGCAGCTAACATAACTGCACTCATTGAAGTGAAGCAGGGACTTCCTGGGTGGTCCAGCGGTTAAGAATCCGCCTTCCAATGCAAGGGACGTGGGTTCCATCCCTGATCAGGGAACTAAGATTCCACACGGCAAGGAGCAAGAAAGCCCGCGTGCTTAACTACTGAGCCCTCACGCTCCAGAGCCCCTGTGCCACAACTAGCGAGTCCATGCACAGCACTGAGAGATCCCACGTGAACCAGTGAAGACTCCGCGTGCTGCAACGAGGACTCAATGCAGCCAAATAAATAAAAGAAGTTTTTAAACGAGGTGTATTCAGAACGGGAAAAAACGAAACAGGAAATCTCAGGAGAGAAACAGAAACTATTATTTTTAAAAACGTGGAAATTCTTAAACTGGAAAACACAGTATCTGAAATATAAAACTGACTCAATGAAGAGCAGTGTAGACACCAAAGTCAGCAAATGTGACAACATATCAACAGAAATTATCAAAGATAAAAAATTATTTTTAAACAATGAACAGAGCTGCCGAAAACTGCAAGACAGTATCAAAATACCTAGTATAGTATAATGGACAAATAAAATTGTACAATATATTTTTTAATGCCTAGTATACACAGAATGAAGTCCCCAAAGAGGAAAAAAATACCTGAACAAGTATTGAATAAAAAATTCCCCAAATATAATATTAAAATACATGAATTACTAGATTTAAGAGCCTTGTTGTTTAGTTGCTAAGTGTTGTCCCACTCTTTGTGACGCCATGGACTGTAGCCCGGCAGGCTCGTCTGTTCATGAGATTTCCCAGACAAGAATACTGGAGTGAGTTGCCATTTCCTTCTCCAGGGGATCTTCCCCACCCAGGCATCGAACCCACATCTCCTGCACTGGCAGGCGCGTTCTTTATCACTAAGCCACCTGGGATAAGCCCTTAAGAGACTCAGTGAAGCCCAATCAGAACACAGATCAAAGAAAACCACGCAGAGGCGCATCACAGTCAAACTGCTGGAAACCACATGTATAGAAAAAGTCTTGAAAGTGGCCAGAGAAAAATAACACACTACCTATGGGGAAATAAATATTTGGGAAATCACTGACTATCACTACAAACAACGGCAGCCAGGAAACAGTGGAAAATCTTTAAGATGCATGAAAGTGCTGACTCCCCCCCCAGAAGGGAGCCTTTTGGCAGGCCTTCAAATCCCCTGGCCCAACGCCACCCTCCATTTGACTTCCATTAAACATTCATGACATTCCACTCAAGGAGCTAAGGAACCCGATTCGACTGCTCACAAACAAGCAAGAGACAGAAAGATGCCTCTGGTGCAGCCATCCCTACCATCCCGGTGAGAGACCCACTGCAGCTGGTGGCACGCACCCCACCTCCCTGTGGGCAGCACCGTCAATTCAAACAGGCCCCACCCGATCTCAACTGAAACTCTCTTTACATAAAGCATGCTGGGCAGGAGGGTGGCAGTGAAAATCACACTTACTCTCAGCCAGACCCAGGGTAGGATCCCCCTTGCTTTGTAAGCAATGGAAAAGAGAGAGGGATTTCACCACACACCCCAGTAGGTACTCCTGAGACAACCCTGTCTCTACTTGATCACTGAGGGCTCAACAGACTTCACAGCCCACAAACAGACAGCATTTGTGCCCACTGCTATGATGGCACCCTGAGCAGAAGAGACCCACAGACTGCCCAACATTTTCTGAAGTGGCAGGTAGGCTCCTGGGTTGCTTCTTTTAGCTCAAATCATCTTCCCTGAAGGAATGGAACCTGAAAGACTGCCCGGTCATCTTATAGAGATCTACTGTTAACTATAACAAAATGAACAAAGAGGTCACGTCGGCATCCTTGGCGGAAAACCCACTCTCAGATGGCTCCTAACAGTACCATTTCCCACCGTGGAGGGCCACCCTCCCTCTCAGCCCACCGTGATAGCTCTGTGCCCCAGAGGGCGGCAGCTCAACTGCTGCCCAAAAACCCTGCCTCTCCTACATACTGAATAGAAAGCAGTCCAAATATTTAGAGAATGGGGTGCAATTTTCCAGCTTGAAAGAGTTTCTTCTTTTTTCACAGGAACTAGGGAGAAAGAAAAAAAAAAAAAATGTGTACGGACAAGCTATTCAGAGCTGCCCCCAGCCTGGAGAGTTTCTGGCCCTTTCTGACTAAGCATGGTATTGCTGCAATGAGTGGCTCAGTAATCAAAGAGAACGATTTCCCACCAGAGTTAAAAGGAAGGACTCATTCTGGCCAGCACTCTGCTGCACTTCAGACACTGTTAACCATGGCGGCATCAGCTTCTCCACGTCCCTAACAAATTTACAGAAAACTCAGCAAAATGGAAAACACAGGCTGCTTTGCTAATGAGCAGCATCGACCTTTCACAGAACGAATTTTTTTTAAATTTTGATGACATTCAAAAAGTTGAAACTAGGAAAAAAAAAAAGTGAAATGTATTTGGGAAGAAGTCTGTAGAGAAATCTCCCTGTCTACAAAGCTTTCTTAATACACAAAATAAATTCTGGAGTCAAAAGTTTGCAGAACTCTACAGTCTTTGAAGAGTCTCTGATTATAAATTCAATTAAATAAAATACAAGAAAAGATTAGCAGCAGTAGGAAGAAAGTAGTGGCATTTGTAAAAAAAGAAAACAAAGATTTGTACAAGAGAAGAAAGGTAGTAACAGTTAAGACACAAGGGAAATTAAGTCGTGGGTACAAGGAGGTTTATCAGTGAAGTGAGTCCTTAACATAAGCTGAACATCCATGCTGACTTCCATCTCCTTTGACATGAAGGAATAAATAGGAATCAAATAATTATTGGGCACTTTTCCAGTATATTAAAAAGCAGAGACATTACTTTGCCAACAAAGGTCCATCTAGTCAAAGCTATGGTTTTTTCCAGTAGTCATGTATGGATGTGATAGTTGGACTATAAAGAAAGTGGAACACCAAAGAATTGATGCTCTTGAACTGTGGTGTTGGAGAAGACTCTTGAGAGTCCCTTGGACTGCAAGGAGATCCAACAAGTCCATCCTAAAGGAAATCGGTCGTGAATATTCATTGGAAGGACTGATGCTAAAGCTGAAACTCCAATACTTTGGCCACCTGATGCAAAGAACTGCCTCAGTGGAAAAGACCCTGATGCTGGGAAAGACTGAAGGCGGGAGGAGAACGGGACGACAGAGGATGAGATGGTTGGGTGGCATCACCGACTCAATGGACATGAGTTTGAGGAAACTCCAGGAGTTGGTGAGGGACAGGGAGGCCTGGTGTGCTGCAGTCCATGGGGTCACAAAAAGTCCGACATGACAGAGCGACTTAACTGACTACTTGTATTATCTCAGTGAAAGAAAGAGAAAGTGGCTCAGTCATGTCAGACTCTGCAACCCCATGGACTATACAGCCCATGGAATTCTCCAGGCCAGAATGCATGGGTAGCCTGTCCCTTCTCCAGGGGATCTTCCGAACCCAGGGATCGAACCCAGGTCTCTGACACTGCAGGAGGATTCTTTACCAACGAGCTATCAGGGAAGCCCTGTATTATCTTAGATCCTTCTTTAATCCTGAAGTCAAAGGAGTTAATTAACTTATCAAAGATCACAAAATGACTATTTAATCCTAGGTCTCTACTGTGCCAAAACTCATACTTTCCCATTTCCCATAATGCTGATTAGAAAAGATTTCATGTGAATTAGCTCAATGAAATAAATATTTTAAAAACTGGTCTAGCCTAAACGTTCCCCTTCAAGGCAAATTCTTGCTAAAAACGACTGACTTTTTAGCAAGCGTCTAGCAGTGATGGCTCATCACTTTGGCCCCGCTTTGCTGCCTTTTCTGGAAAGTTCCTGTGCTGCATGGTGAAGTGTTGCCATGTGGCTTGAGGTCTGCTCTTAGGCCTCACAGTTAAGAGAAATGGGTAATCTCCCTCTAGATGGACCAACTTACAACAGAAGGTGGATAAACAAAGTACTCAGAACTAAAGCTCTATCCTGCATATTTGGCTATTATTTTTCCTGTAGAATACATCATCCTAACCATAACAGAGAAGAGTTTTATGAGAATGAAACTACAGAAAAGGTCCAAGGTCTCCAACTCCCAAAATACCAAACCCTGACCCCGGTCTCCCAGAGGAAGACAATCCTGTGAAATGGAACAGGTCTCCTTCCTAAACCCTTTGGGAGATGATTAAAACCACAGCTCCTGGAATCAGGCACACTAAAAGCTCAGCTCCTCCACAAATGCTAATCGTGACCCTGGGCAAAATAATTAACATGTCTAAGCCTCAGTTTCCACAGAAGAAATCACACTAGCTCCTAACTGTTACTGTAAGTTCTATAAACTCTACAATTATGAGTGCTTCTTAAATGTCAGCTTTTCATCATCATTCTCCTCGTCAGCCCCTTTGTAAGGACAGAGAAGATGTCTACGAGGTCAATGACAGGGTTTTGTAAACCTTCACGGGGCCAGTATCAGTCTCCCTATGGGAACGTCTTAGGGGCCTTTAGAAGTGAGCAGCAGAGAACTGGCAAGACCTGAAAGAACTCAAACAGAAGCAAGGGTAAGAATCTGAATAGGTTAAAAACAAAAAAACACAGCATCTTTACAGGAAGGAGCGCATCAAGAATGAACTAGCCTCTGGCGCGGTAAAGAAACCGCTCGCGGCTCTATCATTACCATGATGGGGACCCCAATGTCAGGCCACACCAGGTCCTCTGACGGCAGCTTGGGAGAATTCCACACCACCACGACCTTGTTCAGGTAAGGGAGGCCGTTCAGCCTCTCTAAGGAGTTCATGAGCACCTCCTCCCGCTCGTAAGTCAACATTACCACCGTGAACTGCTCCCGAGGGACGTTGCCGCCCAGCGCCGCCTGAAACTCCTTGCCGGAGCCCCCGGCCCCGCCGCCAATGGGCCGGAATCCGGTCCCTGAGCCCAGGAACTTGGCCTCCGAGGGCAGCACGGGGTCAAAGGGCGTGTGGGGGAAGAGATGGAAAGGCCCCGGGGCGGAGTTCCAGCCGCGGTAGAGGTCGGTGACGGTGAGGGTGAAGTTGCGGAGGTACTTGGGCGAGGCGTAGGGCGGCTCGGTCTCCACCGGGCCCAGGTCCAGGTCCCCGGTGTCCGCCATGTTGGGGTCGGTGCCAGCCGCCTTGCCCGAGCGGTGCGGGATCTCGGCCGCGGCCTCCTCCCGGATGGGAGCGGCTGGGATCTGGATGCGCGTCCGGATCACGGCCAGCACGGTGCTGAAGATACTGTCCGTGGTGGAGAAGTAGGTCTCCCAGAGGAAGCGGCCCTGGCGCCGCATGGCCAGCAGGTCGCTGTCCGAGAGGCTCCGCAGCAGGAAGTGGACCTCAGTGACCCGCGGCTTGGGCACCACCAGCGCCGCCTCGCTCCACTGCAGCACGTCCTGGTAGGGGAGCTGCACGTGCTCCCCCAGCACCACCGGGACAGCCCCGACCTCCAGGGCCTCGAAGAGCCGGGTGGCGCACCCCGAGGACACAAGCAAGCGCGGGTCCCCCGGCGTGATGATGAGGGCGAAGGTGGAGAGCTTCAGGAGCTCCAGGCGGTCCTCCCGCCCGCCGCACAGCGCCCACTCAGTCGGCAGGCTGGCTCTCGGCTGGCTCTTGCAGGTGAATTCCACCAGGACCTGATCGAGCTTGCTGTCCTGGACGGCCTTGAGGGTGGCGATGATCCGATCGTCGTAGTCGGCCGGGGGGTCCCCCTCCATCTCCTCCTCAAAGGAGCGGGCCTCCTGAAGGCTGGATCTCAGCGACTCTATCTTCTCGCCCTGGAAGGTGAAGAGGTATTTCCGCTTCACCGGCACCTGTGGTGGGATTTCCATGAAGTTGGGCTCCGACATGGCGTGGACTAGGGGCGACACCACCAAGTCAAAGCCAGGCCGGTACTGGGCCGCATAGAAGGTGGACTGGGCCACCATGGCCCGGCCAGTGCTGACGTTGTACAGTAAGTTCTGGGTGTCCGACTTCCGAGACAGGCTGATGATGACGTGGTTGTGGCCGTCCGTCCGCCAGTGCGGGAGGGACGACAGCTGCTTCTCCAGGTCGGCGGGCCGCAGCAAGGCCGGCTCCTGCATCTCCCCTACTAGGATCACATAAAGGCAGGCGATGTCCGCATTGTCGGTGACATAAACGTTGGCTCGGGCCGTGGCCTGGAAAGCCTGCTTGACCAAGGGATCCAGGTAGCTGCCAAAGGCGAACTGGTCACTGTCATAAACATAGACGGGGAAACCAGAGGTCAGAGGGCACCGGGAATAATCGAAGCAATTGTGCAGCCGGCAGCCCCTCTGGGCCTTGGGGGGCGGGAGGCCGGCATCGTCCTTCTCCGGGAGCAGGCGGATGGGCAGGGAGAGCTTGGGCTGGTTCTGCGCCATCAGCTCCTTGTAGGAATGCTCTGTCTGGCTGATGACGTTCTTGAGCTGAAGCAGGTCCTGCTTGGCATTCTCGATGCTCTTCTTGCAGGCCTCAATCTTCAGGTTCAGCTTGGCGATTTCACTGTTCAGCTCCTGCCGCTTGGCTTCCAGCTGCAGGAGCTCCTCGCTCACAGACTCACGGATGCGGCACAGGTCCAGCACGTGCTTCACCTCGCAGAGTTCGCTGCCGGCCCGCGGGCCGAAGATGCGCTTGCCCGCCTCGTCTGCCTCGTCCAGGGTGGTGAGATAATAGTGAGCAATGAGGGGGAAGAACACCAGGATGATGAACAGCGTGAAGCTGAGCCACGTGAGCCGGATGCGGTTGGACCAGCGCAGCATGCAGGTCTGACCTCCGTTCCCCGCGCCCCCATTCCGCAACATGGTATAGCCGGTCATGAGTCCCTCTGCGGCTCTTGCCCCCGCTGGTCACGTTGGCTCACTCGCCATAACCACGGGTTTCTAGTGGGCCAGGCTCAGCCTCTTCTCACTCAACACGCTTTCCCAAGAGTTAGTGTGCTCCCTGGACAAGGCACCAAGTAGAATGGAAATTTCATCTTCCTCAGCTGTGACTGAAATGGTCTCTGACCCTATTCCAGCAGATTCTGAGTTCTAGCTGTAGGCCAAAGAACATGTCCTTAATCTCTGTCAAAAGCCAGAGGGTACCAAATGCTTGTTGAGGTGGGAGGGAGAAGGTCCCTGATGGTGGAGCCGGGGAAAAACACCCTGGAATCAGACAGACCTCCTCAACCGCCATAGCTCTTGTTGCTTGGTTTCGCTGACCAACACATACGCATAGTTACTTTTCACAGTTATAAGGTAGCTGGTTAGAACAGAAATAAATGCCAGCCTCTTAAGTGTCACTGCCAATATTCAGGCCTGCAAAAGAAAGAGAAGTGTGTCAGTCTTGATGACCTTATGCTCAACAACCTTGCTTCCCCACTTCTGAAACTTTCTAGAAAATGCCTAAATTTTGTAAGACGGAACAATTGATTGGATCACTGGTGTGTGCCTCGCAGAATATTTTAAGTCCAATACAGGTTTTATTTTTTGGCATGGATATTGTACTTGGAGTTATTAATAGTAAGAGATGGATTAGGTAAGTGTCCAAAAACAGTTTCAGACACACCCACTTTCTTCCTATTAGAGCCGTATAAAATGATTAGAAGCTACATTCAACAAAGGGCAAAGATGTTCATAACAATTTGTTATTTGAGACTTAGGCATCGTGGTGAGACAGAGAAACACCCTCCTATCTATGTTCATTACTGACAGGAAAATTGCCTCTTTAAGTATTGGGGAAAAGCAAAAAAACAAACAAACAAACAAAAAAAAACACCTCTGTGAGGAGCTCCATTTATTATATTCAAAGTGGTGGAAAAGAGCTGAAGAGAACTCTCTGGATCTTCACCAGCAGTAATCCAGAGACAAAAATGTATTTCCCAGCTTGCTTCTCATTTATCTTCTATATAAATAGTAACTTGGTCTTTCAGAAAGAACGCTGTACTTAGAAATGGGGGTATTATTTCTTATCTTTTACAGAGATTTGCTGTGAGACTTTAGGCCTCAGGTTTCTAATCTCCCAAAACAGAGATAAATGCGTGGAGATAACAATACATTGTGTTGCTATGAAAATAAAGGAGGATACTTTAGGTTAATAAATCTTGAACCAGCATTCCCAGTCCTTTTCTCTTACCAAACTTTACTATCACAAGTTATAAAACTTTTGCACTTACTTTCTCCTCAATTTCAGTACATCTAGAAGTAAAAAAAAAAAAGGGCTTCCCTGGTGTCTCAGATGGTAAAGTGTCTGCCTGCAATGCAGGAGACCTGGGTTCGATCCCTGGGTCAGGAAGATCCCCTGGAGAAGGAAACAGCAACCCACTCCAGCATTCTTGCCTGGAAAATCCCATGGTTAGAGTAGCCTGATAGGTTACAGTCCATGGGGTCGCAAAGAGTCAGACAGGACTAAGAGACTTCACTTCATGCCAAAAATACCTCCAACTTCCTTCATTCATTTCCCCCAAAGAGTATTCATCATACTCTTTTCATGTCTAAGACATGCTAAGTATAACCGTGGGAGAAGCTAGGATGTAAAATAACCTTTGACCTCAGGGAACTACTTTTAGCCTAAAAAAGACACAGACAAGGATACGACCCCAAGACAGTGTAAAAAGAGAGGTAATTTATGGCCAGCATTTGGCTCAGATGGTAAAAGCGTCTGCCTGCAGTGCCGGAGACCCGGGTTCAATTCCTGGGTCGGGAAGATGCCCTGGAGAAGGAAATGGCAATCCACTCCAGCACTCTTGCCTGGAAAATCCCATGGACGAAGGAACCTGATAGGCTACAGTCCATGGGGTCGCAAAGAGTTGGACACGACTGAGCGACTTCACTTTCACTTTACGGATGCTCAGTCACTCTCTCTAGCTTCCACCTTTGCTAACCATGTATAACTATTAAATGTTTGCTAGAGTCATCTCTCCTTTTAGATAAAAACAGAAAGTGATGACAATGTTACTAAAAGGTTTGAGTAAGCAGACCGTGAGATACGGACAACAAAGCCCAAATAATAATCAATCATGGAAAAAACCTAAACTTGGGTAATTTAGTTTAGCAGCTTACCAAATATCCATGTAGGTCAATATTAAAGCATTATCCTTTTAATTCAAATGTTAAAAATATCCTTTTTTGTTTTCAAAATAAAAAAATGTGCTCTGCATTTATGAGCAAATCCTAACAAAGAGAGTATGGGGTGGAGGAAAACAAGTGGCAAAATCCGGGCGACTCGGCAGCTCCACCCTCCTCACCCTGTGGCTCAGGCCCCTCCTCTCTCTGGCTCACGTAGCACTGCGCTTGGGTGTGTCATCTCCTGAAACGGTCAACTCCGGGGCTTGCTCTCCTGATAGAAGACAGAGAGGCGACAAGGTATTAGGGAAATACTCAATACTGAAGAATTTATTAACTGTCCACTGTGAAAAGGCTTCTCATGTATACAAGGCGATCACAGAGTTTATTGTTCAAATGGAGACAGTATTTTAAGTGAAAAGCGGTCCTATCAATAAATACACTTGGACAATAAGCATAAATTGGCACTCTCAAAGGCAAACCATCCAGCTATATGGTTACCTGTTTATGTGCTCCAAGAGGGAATAAACCAAAACACTAAAATGTAGAAAAGTCCTTATCTTTTAGAAGTATACACTGAGATACTTACAGACGATTTATCTGGAATTTGCTTAAAAATAAATAGGACAAGCGTGGTGGTAAGAACTCTGGGGTATCAGTGAAACAAGATTAGTCATAACCAGACTGCTGTTGACACCGAATGATGGGGAGACACGCGGGTCTGCTTTTACGTGTGTTTAACATTTTTCATATTAAAAACTCAAAAACAAACTATACAGAGTCTAAACAAGATGTCTTTTAAAAGTTACCTGGAGACTGACTACACAATCTCATATTGCTAGCACCACCAACTTACAGTGAACAGAACTGGAAAAAGAAACAAATGCCCTGATGGAAACCAGTAATTCAACATTGACTCTAAAATTTCTATCCCCATCAAGTTCCATCTCTTTTACTGGAATTAGGCAAAAGTGTCATCAGTGCTCTGAAGCATGAACTTTCTTTCCCAAACAGCTAAATCCATCATTTCAAGCACAAAAGAAAAACAAAAACACTTAGAATCTCTTCTGCCATTCTCTGGAGCATGATAATGAAGGTACTAGGATCTAGAAATAAGTCACACGAAACACTGATAAGGAACAGTCTTCTTATCAATGTAACTCCACATGCAATACACACGCCTCACTGATTCTGTCATCTGCCACCGCACTGAACGCCCAACTTGTCAGCCTGCGCCCTACGATGCCTTCTACACGCAGCAACCAGAAGCATCATTTTAAACTTTGAGTTCGACCATGGCTCTCCGTCCCTTAAAAACGTTCAGCGCTCTCCCACTGCACTGCCAGGTCCTTCATAACTAGCTCCTGAAAGTCGCTCAGTCGTGTCCGACTCTTTGCAAACCCATGGACTGTATAGAATTCTCGAGGCCAGAACACTGGAATGGGTAGCCTTTCCCTTCTCCAGGGGGTCTTCCCAACCCAGGGATCAAAGCCAGGTCTCCCGCATTGCAGGCCGATTCTTTACCAGCTGAGCCACAAGGGAAGCCCTAGCTCCTGACCACCAAGCTACTCTCTCTCCCACAGGACATCCCTGCCACATGTGCTTGCTCAGCTTGAGCTGCACTGGCCACCTTTCAATTCCTCAACTGCCCAAGCTCTCAACTGCTTCAGAGGCCTTCTACCTGCTGATCTTTCCATCTCAAATGCTCTTCCCCAGGCTCCCCCTCTGGCTGACTCCTCCTCACCCTTCAGATTTTCACTTCTTGATATTCCCATTTAAAGCAGCCTTTCTTAGCCCCTGACACTTTCTGGCACTGACCTACTGATCGCCTTCATAATATCTCTTCCCTGACTTTTTATTACCTATCTTTCCCAACAAAACCTCACTGTTGGGGGTAGGAACCTTGTCTGCCTGGACCACTGCCGTATCACCAGGTCTCAGCACAGTGCCAGGCACATGGTTAGCTTCTCTGTAAACATCTGTTAAATAAATGAATTATATCACCAATCACTTTCCCATTCTACGAATTCTCAACTTTCCCTTGGTTGCCCGTGACACTGTACTCTCTAGTATTCTGCCTGTCTCCCTGACTCGTCCCTTTCTGCTTTGCTGGCACCCACTGGTGGTCCTACCTCATACAAAAAGTGCTCCCCAAGGCTTCTGACATAATCTGGTAATGAATCCATCCATTCAGATGGCTTCAACCCCCAAAGCTACTACTCCCACCCTAGCCTTTCTGCTCTGCACTAGCAGACCAGCATTTCCAGCTCCCAAAGGAGGTGACAAGAGAATGAGATGGTTGGATGACATCACTGACTCAATGGACATGAATCTGAGCAAACTCTGGGAGATAGAGAGGGACAGGGAAACCTGACATGCTGCAGTTCACGGGGTCGCAAAGAGTCAGACACAATTTAGCGGCTACCTCCTCTAGGACACAGCATAGCCACTTAATGATTCCAAATATTCCCTCTTTCCAAAAACTTTAAAATCTGCCCAAAATACTACATTCTTCCCCTTTTACAAACTAGAAACAATGTGATATACAGGAAAGAGTACAGACCTCCTGGCCAGACCTGGATCAAATCACAGCTTAGCAAGCTCTTAGATGGTCACTTAACCATGATGAGCTGCAGTTTTTTCATAAGTAAAAAACTCATGTTCAGGATTGTTATAAAAATTAGATAGTAAAAATCACCCTGAACAGAATCTCAATTTTGTAGTCTATTATTGGCTACAAGTCCTGGAGTTATTTTTAGATCTGCCAAACTATATCCATTCTTTTTTATAATAATTATAGTAACAATATATTTATAATAATAATTTACAATGTGTGCATTTATCCCTTCCTTTTATTCTACTGTCTTCACCCTAATACTGGACCGTAACAAACCATTATGCCTAATCTCAATTCCCCATCAATTTATCCTGTGCATTACTCTGAATCAGAGTAACGATTCAGTTACTCTGCAATACTCAGTATTCTTTTCATCTAATAAAGCTTTAGCTTGAATAATTTCAACTGATCTGATTTTGAGTTCACCACACCATTCTTCTGCTGTATCTAGTTAAAGGTTAATTCCACCCAATAAATTCTTAATTTCAGACATTATACATTTCAGTTCTGGAATGTCCATTAAGTCCCTTGTTAGAGATTCCATTTCTCTATTGAAATTCTTCATCTATTTATTTTTTGCATCTCTTATTCTATTTTCTTTAGCATATTTATAAAAGTAAAATTCCTTACCTAATTTTACTGTCTGGCGCACCTGTAGACTTTATTCTACTATTTTTCTCTTGATTGTACATCCTGTTTACCTGTTTCTTTGCAATCTTAAGATTTTTTTACTGTGTTCTAGACATTGTTTCAGAGAAGGCAATGG
This sequence comes from Bubalus bubalis, assembly GCF_019923935.1. Classification (NCBI taxonomy): domain Eukaryota; kingdom Metazoa; phylum Chordata; class Mammalia; order Artiodactyla; family Bovidae; genus Bubalus; species Bubalus bubalis. The sequence continues at coordinate 72,603,702 of NC_059159.1, forward strand.
TACCCCACTCCAGTACTCCTGCCTGGAAAATCCCACGGACGGAGGAGCCTGGTGGGCTGCAGTCCATGGGGTCTCTGGGGGTCAGACACGACTGAGCGACTTCACTTTCACTTTTCACTTTCATGCATTGGAGAAGGAAATGGCAACCCTCTCCAGTGTTCTTGCCTGGAGAATCCCAGGGACGGGGGAGCCTGGTGGGCTGCCATCTATGGGGTCACAGAGTCGGACACAACTGAAGTGACTTAGCTGCAGCAGCAGCAGACATTGTTTAAAAGTACTATAAACACAGTAGTAAATACAATTTTCCCAAGAGATGGCATATTTTCTGTCAGGGAGTTAGAAGGAATAGAATTACATAGAGATTCTCATTATCCCTAGAAATACTTTTTGCCTTAAAGTTTACTCTGGCTGATATTAGTACCAGTCACCCAGCTTTTGTAAAAAAATTTCGTTGTTGTGATAAAACATATACAACATAAAACTGCCATCTTAATTATTTTTAAGAGTATAGCTTGTAGCATTAATTACAGTCAAAATGTTGTACAACCATCATTACCATTTCCAAAAGTTTTCCATCACCTCAAGCAGAACTCTGTAAGCAGGAGGCAGTAACTCACCTCCCTGTTCCCCGTTCAGTTCAGTTCAGTCACTCCATCGTGTCTGACTCTGTGACCCTACAGACTGCAGCACACCAGGCCTCCCTGTCCCTCACCAACTCTTGGAGTTTACTCAAACTCATGTCCATTGAGTCGGTGATGCCATCCAACCATCTCATCTTCTGTCGTCCCCTTCTCCTCCTGCCCCCAATCGTTCCCAGCATCAGGGTCTTTTCCAATGAGGCAGTTCTTCACATCAGGTGGCCAGAGTATTGGAATTTCAGCTACAACATCAGTCCTTCCAATGCACATTCAGGACTGATCTCCCTTAGGATGGACTGGTTCGATCTCCTTGCAGTCCAAGGGACTCTCAAGAGTCTTCTCCAACACCACAGTTTAAAAGCATCGATTCTTTGGCACTCACCTTTCTTTATAGTCCAACTCTCATATCCATACATGACCACTGGAAAAACCATAGTTTTGACTAGACGGACCTTTGTTGGCAAAGTAATGTCTCTGCTTTTTAATATGCTATCTAGGTTGGTCATAGCTTTTCTTCCAAGGAGCAAGCGTCTTTTGATTTCATGGCTGCAGTCACCATCTGCAGTGATTTTGGAGCCCAAATTTGCTGGCATATTGAGTACTGCACTTTCACAGCATCATCTTTTAGGATTTGAAATAGCTCAACTGGAATTTCATCACCCCCACTAGCTATGTTCGTAATGATGCTTCCTAAGGCCCACTTGACTTCGCATTTCAGAATGTCTGGCTTTAGGTAAGTGATCACACCACCATGATTAACTGAGTTGTGAAGTTCTTTTTTGTATAGTTCTGTGTATTCTTGCCACCTCTTCTTAGTATCTTCTGCTTCTGTTAGGTCCAGACCATTTCTGTCCTTTATTGTGCCCATCTTTGCATGAAATGTTCCCCTGGTATCTCTAATTTTCTTGAAGAGATCTCTAGTCTTTCCCATTCTATTGTTTTCCTCTATTTCTTTGCTTTGATCACTGAGGAAGGCTTTCTTATCTCTCCTTGCTATTCTTGGGAACTCTGCATTCAAATGGCTATATCTTTCCTTTTCTCCTTTGCTTTTTGCTTCCCTTCTTTTCACGGCTATTTGTAAGGCCTCCTCAGACAACCATTTTGCCTTTTTGCATTTCTTTTTCTTGGGGATGATCTTGATCACTGCCTCCTGTACAATGTCATGAACCTCCGTCCATAGTTCTTCAGGCACTCTATCAGATCTAATCCCTTGAATCTATTTGTCACTTCCACTGTATAATCATAAGGGATTTGATTCAGGTCATACCAGCATGGTCTAGTGGTTCCCCCCTTTCTTCAATTTAAGTCTGAATTTGGCAATAAGGAGTTCATGATCTGAGCCACAGTCAGCTCCTGGTCTTGTTTTGCTGACTGTATAGAGCTTCTCCGTCTTTGGCTGCAAAGAATATAATCAATCCCAGCCCCTGGTAATCTCTACTTTACTGTCTCTACGAACGTGCCTTTTCTAAATATTCATATAAGGAATACCATACAATATCTGCCCTTATGGAACTCACTTATTTCACTTAGCGTGTTTCAATGTTCATCTGTGTTGCAGCACAGAACTTCATCCTTCTTTTTGACTGAATAATATTCCATGGTAGACACATCCCGCCACTTGTTTATCCACTGAACTCTCGATGGATATTTGGGCACTGCCTGCCACTTGGTCAGACACTCAGCTCTCAGCTAATATTTGCCTAGTTTAACTTTTTCCCTTCTTTTCCCAGCAAACTTTCCATGTCTTTCCTTGTATTTTAGGTGCCCCTTAGAAACACTTGAGAACAAGATTTCATTCTTTTAATAGAACTCTAATTTAACAACCTTTGACTTTAAACTAGTGTTTGATCTACTTACACTTTTGTGATACATTAAGATTTACTAACAGTCTTTTTTGAAGAGGGGTTACTTATCACTTTTTTCTATTTCCCATCTCTTTCCTGACTTTTAGTTGATAAGTTTGTTATATTTTTTAAACCCTCTACCACATTACTTTGCCAACAAAGGTCCATCTAGTCAAGGCTATGGTTTTTCCAGTAGTCATGTATGGCTGTGAGAGTTGGACTATGAAGAAAGCTGAGCGCCAAAAAATTGATGCTTTTGAACTGTGGTGTTGGAGAAGACTCTTGAGAGTCCCTTGCACTGCAAGCAGATCCAACCAGTCCATTCTAAAGGAGATCAGTCCTGGGTGTTCTTTGGAAGGACTAATGCTAAAGCTGAAACTCCAATACTTTAGCCACCTCATGCAGAGAGCTGACTCATTGGAAAAGACACTGATGCTGGGAGGGATTGGGGGCAGAAGGAGAAGGGGACGACAGAGGATGAGATGGCTGGATGGCATCACCGATAGATGGATGTGAGTTTGAGTGAACTCCGGAAGTTGGTGATGGACAGGGAGGCCTGGCGTGCTGCAATTCATGGGGTCACAAAGAATCGGACGCGACTGAACTAAACTGATCCAGTCTGGAAGTTATATATTCAATTTATGACTTTAGTTGAAAGTTTAACATTATCTCTAGTATTCTGTCCCTCTTCTCAATTAATAAAAGATCTTTACCTATGACTGGAGCTTCCCTGGTGGCTCAGAGGTAAAGAATCCATCTGCCAAGCAGGACGCATCGAGTTCGATCCCTAGGTCGGGAAGATCCCCTGGAGAAGAAAATGGCAACCCACTCCGGTATCCTTGCCTGGGAAATCCCGTGGACAAGGGAGCCTGACGGGCTTTAGTCCATGGGGTTGCAAAGAGTCAGACATGACTTAGCGACTAAACAACTTTACCTATGATGACCTCTCTTGGCTTTTACATCAATATTGACTGATATTTTAGCTCCACCATGTTTCTACCCACTCAACATTAGCCCTTACTATCATTAATGCAATTCGTGCTTGTTTAGATTCACCCACATATTTACCAAGCTCCTTATTCAGAGCTCTACTCCTTTTTATATTTCATTCCTTCCCTCTGATTATTTCCTTTTTCCTAAAGTAGTCCCTCCAGTCAGAGTCTGTTGGCGGTAAATTTTATGTGAAACACTTTATTTCACCCTAAATCCTAAATAATGATCCAACTGCATGCACCGGTCTAGAGTAATAATTCTTTTCCACCAACTGAAGAATCCTCTGGATTCTATTATTGTTGCTGAGAAGTGAGATATCGGTCTAACTATTGTACCTTGTGGATAACCTGACTCTTCATGCTGGCTGTATTTAAGATCTCTTCAGCTTTGGAGTTCTTCTATGTCTACATGTGGAATCTGGAGCAGGGGGCAGGAGAGGGAGGTGAGTGGGATGCTCAGCACTCTAACTTTCTGGTTCTTAAGATGTGTGTCTTTCATTCTTCTAGAAAATGTTCAATCATTATCTGTTTGTTTGTTTAGTCATTAACTCTTTGTATAGGACCTGTCATTCATTCTCCCCTTTTTGAAGGTATGACATATGTCAGACTTCCTCATTCCATTCTCCATGTCTTTAAACCTTTCCTCTGTATCCTTTTACCCTTTGTGCTACGATCTGGAAATGCCCTTTTTATCTACCCAGTTGAAGGGTCAGGAGATGTTTTTAGTAAAGAGCCAGAGAGTAAACATACTAGGCTTTGGGAGCCACATCCAGTCTAAGTAGAATATTTTCATTTGTCTCTTTTTTATATCCTTTAAAAATATAAAAAACCATTCTTACCATCCAAAACAAACTACAACCGAGATTTAGCCCACAGGCCACAGTTGGCCAACTCTTGATCTAACTCATTAATTCTCTCTTTTGTGTCTAAGGGGTTGTTTATCCAAACCACTGGGTTTTGATTTCAATGACTCTTTTACATTTCCAGAAATTCTGTTGGCTCCTTCTTTAAAACCTGCCTTATTTTTATGATAGCACCTACTCTTTCTCACGTGTTCTGTTCCTGCCCTTCATGTGCTGAGTCTCTTCTGTCTGCTGATTCTATTATCATCAGCTTTGGACTGCTTTTTATGTCGACCTCTCAGTCTGGAGAGTCTCCCAGAAGCCACAAGTAAATGTAAATTTGAACACAAAACTCATATGAAGGGAAAATGGTTCTGAGTTCTCTGTGAATATTCCCTTCCCCAACCAGTTCTGGATCTTGCTAACAGAGACTTTATCTTTTTCTGGTCTACCCATTCCTTTAGTGAATGTTCAACATTTTGAAGATCCATACTCTCATCTGGTGTCTCAGTCTGACACTCACAGGCACAAGCTCTTTCTCTTATTTCTGTGGGAACTAAACTGCAAGTTACCAAAACTGGCAAATACCTTAAGAGACTATAGCATCAGACTGTTCATCAGATGCTTTTTAAATCCCCTTCCTCTCCTGCCCCCATTCCACTTTTTTAATTTTAATGAGAATTTCTTTCCTGAAAGCAAAATATGCATTGTGTAGCAAGGAGTTTATATTAATCTAGTCTGCTATTTTGCCAAAATCAGAGACCTCCTCCAGTCTTTATGCATGAATAAACATGCTTACAAAAATGGGACATATGTTCCTTTCTGTAATCTGATGTTTCCCAATGACCCACATCATTACATGCTATACCATATGATGGTCAATAACTGAAGACAGAAACATTATAATTTGTTTAACCAATCCTCTTTTGTTAGACATTTGTTTTCAATTTTTCATCATAATCAAAGCTATAACAACGATTCTTGTAGCTATCTTTGCACACATCCACGGGTATCTCCTCAGGGGAAAAAAAAAAATTTAACATGGGTCAGTGCAAGAATATCTTATTTTAAAAATTACTGTCTACTAGAAAGATGGCCATTTATCCTCCCACCAACAGCACAGAGGGCATCTGTTGCCCAAGAGCTGACCAGTCACAGTGTGACAGAGACGGTTTTTACTCCACCAGTATGGATCTGCTCTCCTCCATTCCCCTCTCTGCCTTACAGTTTGGCTGGAATCGGAAGACTAGTTCCTGCCAGAGGGAACATGAGAAGAAGCAGGGTATCATTTCCCGTACAAGGCTCTTAAGAACAGGGATGGATTCTTCTTCCCCCAACTACTTGAGAGAATGAAAGGAAAAAACTCTAAAACTATGGAGTGGCGAGATTAAAAGCAACCCAGCCCTCTGGGTCACCACTGCAGAGAGTCACTTGATGGGGAAGAGTAAGAAACTTTGGTTATCTCAGGCCACTAAGATTTCTGAGTCTGGTGCTGCAGTAAAGCATTAATTAACCGAACAAATCCAACTGAATGCAATTAAAAAAAAAAAGTTTGATAAAATGTCATTCTACAGTTTTGATTTACCCTTTATAACTAGAGGTCAAACAATTTGTGCTCATTAAGTATCTGTGCTTCTCATTTCATTCACTATCAGTTCACCTGCTTTGCCAAATTTTCTACCTCTGAAAGTGTTTTTCTAACCACAACAGTCGGTTGTCCATATCACTCTCCTGACGAACTTCAACTGTTCCTTAGTTTCATCTAAGCAATTTGTTTCTCTCCAGCTGGATGCAGAAACTATTTTTCTCACCACTTTTGAAACCCCTCTACAAAATACCACATAGTTCTGGATGCCAGGTCACTGCTCAATTAATAATTATACTAGTTGAAAGTCTTAGTTTACATTTTCATTTTCAAACAAGTTTGAGATTTAGAGCCTATGGAGTCTTGATCCAAGGGAAATGAAACACTGAAAATAAAAAGAGAGACTTTCACAGCTGGGAGGAGGCTTGCAGGCCATCAGGACTTGCAGCCAGAATCTCTGGTTCAGAACTCAGCTTTGAGATTTTAAGAATATTACATAATTTCCTTCTTACAGTGATACTGAAAATCCCTACATACCTCCAGGGTTATTGTGGGGATGAAATAAGATATTATAGATAGATGGATACTTATGTTAGAAAAGAGGGAACATTTCAGATCAATAACCTAAACTCCTATTTCAAGAACCTACAAGAACAAAATAAAGTAAGCAGAAGGAAAGGAATAATAAAGAGGACAAATCAATGAAATCAAAAAACATAAAGACAAAACTCAATAAAACGAAGAGGTTCCTCAACAATTCTGACAAACCTGCTCAAGACTGACGAAGGAAGAGATACAAATCACCAACAATGGGAATGAAACAGGATATCACACAAGTCCTGCAGGCATCAAAAGGATAATTAAGGAAGACTAGGAACAACTCAACACACCTAAGTTTGACGACTCAGACAAAAGGGACCAATGCCTCGAGAAACACAAACTGCCTCAACTCACCCAATGGGAACTAGTCCTACAACTATGAAACAGACTGACTTTGTAATTTTAAAATTACAACAGAAATGCCCCCCAAAAGAAATGTCCAGCCCCAAAGGCTTCTACTGGAGAATTTCTACCAAGTGTTTATAAAGTACTGGGTTGGCCAAAAAGTTCCTTCAGGTTTTTCCACAGCATCTTATTGGCCAACCCAACATAATGATCTATTACATACAATCTCTTCCAGAGCGGGGGGACACCTCCCAGTCCATCTTACCAGCCCTGATACCCAAACCAAAGAAAGCACCAAAAAAGAAAAAGACAGATACATCTCTCTCATCAATATAAGACAAAAATACTGAATAATAGTGAATGGAATTCAGTAATATATAAAAATAATTAAATTATTAATACATCGCTCTTAGGTAGGGAAGTGTTATTTTAACATTGTTGATCTTATCCGGAAGCATGAACATTCATTCTCTCCATTTAGCCACACCTTTATTTCTCCTATCAAACAGTTTTGTCATCCTCATCCCTGCCCCAATGTCTCATATTAAGTTACTGTGTATTCTCCATAATTTACTCATCCATTCTCTGGTCCTCCACCTCAGCAGCTCATCCTCCGGTACCTTTCACCACTCCTTAAGTGCAGTCTGTCCTCGGGGGTTTATCCCTTGTCCTCTTCTCTCTTTCCCTATCTTTATTTACTGGAGTTTGCCAACAGCTTCAATTAGCACCCCCTGATAATCAGATGACTATGAGAGTTACCTCTCTAATCTTGACCTCCTTCTCCAGTGGTCAGCAACACAGACATCTACCCCTCAATGTTCCAATGGCAGCAAGGGTACATCTCTGAGTATAAGGAGGTTCCGTTAGTGTCTTCTCCCAGTAAAGAGGGAAAAGTTCAAAATATTGTGTACAGACATTTACCATTCAGATCACTGCCGATGCCATAACTTCTAACTCCTTCCTTAACCAAAATTTTTTTGCTGATAAATGGAAATTCTTCATCTGTTAGCCATTCACTGGAAGGCTTCAAACTAGTTACATTCCTGGAAGCTGAAATGGTAAGTAACTCAAGTCAAAGGTCCAGGACATCTGCTGAGGAGTTAGCTGGGGCTTAGAGTTCTCAGTCAGAATTCCACGTGTGCTTGTCTTGTGCTTTCACCTCCTCCCTCCTACACCTTAACATACCAGCCACTCTACAATCGCCTCCTCTTTGAGTGCCTTCTCCTCTAACACTCCTTCCGTCTCAGTGGGAACATTACCAGCGATAAGGACCCTGCTTTCAAGAGTCTGTTGATAGTATAACCATCCTACTGACTCGACTTCTCTTCTTTTACAACTAAAATACTCTGATATTGAAATTTCCTATCATGGACCTGGCATATCTCTCTGTTCATTTAGGTTTTCTTTAATGTCTTTCAACAAAGTTGTATAATTTTCTTCATTAAAGAAAAAAAAACACTAAACTGAGCTAAAGTAAAACACTCAATGGAGAGAGACAAAAAGAAAAAAAAACAGAAGGGAGAGACGCAGGGAGTAAACAGCTGGTTCCACTTGGGCTGCAGTTATGCATATATCTGAAACGCGTGGAGGGAGACTGGGGCCAGAAGCGAGACGCTCTTCCAGATGTCCCCAAATGAAACCTTCAGCTGCCTTTAATCTATTAAATAGCTGTGGCGACAGTGAACATCTACTGAACGTCTGCTGTATTCCTTCACATACGTAATCTTCATGACAATCTTATGAAGTACGTACGTACTACTAGCGTTCCCACTATGTACATGAGGAAACCAAAGCACAGAAGTTAGGAAATTTGCCTAGGGGCATCCATACTGAGTAAAACTTGGACTCAAAGCAGAGTTACTCTAAGGCCCACACTCACTAATGTCTTAACCATTTAAGATAAACTGCCTGTGACATTAATTCAGGGGAAAGAGAGCACAGGCACAGCGCGCGTACATGATTTCTTAATCACCCAGATGACCACAGCGCCACTGCACACGGGCAACGACAGCTCTATGGCGCACGGCCTACTATCCAAACCTAAAGCCAGCTTACACGCGCACCAATTTCTCTGCTAGACAGAACAAGAAAACAACATGCTCAGAGCGGAAGGCCTACCTGTGCGTGCGTCTGTGCGTGCAGCAGTTAGTACACGGGCCCATCAAGCAGGCAGAGCCCTATCACAACCCAGGTGCACGCTGCTGCTATTCCTGCCACGGCCACAGGCCCCTCAAACTGGACAGAGATAGTTCTGCACAGAAGTCATTTCAATAAGGTTGTTGAAAGCAGTAGTTCAAAGATTCTTTTAATTCTGTAGCGACACCAAACAACATCATTTCCTGATTTCCTGCTATGCACAGGCATGACAAACAGCCTGTTCCAGGAAGACTACCTAGTTAGTAGTCTGAATTTTAAATTTTAAATTCATCCTGAATTTAAAATTCAGGATGTTAATAAGCTAAACGAATTAAACTAAAACAAATTTCCTGATACTAGCCCTACTGTTAAGATTCTGACTTCTCTCTTCTATCGTTCAAAATAACAAAATGCACTTTCAGGGAAGCTAACTGCTGATAAAGAGTGACTTGTAAAAACTGAACATAGGCAACTGACAAGTTACAGGAGGGCAATGTGTGCTTTTCACAGGACAACCACCATAGTTTATTTACTGGAGAAATGTGACCTGGGTGTAAAACAGGGGACATAGAAAGCTGTTGGCAATTAAAAACCAAAATCAGGTGAGAAAAACTGGTTGTGCACTGATACACTTACTGAGTTACGAGTCAGGATTATGACACAACCACAGAGAACCATGGAGATGAGCTGCCTTTATTATAGGGCTTTGAAAAAAGGAAACACAAGTAAACCCTGGGCTCAAGAGCAGATTTCTAAGTCCAAAGATGTTCCACAAAGGCCCCTAGCAGGCACAAAATAAGCATTCCTTCCATTACTCACCTGTATATAGCGTATTAACACACAAACTAACATTCTTCATTAACCTAGGTCAAATATTGCTGGATTTAGTCAGTAATAAATCTCAACCCAGAAGTCTCAACTCCAGGATAAGTCCTTGATTGGAAAATTATGCCAATTCCTTTAACTGTTTCCCCTCCCACCAGTTTGATAACATCCCACAAATCAAAATCATGTCTGACAAGTCACTTTTTAACTAGGGTAATACAAAATCAGGATGCACAAATCACCTCAGAATGTTTTCACAAGATAAACCCAGGCCCGCCCAACAGTAACTGAATCAGAATTCCCAAGTACGGGGCTCAAGTTCCTGCCATTTGACAAAGCTCCAGGTGACTTTATTGCAGAGCACACACATAAACTTGAAAGTCCTGGTCTAACAAAGAACTGATGACAGTCCTCATTCGGGCTGATGACATCTGAATCCATGTAATTACAGACAACTAAGGAGGCCAACGGAGAAGGCAGTGGCACCCCACTCCAGTACTCTTGCCTGGAGAATCCCAGGGACGGAAGAGCCTGGTGGGCTGCCGTCTATGGGGTCGCACAGAGTTGGACACGACTGAAGCAACTTAGCAGCAGCAGCAGCAAGGAGGGCAAAGAGCAATATACATTATTCATGCAGAAAGTCTACAGACTACAGCACAGACTTCTGGAAGACAAGGGCTGGTGGGGGTGGGGGGTCTTCATTTGTTATCACTATAGACCTACCACTTGTTATAACTGTATTTATATTTACAACACCCTCCAGTATACATACTTTACACATACTATCTCATCTCATCCTCACGTCAACCATCTGGGGGATAGGCCTGTTTTTTCTGCTTTACTTTGAAGAAAAGTAAGTATGAATCCCAGTCAGGTAACCTGTTTAAGGCCATACAGCAAGAAGGTAAGGAGCCCAGATACAAACCCAGGTGCCAGACCTGTACCCCACTACCCACGGGTTCATGATTTGTTTACTAAAATACTCATTCTGCCTTCATTCACTTATAATAAGCATGCACTACTTTCATAATTAAGGAGAATGCTATTTTGCTGCAGTCACTTTAAAGTGTACCACATTAGATTTTCCCATAATGTGACAATCAGCTTTTTAGAAAAAAATTAAGCTGAATTCCTGCATGACAAACCAAAACCCCAAATAAGTCCCAGATGAATCTGAGAGGTAACTGTAATAAATGAAACTACAAAAAGAACAACAGGAAAACATAAATGAAATTTCACTTCAAGATAAGTTTAGCCACTTGTACTGGAATCCAAGCAAAAATGGAAGAAAAGTTCAACAAACTTGATGACAAAGGGATCAAAGGCTTCTAATATTTGTTTATTTTTTTAAGTTGCAATTCAGTGAAGAGACTGGGGGAGGCATTTACAACACAGTATTACTTTAATAGAAGCAAAGCAATACCATAATAGCCAAAGGAAATAAACAGGAAGCTACACAAAAAGAAGGGGCCCAAAGGCTTAACATTTTTCAATATTTAATCATCCCAGAAATCAAGGAAATGTATCCTTAAAACAGGACACAGTGACATTTTCCACCTATAAATCAGCAAAGGACAGTAAGATTACAGTATGTGGCACCAACCAGGATCAAGGCAAACAACCCCACACCCCCAGTGCTGGGAGCAGGTACCAACTCTCCTTTCTGGAACACAATTAGGCCTGAAGCAATAGAAGCCCTGAAACCTGCCTTCACTGACTCTTCAATTCCACTTCCAGAAGTTATTTGTAAGAAAGAGTCGTGAATGCGAACCGAGATTTAATTTCAAGAATGTCCACAAAGTGCACCACTTACTATAATAAAGTACAGGACATCTCTGTACTCTGCTGGCAGCTACAGTGACGGGTACACTGATGTTGTATTAGTAGGAACGTAAACTGAAAATTTCCATCTGTAACAAGTCCATAAAATATTCACATCTTTGACTCAGCAATTTCACTTTTTAGGAATGCATTCTATGTGAGCAAAGATTTGTATTGTAAACATGCAATCACCAAGTATTCAACAGAAAAAGCTATAAATTAAATGTCCAAGATTAAGAGGAAGGTTAAATATTACATATGATAAGTCCATGTCAGTAATATGATTATTAATAAGCTTTTCAATCAGTTTCAATCAAACAGGAAAATGTTCACAATATAACTGTGAAAAATACAGATTCCACAGTATAGGAGGAGGAGGTGTAAAAACAGGTTTGTTTGTTTTTTTATTAAGATCTTCAGATGGATTTTGCTGAAGAATCTTTCCAGAACAGTTAACTTGATGTGCAAGTGCCTAGAGCATAAACTAATTTCTCTAAGAGTTTCCATTTCTCAAGAAAATAGGATTTTCACCTTCTGCTATGGAGGCATACAATTCATATCATTAGGGTTCCAGGCCTCCCTAAATAAGACAGAAAACTCATGCAGCAGTTTGCTAAGCGTGACCTAAATCAGCTTTATGACTCGGGCATCCAAATTCAACCTTCATGGCTGAATTCAACTTGAGACTCCAATTTTGTCATCCTTTTATAACTAACTATCTTTAAGAGTCATCGGGACCCCTAACTTCACAATTCCAGTCCTTCTTGACTCAAATGCTTATCTTTTTTTAACCCATAAAGTAAAGGGGTGGACTGCATGCGTGTGTGTGCTCAGTTGCTTCAGTCGTGTCCGACTCTCTGTGACCCCATGGACTGTAGCCCACTAGGCTCCTCTGTCCATGGGATTCCCCAGGCAGGAATACTGGAGTGGGTTGCCATGCCCTTCCCCAGGGGATCTTCACGACCCAGGGATCGAACCCCTGCACCTGACATCTCCTGCACTGACAGGCAGGTCCTTTACCACTAGCACCAAAAAAAGGGTCAACTACATGACCTCAAAGATCCTTTTAGATTCTGAGATCCCACTGACTTACAACTGCCTTGCACACAGAAAGCACGTACATACTGGTTCACTGGGGGAGAAATAATACCAACATATAAACTCAGGGTAGCAAGGCCATCCCCAAGACCTCCTTTTGCTTCACCTCCAAAATGTCAAGCATAATGCTTTAAGACCCCCCCTTAATTTTCCACTGTGTTGATAATAATTTAGGGTCCTCATCAACTATTTTCTCCATTATATACTACGATGTTATTTTATATTTTACAGCTCCACTTCAGAAACAAAGGAAGTCACACTGGGAAGAGTAAGTCAAGGGTGGAAAAAACCCAGGATACAGAAAAAAAGATTTTATCAGTCTAATCTAAGTACATTTAAAGGCAATAAAGGCAGAGTTGAGCACTTGGATCTCAAAACCACAGGGAAATAATTTAGTTTAACAACAGCACGCACACACACAGAGCTGTGATTTCAGTGACTATTAGTATCATTTCAGTGAGTCTACTCAATGCTGTCATGACCTAAATGGGAAGGAAATCCAGAAAAGAGGAGTGTATGTATATATATGGCTGGTCTACTCTGTTGTATAACAGAAACTAACTCAACAGTGTAAAGCAACTATACTCCCAATAAAAAAATTATATATATACTAATATATAAGACTGATTAGGGGAAAAAATTATCACCTATTTTTTTTCTTTTTGGTCTTTTTTTTTTTTAACAAAGTTTGGTGTCAAAAACAAAAGAGTAAGCGTTCCCCTCACCCTGTACTCTGTTAGATGACACTGTTTACTGAATACTATATGCTGCGCTGAGTACCACATTTTAAGAGGGACATTAACAAAGTGAATGCAGGCCAGAGGACTAAGAAATAGCTCAGGGGATTTGAAACTGTCAAATAAGAAACATCTGAAGGGAATGAAGATCAACAGTCTGTGGACTAGAAGACCCAGGAAACAGGACGGTAATCTCAAGGACCACAGAGGCCTTGAGAGTGAAGTTAATACTAGAGTGAAGCTGGCAGGAGGAGACTTTAGCAAAATGGACAGGATATTTGGCATCTAAAGGAGACTGCATGCTAACTCGTTTCAGTCACGTCCAACCCTTTGGGACTCTATGGACCGCAGCCCACCAGGCTCCTCTGTCCATGGGATTTTCCAGGCAACAATACTGGAGTGGGTTGCCATACCCTCCCTCCAGGGGATCCTTCCATCCCAGGGATTGAACATGCATCTCGTACATCTCCTGCATTGGCAGGTGGGTTCTTTACCACTAGCACCACCTAAGTAGACCCTAAAGGAGATTACTATCATCAGAAATGTGAACTCTACAACACTGAAGCTTCTTTTTCCCAAGAAAACCAGAAATAGAGATTTTCATGTGAAATCTCCCCATTTCTAAGAACTGACACCCAGTGTAAGACTTAGTGTAAGTTGGGCAGCCCAATCATACGCACAGGCCTCTTCTGATCCATGCACACCAATCTGCAACTCACGTCTGGGAAACATGATGGCTATCTTCCAGCATCTGAAGAACTGCCAGAGGGAAAAGGAATAGAGTTGCTCCACACAGCCCCGAAAGGTGACACTCCCAGAGAGGCCAACTGCAGCTCAGTAAGGACAAGCGTCCTAAAAACTAGTCTGCAAATTAGAATGGGCGGCCCAGGGGGGTTCGCATCACTGTAAGTATTCAAAAAGACACAGGTCACTAATTCTGCCTTCTAGTACACCTTCTGACCAAATAACTAAAAGCCCACCCCCCACCCCCGCAAAGCCTCAGTTTTCTTTCCTACCTTCCTTCCCCTTCACAAAAAGGAATATTGGGTCGTCCCTAGTGGCTCAGGGAGTCCGCCTGCCAATGCAGGAGTCACAGGTTTAATCCCTGGTCCAGGAAAATCCCACATGTCGCAGAGCAGCTGAGCCCGTGCTCTAGAGCCCACGCTCTGCCTCAAGAGAAGCCTCCACAATGAGAAGCCCGCACACTGCAACACAGAGTAGCCCCCACTCCCTGTAACTAGAGAAAAGCCTGCACAGCAACAAAGACCCAGCACAGGCAAAAAAATAATTTTTTTTTTAAAAAAGGAATATTCTAACACTTAGCCTCCTATCTCTCAGTTACTATAAAGATCAAAATCTATGTGAGAAACAATATATGAAGACATGATCGACAAGGACTATAGTAATTTAAGACATTACTGTAACCTACCATCACCATGTATTTATGTATGTCGAACCTCTCCTACTATACAGACAAAGGGCATATTCCAAATCTAACTCATTATTTTTTTATTCCTCACTCAGTAGCAAATCTTTTTCAAAAAAAAACATTTTAAAAAGAGGTTGGAAGAAGAGGGTTAAAATGACCACAAATATAAGAGAATAAGAAAACAGTCAACAAAGCAAACACCGAGGAGGTTAATCATTAATATCACTCACTGGTCAGTCTAAAAGGTACTGGGCCCTGTCAAACAGAAGAATACACAAAAGCAATACCGTGTGTGAAGGGGTGATGCTCGCAGGCAGGCATTGGCAAACCACAGCCAGGTGTCTGTTCTGTACATAGAGGCACACTGGAAGCGAGTCCTGATCACTCCCCTATGGGCTGCACGTGTGTACTGCTGCAGGCACGCTGCATATATGTCCTACATGTCTGTTTCACTCTACAACAGCAAAGAACACTTGTAAAGCCTAATATACTCTCTATTTGGCCATTTACAGAAAAAGTTTGCCTACTTTTCTGTAAAAGTACTCCGGGGTTACAAACCACAAAGGTGGCTGGATGCTGAGACACAGTTCATCTTCCCACAGCTCCATCCCGTATTTTATGGGTCATCTGGGGGGCATGTGAGCAAAATCCTAGACTGAAGATTACAGCCTAAGTGCAGAGGAGGTATATGTCACCAAGTGAGGTCTTCATATTCCTCTGATACACTCAGGATTATAAAAAGTTTAATACCGCTTCTCTTCATCTAGTAATATCACCAAAGAGATCTGAAGAACTCCAAGTGTACAAGGAGTGTGGGACCAGTTCAGGCACGAAAAGATCACGCTTACTGGAGAGTCTACCCGTTCCCCTTGAGTTCTCGAACTCCATCTGCCTGAGCTCCCCTATTTTCAAGGAACCTACAAATACATGAAATATCCTTTCTACTTACTTAGTTACCCTATCATTACAGGTTTTCAAAAGAAATAGCTACATAAATTAAGAGGAAAGAAAAACAGGGTGGAGATAAATATGTTAACAGAAGTTTTCTGAGCTAAACTTAATATCCAGCAGAAATTAGTGCACAGGTTTACAGCTTTATGAAAGGTTTATATTCCTTGCTTCACTCTGAAGTAATTATATGCAAAGAAATTCACATCTCTACCAACAGCTGATCCAGAGGAACCTTCATTTTTCTCCTGATAACCTGAATCTCCTTCTGCTTTAGGCAGTATTTCCAACCCTCCCTCCAGGAGGGAGGTCCCAGATGTGATTTACGCAAGAAGACTCTTAAGCATTTCTCCCTCCAGTTTAGGTAGCTTCATTTTTGAAGGCTGGGCTTCTCATGTTGTTTTTTTTTTTTTTTTTTTAATCTATGCCTTGTGGGCATGCAGACGGCATCACCTCTGGGTTTGCTCAGCCAATGTCTTGCGCTCTGGTTCAGTTATTCTAACTGTACTGAGCGGCTGGGATGGTAACCTGGGAGATCCTGACAGTCTTTCCAGTTAGTGCCTCAGTTAGGGACCCTCCTACTCGGCACAGCTTACTGAGCCTGGGCCCCACTCCTGCACCACCCTTCAGTGATTTCACGCAACAGCTAGTCTAAAGCCCTGAGGAAAAGGGCAGCTCCTTATCTAATCCCCACAACATTCTTCCCATGGCTTCAAGCCATCCATTCAACCTCCTCCTTCTCAGGCTTAACTCTACCCCTGACTCATTTCTCTCTATCCTGTTTGCAGGAAGCCTTTTCTCTTCACAGGTTAAAGCTCTGAAGCCTAATGACAAAAAGATTTCAACTACATGCAGAACATTAAATGCCAGAGTTTTCTCCCCTTTGATAGAGGGAGAGGTGGGAACCTGAAAACTCAAACTGGTCAATCATTTATCTAGTACATATGTCCCCCAGAGCAGCGGCTACATCTTCAAGTATTAAATAAACCATGTTTTCAGCGTTCTGAAGATCTACTATTCTAACCCTCTTCCAGAAAGCACTCAGACTAGGTTCCCTCATACTTCTGATTACTTCTGACTCCTCAGGCTCCCCACAGGAAATTCCCACAGGAGACGGTATTTTTAATGAACCAAGGAAGAATTTAAGAAGATGGGTCTTCTTTCTTTTAAAGTCCCCCTGCTAAAATTTGCTGAGAACGCTGAGCTCCACTCAAAAGACTATCAGGATCTCCCAGGTTACCATCCCAGCCGCTCAGTACAATTAGAATAACTGAACCAGAGCGCAAGACATTGGCTGAGCGAAACCGGGGGAAATGCAGTCTGTGTGACCACAAAGCACAGATTAAAAACAACAACAACAACAACAACAAAAACACTTGGGAAGCCCAGCCTTCAAAAAATGAAGCTACCTAAACTGGAGGGTGAACTACTTGAGACTTCTTAAGTAAATCACATATGGGAAAAAAGGACAAGTGTCTGCTCCTCCTCCTCCGGAGTGGAACTTGGGGCTTGATGAAGCCCTTTCGAATTTTTGAAAAGAAAAGAGGAGGTAAGAATCCACCAAAGTCAAGTCTTTTGAGAACCACGATTAACAATGGCTCAAGCGGTAGAGAAGAGAAACAGCCTCTCTGCAGTCTGGCAGCCCTGCCGGGTTTCCAAAGGGCTTCGGATTCACACTGCACCGTGCCCGCGCGCTGGGATAACTCGGCTAAGATTTCAGTCGTGTAGACGCGCTCTCCGCAGCCCCTCTCCCGCCTGAGCAGCGCTAGGCCCATCACTATAGAGCCTGGGTACCAGAGCCCCAGGTGCACAAAAGAGCAGCACCTGGACCCTTCCTTGCGCAGGAAGTGGCTATTCTGATTGCGGGCTCCTCGTGAAAGGAGGTGAGCCGGGTGAAAAGAGGCCAAGGAAGAGCAGCTGCAGGCGGCCGTGTCTGAATGCAGCGGAAAGCAGATGTGGAAGTGTGTGCGCGCTCAGAGGGGGAGGGGGGGAGGTCCGGATGCCCCTTCGTGGACCGAAGATGCTCTACATAAGCCGCTGGACAAACACAGGGGGGCAAAGGATGGGGGAGGACTTTCGGGTGCAGAAGTGGCTGCATGGCTGAGGCTGAGCCTTTAGAAAAAGGGGTGGAGGTGGGTGCCAGGTAACCGGGGCTCTAGGGGGCGTGTGGGGGTGGGGAGGTCGCGTTTAGAGCTCCCTGTACCCCCAGGGTGGGGCCCGTTACCGGTTACCCTCCTCGCTGGTGGCTAAGGCCCCGGAGGTCCTCTCCCGGGCCCCCGAGACGTTTCGGAAGGCCTACTCCGAGGCTGCACGCCCCCGCTACGCAGGGCAGCAGCCTCCCCCCCGGCTCCCGCGACCCCAGAGCAGCCAGACCCGGTCCAGCCCAGTGCCCGGCTCTCGCGGCCGGCCCCGGGGTCCCTACCACGAGCCTCTTCCGGGCCGCCGCCCCGGCTGCCCAGGGCTCCCGCCGCCGCCAGGAGTCCTACCGGCTTCCAGTTCAGCGGCGAGCCGCTGCCGCCTGCGCGAGACTCGGGTTCCCAAAAGCCGCTCTCGCCGCCTGCAGCCCGCCTTCCAGGCCGCGCCGGATCCTCCGCTCCCCCTGCTGGCGAGCAGCCATTTCCGACCTGTGCCGGCGGAACTTGCCGAAGTGCGCAGCGCCGGAAATGGCCGAACCCCGGCGCTGGCGAGCCTGGGGTCCGGGGTTGGGGGGGCGGGGGCCGAAGGGGCGGGGCGAGGGCTTCTGCGGCTCCTCAGACCGCGTCCGAAGAGCCTCGGAGGCCTCGGACCCCTCAGCCGGGCTCGCCGGGGTCCGCGAGCGGCGGCGCCGGGGATTGTGGGAGCCGCCCGTGGGGAAGAAGCGCGGGCCTGCCTCTCTCGGCCGTCAGACCCGCCTTCTACCAGTGCTCCAACTCTCCGAAAAACCTCTCCAGGGGGTGCAGAGCGAAAGCTCTCCGCCGGTCCTGGAACGCGTTCCGACTCCAGAGCCTCAGCCATTGAACTTCAGGTCTAAAACTAAAGCCGTCCCCACAGAAAAGGCCTTCTTCAATGAGCTGACGGTCTCCAAAAGGTCTGGAGCTGGGAAACACTGAATATTTAACAGCAAAGAAAAGGCCGGACGGCAAGAATGCCTAGGGGGAAATCCCGGGGCTTTGCAGAAACAATGGCTTAGTCCAGTCGTGTTGGCGTGATCAGCCACAATCGGGAGGAAAAGACGAAGCCGTTTGAAATACTTAAGAGCCAACCTCTCGGAATGGAAAAGTGCACACATCCTACAACTCTTAAGAGACTTGTCAACCTTCACACTTGTAAAGTCAAGACAAGACTTTTCGGAGAAAAATGGTGGGAGTAGGCGAAGGACGTTGGATGTGGAAGACAGAGTGGCTGGAGGTTCACAACATTGTACAGGAGGCGGTGACCAAAACTATCCCCAAGAAAAAGAAGGAACTCCACCAATCCTGAAAGATAGACCTGATCATTATTGGTCACTCAAGAATGAGTTTAAGTCATTATTTAAAATCTATAACTGCAATATGAGCTAAGATCAAATTTGCTTCAACTTTTTAAAAACATGTTTCTAATTTCCAAAAGGCGAGGCTTCTAGTCCAGGGAACCGGAAACACACCAGGACCCGAAGAAGCTGCTGGCTGGGATACGGGTGCTTGGGTGGTCTGTATCTTAGAGGAGCTCAACCCCCTGAGACCACTCACAGCAGCCCTGTTTCATCACACACCCTTCTTGGGGGAGCCCAGAGGCCGGACAAAACCCTGAAGATTGATGTTTCCCATAGGGGACCGTTTGGGCCAAGGATTCCATACGCAAAACAAAACTTAAAAACCTAGCAACCTGTTTTCCAGAGAGCACACTTCCTCTCTCCATACCCATCAGCCCCTCCTTTTTCTGATCGCCCTTTTCTTCTCTCTTTCCTGACATCTCCTTCCTCATCCCTCACCACACACTTCTCTCTTCTTTTCCCTTTATTACAAAGAACAAACTCAAACCTTCAAAGTCTCACCACCATCATATATGTGCAAAAACAACCCCTTTCTAGCTTTTGCCAGTTTTGTTCAAGAAGGCTGCAGGCAAGGAAGCAAACATCAAAATGCTTTAAAAGTCAAAAGCATGGCAAGAAATAAAAATAGGGAAAACTGTTGCCCAAATATGAGTAGCCTAAAGTTGTCCTTTTTTTTTTTTTCTAACAGTTCATCTTGACTCTCCTCCAGAGGTCTGTGACAGCAGGCAGAAGACTGGCAGTGTGGTAGGAGGCGCAACAGAAGCCAGGGCCGGTTCCTCAGGTGCTGGTTCGTGTGCCCATGGACAAGCGAGGACCTGCAGGTAGCTTCTTCCCGGAGGACTCAGCCCAGACAACTTCTCCACCTAAGTGACTTAACACATTACTGCCCCAAATGTCGACTTCCTTGATTCCAACAACAGTTCAAGATTTAGGCAGAAAAAGGATATGCAACCAAAATGTGGTCAAGTCTCGACATCCCCGGAGCCCCAGGTGCTCCTGAGCGTCTGCCTCCTATGGATCTTACAAGTCTCTCCTCTTCCACTATTTCTTCCTCTCACACAGTTCATCTCACTAACTAGTTATGACTTGGGCTTTTTTTGGGCAGGGGGAGGGGCGCTACAGGGCATATGGAAATTCCCTAATTAGGGATCCAACCCATGCTTCCTGCAAAGTAAGCTCAGAATCTTAACCACAGGAACACCAAGAAGTCCCTGGGCTCCTTTCTTTTCCTCCCCACTGTCTCTTCTGAGCATCATCTCCAGCTTGAAGCAGATCCCTCACTGCATCATCCCAGTCTGTTTTCCAACTGCACTCGAGACCATACCATCACCATCCTGTGAATACCTATTTCATGAATACTTAATTGCCAGGCAATATGCTTAACCCTTTGTAAGCACTGTCTCATTTCAATCCTTGCAGGGTGAAATCAGCTTACTTATAGGGAACTGACACGTAAAGAGGCTAAATCATGCCTCCCCTGGTGGGGAGTGGTTAGGATTTTGCCAACGCAGAGGGTGTAGGTTCGATCCTTGGTCAGAGAGCTAAGATCCCACATGCCTCTCAGCCAAAAAACCAAAACATAAAACGGAAGTAACAAATTCAAGACTTTAAAAATGGTCCACAACAAAAAAATCTTTAAAAAGAAAAGAGGCTAAATAAAGAAGGTGCCCAAGATCATAGAGTGAGGCACCAAGTGATCACAGATGCGACTCCCAATTCTCCCCAGCTCCAGAGTCAACATTCTGGACCAGAACAATCGGGCTGTCTCACCAGGCCCTTAAACTTTATGCCTCCCACACTGAACTCATCTTTATCCCTTCCCTCTATACCCTCCTCAAATCCCCTTATTTATTGGTTCCCAAAGACTCGGACATGACTAAAGCGACTTAGCACGCATGCATGCACTCATTCTTACCTAACATAGAAATTCAAAACCTGGAATCTTTTTTTTTTGGGGGGGGGGGGCTACACCTTAGGGCTTGCAGGATCTTAGTTTCCCGACCAGGGATTGAACCTGGCTCACATCAGTAAAAGCACCATGTCCTAACCACTGGACCAGCAGGAAACTCCCTGGCATCATCTTCAACGTCTCTCTTTACCTGCATGTGAAATCCATTTTCAAGGCTTAAAGCCTTGATCTGCAAGAGGTCTACCACCTCTACTCTACAGTCTCACACCTAATTTCTAGGTTCAAGTCCTCACGAGTCTTCTCCTGGACTGTTTCCTTAACCATTGCAATTTCTGACTTAGGAAATACAATTACATTCACAGGAGCTCCCTCAAGCAAGAAAGCCAAGGCACAGGACACACAATGAAGCTCGTCTTCACCGATCTCTCTGTATTGTATACCTTTTACAGTATATTTTTGCATGCGTACCAGAGCTGGCATGTAAGCAGCCTCTGGGGCATCTCACTCCATCTCCCACAGGTTTGTTTTGCTTACGCGCCAGCTCTGGTACGCATGCGCCCCACCTGTCACTGGGTATCCCTCAGATTGCTCATGTAGCCTTGCTGCTTAGTCGCTCAGTCGTGTCCGACCCTTTCGGACCCCATGGACTGCAGCCCGCCAGGTTTCTCTGTCCATGAGATTTCCCAGGCAAGAATACTGGAGTGGGTTGCCATTTCTTTCTCCAGGGGATCTTCCTGACCCAGGGATCAAACCCACATCTTCTGCTTTGGATTCTTTACCACTGATCCACCTGCGAAGCCCCGTGTAGCCCTATGATTTCAAAAAAGGAAATCTTACTTATTTAAACTAGTTTGAATAGGTTTCTGTTTGTGGCATGTATTATCTCATTTAGTTCCTGTAACAACCCTACACAGTGCCATTATGATTCCCATTCTCAGATGAGCTAACTGAAGCCCAGAGAGGTTAAGCAACTTGTCCAAATCACACAGCTGTGGTGTTGCAGGATTTGGATCCAAGCAGTCTAATCCTGGAGTCTGAAATCTTAACAAATCAACTGCATTGCAGTGAGAGATAAATGCTGAAAATGTCAACATGAATTGCATGTTGCAATTTAACTAATGCATCTGGTTTTAAATGGGGAAATGATAAAGAAGATTTAAAAACTGGCTGTCCAAAGAAGAATGGTAAGCACTTATTTTTTTCACAAGGGAATTACAGTTTGAGTTATAGGTGTCAGAGAAATATAAAATGCATATAATGTGACAAATTATACTAAGCAAGACTGTGTTCTTATACAAGGAAATTGTTTAAAAATTTCAGCAAAATGCTCTGTCAGCGGGTCCCCACTGATTACCTAGTTTCCCCAAAATGTTAATACCCAGGAGAAGGGGATTTTCGTCCTATGGAAATTAATGATTAAAGTTACTCCCTAAGAGGGAGGCAGACGCCAGTGGTCACTTCCCACGATGATGACCAGACTCACAATCCACTCAGCAAGACTTCTAGATCAATCACAACCAAGCCATTGGTGACCCCCAGCAACCTTCAAATGGCATGATTCAGGAATTATCAGTGAGTTTAAGTCAGATAAGAACTTGTTCTCTTTGTAATGCTTTGACTTTAGAAGAAAGTGCTGACAACCACCACTCAAGATCTTTTCTATATATAAATGATTGAGCAGTTTTGTGGCTTATATTTAGAACAGTGCATGACAATTTCTAGATTAGAATCCCAAGGTTACTCTTCCCTTTGGTCCATCAATGCCAGAAAGACAAAAGGTCATCTTCTGAGGCTCCATGGATGGCATTCTTTAGCCTGCTAAATGGCTCAACCCAAAAGTCCTTGCTTTGATGTTACCTTTTAAAGGAGGCTGTTTTTTTTGTTTGTTTTTTTATAATCTGGCAAAAGGAGGGATGGTTTAAGCAGTTTTTGGCTAATTTGTAGTAAGAATACTGAGTTAAACTGAGCTCCAAAACAAAGCACATATTATTATCAAAATGAGGATTTAATTCATTTCCTCACTACCTTGCATGTGGCTGTGAAAAATGTTTTGCTAATAAGAACCTACTGGATAGCACAAGGAACCCTACTCAGTACTCTGTAATAGTCTATATGGGCAAAGAGTCTCTTGATTAAAAAAAAGAGTGGATACAAGTACATGTATAACTGATTCATTTTGCTGTACGCCTGAAACTAACACAACACTGTAAATCAATGGTACTCCAATGAAAATTTTTAAAATATATAATAAAGTTTTGTACTAGTTTCACATCAGGAAACTTAGCCTGATATGAAACTAGTTATCTACATAAGACATGTAATCTGTAATGACCAATTAACATTCTAAAAATTAGGTATTGTCCAGACTTTCCTAGCAGTCCAGTGGTTAAGATTCCATACTTCCAATGTAAGGGGCATGAGTTCAATCTCTTGTCCAGGAATGAACATCTCACAAGCTGTACGGCCAAAGAAGAAAAAAAAAAAACAGCTACTGTCCTTCAAATTGGAGTAGGAAATGGCAATGCAGTCCAGTATTCTTGCCTGGAAAATTCCATGGAGAGAGGAGCCTGGCAGGCGCAGTCAGTGGGGTCACAAAGAGTCAGACATGACTGAGCAACTGAGCACACACACATGTCCCTCAAACATACTAGATCTGTCTTTAAGTTCCCTTCTTCCTTTTTTTTTTTTTCTTCTTTTTTTTTTGGCCATGCTGTGAGGCCACACTGGGTCTTAGTTCCCCAACCAGGGATCAAACCCACACCCCATGCATTGGAAGCACAGAGTCTTAACCACTGGACCACCTGGGAAGCCCCCTCTCCTGTGAGTTTTTACTCTCTGCTCACGTTGTCAGCACAGCTTTTGAACATTCAGTGCATCTCAAAATGTGATCAGAATTTCCTAAGCTTGCTCCTGAAAGTTCCAAATAGTGCTACAGATGTTCCCAAAGGCTAATATACAGGCCCCTAACACATGCCCTATTAGGACAACGAGTAGTGAAAACGAGCCTAGTTAAGCATAACATGCCACAGCACGGCATGAATGCCTAGTTGAAGAACTTAAGGTAATGAGATCTATAAGCAGAAAAAAAGACAAGTCAGGCTGAGTCACTGATGGCTGAGTTCCAATTTCATGTCTGTAGGCAGCTCCATGACTCCAAGATGGTCCTAATACCAAAGTTATCATTACACAAAGATTCAAAAAATCAACTGCTCACTACTTCCACTTATAAATCCTTCCTGTAAACAAGGCATTCCAACTGAAAATTAGCCAAGTGTCTTAGAAGTACTTAAAGAACATCAATTAGCTTCTTACTTGAATAATCTGGCTGAAAAATCAAAATTGAAAGCGCAATTTCTGAATGTAATCTTGCTCAAAACTTTAAAAACATATTAACTTTTAAATAACATATGAATTTAGGTATTAAAAAAAACCAGTAGTTTCTGCCAACCAGATTTTCAAAAGAAAAATGTGGAGATTTTAAACCAATTCATGAAGGTTTGCAACAAGATTTTAAAGAGAAATACTATTTTCCCAAATATTCCTAAATATGAATTCTCACACTAAATGGTAAGAACATGATGCTAGCGGACCCAGTCAATCCCAGAACAAAATAATCATTGACCCCCTTCCCCAGCCCAAGCCTCCGAAGCCTCGCAACTGCTATACCACAGGTCAAAAAAATTGAACCAGATGGAAGTGTGACCACATGTCAACAAATACGTCAATTCTGGAGGCCAAAACTAAAACCCGAACTCAACTCTAACAGAGTATGTCCAATATTTCATCCTCTTGTTACAAACTTGATGTTCTTTAAGTACTAACCCATCATTACATTACGTAGGTTATAAAGAAAAGCCTATTTATAAAGTGAAGAGGTGATTATTTAGAAAAAGGATGGCTGACATAAGTGATGTAAATAATCCAAAAATACTTTAACCACATGTGAAATATGCTAATTATGAAAATCCTTTAAAAGTTCAAATACTACATGCATTTGTATTATTTTTATGTGCATTTAACTGTGTTGCAAAGATTCTCAATATTTTCTTATATTTCATATTTAATTAACTTAAATAATAAACAAGTAAATATCAGTGGGAACACAAATTAGCAAAAAAACTCACAAAAATTGGTAAATTAAATAATTGCCAATTCTGTGGCTTCCTTCCAGCTCATAAGCACAATTTTATAAAACTGCTATCTCTATGTATTAACCATTTCTATTTCTTCTGTTTTCACTTACTTTGAATGGACTATATGTTTCTACATGATTCTCATAGCCATCTCTAAAGACATTCTATGTCTGTCTCAGTGGTTTCTGACTAACAGTTTGTAGATAGAATGCAGTTTTCATCAATCCACAGTTAAGTGAGATAAGCAAAGGCAAGTTACTGAGTTTTTAGTAAAGCTAAATTTATTCAATTTACTTTATTGAATTTATTACCTAATAATAATTATTATTATTCTTACAGTTTATTTGTCCTTCACTTTGCAATTATGTCCTTTCCCTTTTCTTGTGTTAAAAGGTATTTTTATGGAATTATAGTAATGGTAAATGGCAGTTTTCTATCTTCCTCATGTGACAAAATACTGAAACATACCTATTTTGCCCCCTACCATTACCAGTTATTTTATATCTGACTAGTCCAGTAAATCCAAAAGTCAGTTAACTAAATATACTCCTTCATGAGATGAACCTATTTGCAGGGCAGGAATAGAGATGCAGATGTAGAGAACGGATGTGTGGACATGGAGTGGGAGGGAGGAGGGGATGGAATGGCCTGGGAGATTGGCATTGTCAATTGGCATTGACATGTACAGCTAACATGTGTAAAGCAGACAGCCAGTGGGAAGCTGTTGTGGATCACAGGAAGCTCAGCTCCATGCTCTGCAATGACCTGAGGGGTGGGATGGACGGTGGCGGGAAGAAGGTTCAAGAGGGAGGGGGCATATATGTACACATATGGCTGATTCACTTTGTTGTACAGCAGAAACAAAACACTGTAAAGCAATTATACCTCAATTTTAAAAATGAATTAAGTATGAGCCCACACAGACATGCTTAAAAAACATTTGTGGAAAGACTCCTGTGGTAGCAGGCCTCCAATATGTCCTCAGTGATCCCTGCCTCCTGGTATTCACACCCTTGTGGGCCCCTCCCACACGCTACCAGGGATGGTCTGTATGGCCAAGAGAACACAGGAAAAGTGATGGCACATCACTCCTGAGATTAAGTCATACAAGGCTGTTCAGCTGCCACGTGGTTGCTCTCTCATTCTTCCATCCCTCCCTCTGCAAGAAGCCAGCTGCCATGTCACGAGTCACACGACAGAGAGGTCCTTGTGATGGGAACTGAGGCTTCCTGCCCACAGCCAGGTGAGTGGCACTGGGAGCAGACCCCCCAGCCCCAGTCAAGCCTTTGAATGAGTGCAGCCTCATGGAAGACCCTGAGCCAGAACTGCCCAGCTAGGCAGCTGCTGAATCCCTGACCTACAGACACTGAGATATAATAAATTGCTGTGTATTAAATGATGAAGTGTGAGGTATCGTGTTATGGAACAATAAATAACTCATGCAACTCCTTCTTCGGCTGCAAGATGAACAGGTCTCTGGCCCCAGCGCAATGCCACAACAGTTAACGTGTATTCATACGGACGTTGGGAGAGAGAAAGGATTAGCGAGGTCTATAATGTCCATTATCCTGGCTTCAGTTTGCTTACATTGACTTCTTCCTTCTCTGTTGTTTTTTCTACTTCTCTCCTATTGACCAGAGTACTCAGTAAACTGAAAAATCCAGCTCTAGCAAAGGAATCAGTTTTACAAGTCTGCAGGCTTTAGTTAAAGGAATATCATCCTATGTAAATATAATATTTTAGAAATCTGGTTAATTTCTATTGACAGAATCCCTCATCATGG
This sequence comes from Bubalus bubalis, assembly GCF_019923935.1. Classification (NCBI taxonomy): domain Eukaryota; kingdom Metazoa; phylum Chordata; class Mammalia; order Artiodactyla; family Bovidae; genus Bubalus; species Bubalus bubalis. The sequence continues at coordinate 72,630,878 of NC_059159.1, forward strand.
CTGTCAGATCCTAACTACGCCCATCCTTATCTCAACAGAGGAGCAGGTCTTATATTCACAGAGAAAACAGAAGCAACAGACAGAATCTCTTTTATGAGACTGATGGGCTTCCCACTGCACTAAGAAGGCAGGTCAGACAGGATCTCTTCTAAATTCCCTCTTCCAACTTTTAAACCTATCTATAAATATTGGTGGATGGCATCACTGATTCAATGGACATGAACTTGGGCAAACTCCAGGAGATGGTGAGGGACAGGGTGGCCTGGCGTGCTGCAGTCCATGGTGTCACGAAGAGTCAGACATGACTTGGAGACTGAACGACAGCAACATAAACACTGGGGTGCAAAATTATTTCAGCAGTTGATGCCAGGGCACCTCTTAGGGGCAGAAAATGCCTAATTGAGGAAAGTACTTCATATGAACACCTGAAATACGAAAGAGGAAAGCTAGCCTTACAATAAAACTGAAACAAAGAGATAGCTAAACAGATTTACATTTGAAAAAAAAGAGCGAGAGACCAATAAAATGAAGACTGAAAAGCAAAGAGAAGATGAAATGGGGTGGGTGGGGCGGTAAAGAGAGATAAGGCTCAAACAACAATGTGGGAGGTTCAAGCTTAGGGAGAGAGTTCCAGGGATCAGGAAACTGCAAGTATGTTTAAAATAGAAATATCTATTATTGGACTTCACATTGTTGTGTTGCTAAGGATATAAAATCCCCTAAGCCCTCAGTAATACCTGACACATGTACAAATGCCTTGTGTGAGTGATTTTGGGGAAAATCCAAGAAAAAAAAAAGATCCGGGGTAGGTCTGAGTTCTACAACTGGGTCAGCATGGAACCAAGGAATAAGAACATGGGAACTGAGGTACAAGTGAGATGAAGAATTTGGGACTTTTCTGGTGGTCCTATCCTGTGGTTAAGACTCCCTGATCCCAAAGCAGGGGGCTCCAGGTTCCATCCCTGGTCAGGGAACTAGATTCCACATGCCACAATGACGTTCAAAGAGAAATAAATAAATAAAATTTAGTGGAAGCAGAAATGCAACAGCCAAACAAACCATAAGATCACCTCCCAGGAATTAACAGAGATCTTGGAGCAGGCACTGAACTCCCCAGTGGATACAGAATGGAGACAAGCCAATCTTACTTAAATCTCAAAAGAGAATGCTACTTCAGCTGATATCTGGGTACATATCTGGCTTTTGACAAGGAGAAGTCCCAAAGTAAAGGCACTCTGTTTTTTTAATAAGATGTAATATCTTTCCTTTAGACATGGTTCCATCAACTATTCTCTCTTTGCTACATAAAGTCAGTATCATCCTCACCACAGGTATTTTCCTCTACACAGGGGTTTTCCTTGTACACGGACTCAGGCCTAAAGCATCATCATCTTGTAACACGGGCTTTGAACTCAGAAAGGTTGAGATTTTGGATCCTTATTCTATTATTGGTGGTATGCATCCATGCTAAGTCACTTCAGTCTTGTCCTTTGCAACCCTGTGGACTGTAGCCCACCAGATTTATCTGTCTATGGGATTCTCCAGGCAAGAATACTGGAGTGGATTGCCTCGCACTCCTCCAGGGGATCTTCCCAACCCAGGAATCAAACCTGCATCTCTTCTGTCTCCTGCATTGGCAGGCAGGTTCTTTACCACTAGTGCCACCTGGGAAGCCCATTGGTGGTATAACTCTGGGCATATTACTTAACCTCTCTGCATTCTCTCAGCTATAATTTCCTCATCAGAAAAAGGGAATAAAATAGTACTTACCTCTTAGGACTATGGTAAGGATTATCCTGGATAATGAATATAAATTGTTAGCCCAGCGCCTGGCAAATAGTAAACCCTCATAATGTTAACTCGATCATCAGCCACCAAAATTCGTTTAGTTTTGGCTGCACTGGGTCTTTGTTGCTACGCATGTGCTTTCTCTAGTGGCAGGGTGAGGGCTTCTCGATGGCTGCTTCTCTTGTTGGGAGCACGGGCTTCAGCAGTTGCAGCACACAGGCTCAGTAGTTATGACTCCTGGGCTCTAGGCCAGAGGCTCAGTAGTTGCGGCTTGCAGGCTTCCCTGTTGCATGTGGCATCTTCCCAGACTAGGGATCCAACCCATGTCCCCTGCATTGGCAGGTGAAGTCTTAACCACTGGACCACCAGGGAAGTCCAACTAAAATCCTCAGAAGAATAATCACTACTCTGTGTCCACTTCCTCTACCACCATCCACTCTTTGAACCCAAGAAGGCTCCAATCTACTGCAATTGTTCTCACAAAGGTAACCAGTGAGTTCCTTAGTCATCAATCCCGATGAATCTTTTCCTTTTGGAATCCTTTTGCAGAATACATGGTAGCCCTAGACACCTACTTTCTTGAAATGGTCCAATTTTAGCTCTCCCACCACTCTTTTCTTTCACTAGCTCTTCTTTCTCCACCACCCTATAAGTGTTCATGTGCCCGGGATCCTGCCCTCAGCCATCTTCTGCTCTCATTCAACACTCATGGAGTGAATGCTGTCAAAACTCCAGTAGCCACATCTCTGCTTCTAACCTAGACCTTTCTTCTGAGCTCTTGAGCCAAACTACTCTCTAGATACCTTGTCCCAGGGGTTTTAAAAACCAAGGCTTCAAAATCAAATTCATAGAGCCTGTTAACAAAGTCATCATTTTCTCTATCTACTCCAATTCTTTCTCTTCCCTATAACCATTTCCATTATTAACATTAACTAGTTATCTTTCCTGTCTCCCTTGCTTCCCCACTGTGTCCAACTGGCTATCAGAGCTTGATACTCAGAATCCTATCAGTCCTGCTCCATCCTTCATGATGCTGTGGTAGCTCAGAGTGGGCTTTAGAGTCACATGAGCCTGGGTTCAAATATTAACCATACCATAAGCTGACAATGATTGTTCTGGGCCAAGTTACTTAACCTCTCTGACCTCTGCGTTTTGTGAGAGTTAAATGAGCTACCATGTGCAGAAATGGCCAGCACATAATTGGAATTCAACAAACATTCCCCCCTACATCCCCTTCCTCAGGCCTTCATCACTGTCTGGTCTAATGCAATGTCCACTTTGTTGCACGGCTTTACCCTTTCTCCTCCAAATTGCCCTGCAGTTAAATTCTCTAGAAATTAAATCTGATCCTGTCATCTCTTTGCTTTAACACCATCAACATCTCTTTTTATCATATGGAACAAAGCCCAGCTGCCTTCCTGGTCACTTCTCCCCCATCCTGGTTACTCTAAAACATTGACTCTTCACCAGCTACATCATACACACACTGGCTTACATTTCTGACATGCTGATCTCTTTGGTTTTAATTCCCTTCCCACGCCCAAGTTGTTTGGTCCAACTGGAAAGCTTCTTCACTCCTCAAGAATTTTTTCAAAACGCTATCACTTACATGACAACAAAAACTCAGGCAACAAAAGCAAAAATAAACAAGCTATAAAGCTTCTGCACTGCAAAGGAAACAATGCATTGAAAAAGCTACCTATAGATTAGGAGAAAATATTTTCAAACCATATATCTGATAAAGGTTAAAATAAAAAAATACATAAAGAACTCCTACAACTCAGTGCCAAAAAAAAAAAAAAAAAAAAAAACCCATATAAAAAATGGGGAAAAAACCTGAACATTTTTCCAAAGACAAATCATCAACAAGTACAAGAAAGGCGCCAAACATCGTTAATCCAACCCCATAGACAGCAGTCCACCAGGCTCCCCTGTCCCTGGGATTCTCCAGGCAAGAACACTGGAGTGGGTTGCCATTTCCTTCTCCAGTGCATGAAAGTGAAAAGTGAAAGTGAAGTCGCTTAGTCGTGTCCGACTCCGTGCGACCCCATAGACGGCAGCCCACCAGGCTCCTCTGTCCATGGGGTTTTCCAGGCAAGAGTACTGGAGTGGGGTGCCATTGCCTTCTCCAAATCATCAGGGAAATGCATATCAAAACCACAATGAGAAGTCACTTCACGCTTGCTAGGATGGCTACCATCAAAAAGACAAAGTGTTGCCAAAGATGTGGAACAAAGAGAAACTTTGCATACCACTGTTGAGACTGTGAAGTCATACAGCCATATGGAAAACAGTATGGAGAGTCTTTAAAAAATTAAAAACAGAACTACCATATTCTGGGTACATACCCAAAGGAAATGAAGTTAGTACCTTGAAGAGAAATCTGTACTCCCATGTTTGCTACACTGTTACTCACAGTAGCCAAGATATGGAAAAAACCTAATTATCCACTGATGGATACACACAGTGGAACTATATTCAGCCTTCAAAAGAAGGACTTCCTAGTGGTCCAGTGGCTAAGACTCTGCACTCCCAAGGCAGGGGGCCTGAGTTCGCTCCCTGGTCAGGGAACTGGATCCCACATACCACAACTAAAGATCCCAAGTGTTTCAACTAAGACCCAGCACAGCCAAATAAATAATCTTTTTTAAAAAAGAAGAAGAAAAAAATCCCTGACTTCTGTGACATGGATGAACACAGAGGACATTATGCTAAGTGAAATAAGCCAGATGCAGAAATTAAAAAAAAAGCATGATCTCACTTATATGTGAAATCTAGTGATATCAAATATGGAGAAACAGAGAGTGAAATGGTAGTTTCCAGAGGTGTGGAGGTGGGGGAAACAAGGAGATGTCAGTCAGAGGGTACAAAGTTGCAAGATGACTAAGTCTGGGGATCTAGTGTACAGCATGATAGCTGCAGTTAACAACACTGGACTGAATACTGGAAATTTGCTAAGAGGTTAGATTTCACCACAATAAAAGGTTAACAATTCCAGGGTGATTAAATGAATATGTTGATTAGCTTGACTAGTATAACCATTTTACTATGTACGTGTATACCAGATCATGTTGTACACCTTAAACATACACAATTTTAATTTAAAATTTAAAAATTGGGACTTCCCTGGTGGTCCAGTGGTTAAGAATCTGCCTTATAATGCAGGGGACACAGGTTCAATCCCTGGTCAGGGAACTAGAATCCACATACCATGGAGCAACTAAGCCACTGCGCCACAACTACTGAGCCCCCATCCCTGGAATCCACAAGCCACAACCAGAGAGTCTGTGCAGTACAACGGAAGCTCGGGCACCACACGGTGAAGATCCCAAGCGCTGCAACCAAGGCTCACCACAGCCAAATAAATAAGTATTTTTTAAAAAATTAAAAATTTAAAAGCTGTTACTAACAGGGTGATACTATTTTAACTGGTTCAGACTCTTTAACTACTCTCTATACACACATAAAAATACACATACAGGGAGAGGAAGAGAAAGAGAAAATGGTAAGACAAGTGTAGATGTGATAAAATGTTAAAAGTTGGTGAATCTGGAGAAGAATCATTTGGAACTTACAAAAGAGAAGTTGCAAAACTCTGTATAATTCTGACTTTTATGTAAGTTTGAAATTATTTCAAAGGGAAAAAGAAAGTATGAGGCAATCTAACCACAAGGTAACAATCAAATAAACCCATGCTGAGGTACATTTTACCAGAACACTGACCTATATTCTAAAAATGTCAATATCATGGGGGGAAAAAAAAAGGAAGGAGGGAGGGGCAGGCTGAGGAAATGTTCTAGATCAAAGGAGACTAAAGAAATATAACAAGTAAAGTGAAACCCTGGGTTAGATGCTCTTCATACATTGGAAAAAAATGTGCTATAAAATACATTTTTTGAACAAGCAATAAAATTAGAAAAAAGACCCTTTACCATATAATAATAGCACTAAAACAATATTATATGTTGTGAATCCATGCCACGAGCTATGTGGGATCTTAGTGTTCCCCAAGCAGGGATCAAACTCACACTTTCTGCATTGAAAGCTCAGAGTCTTAAGTACTGAATCACCAAGGAAGTCCCAAAAGGTCCTTGTTCTTAAGAGAGACATCCTGAGGTATCTAGGGGCAAAGTATGATGACGTCTGCAACTTTAAGATGTTTCAGCAAAATTAATAAAAATAATAGTGTGTGTGTATGTTGAGGGGAACTTCCCTGGTGGTCCAGCGGTTAAAACTCCATGCTTTCACTGCAGGGGACAAGTGTTCCATCCCTGGTCCACGAATGAAGATCACTGTATGCCTCCCAGCACCACTGGGGGAATAAAGAGGTGTGTATGTATCTACTTACAGAGAGAGAGAACAAATACAGCAAAATATTAATATTGGTGAATCTGAGTTAATGCTTACTATTCTTGCTGCATCTCTGTATGTTTGAAATTTTTTCAAAATAAGATATTTTTTTAAAGCTATTACTAATGTGAAATACTTTCCCCACTCTCTCAGATAGAATCAACCCTGCCTCCTCTAAGTTGTTGTGTTTTTATTTTTAACCTAAAATGCTCAGTGTGTGTGCTCAGTTGCTTTAGTCGTGTCCAGCTCTTTGCAACCCTATGGACTGTAGCCCAACAGTCCAGGGGATTATCCATGTAAGAATACTGGAGTGGGTTGCCATGCTCTCTTCCAAGAGATCTTCCTAATCCAGGGAATGAACATGCATCTCTTGCATCTCCTGTATTGCAGGCAGATTCTTTACCACTGAGCCATGGCAGAAGCCAATGTTCAGACTGGGCTGTAATTATTTGTTGAAGCTTCTTGAGGTAGGAACTTAAATTCCCTTTGGAATTTAATCATGGGAGGAGTATTCTAATTCAAAGCAATTTTATGTTGCTCGCATGGTTTTACTGTAATATTCTGATGCTAAATTTGGGGCTCACAGCAAAACATGGCTGGACATTCTTGAGCTGAGAACTAGAATAGAAAAATAAGCCTTTGGTTCGCAGCAAAGCACAGTGCTGGGGTTAATCTGATCAATGACTCCATTCTGTCCCTTTACGGACTCTCTACAGACATAGCTAGAAAGCCCACACTGGCTGCCAGGCAGGTACACAGAAGCACTACACAAGGGAAAGATATTCTGAAAGTTGAACCAATTGCCCTTGATGCTTGGAATATAACCCCTGGCACTTCTGTCTTCTCACTTCCAAGACATGTATCTCAGGAGGGCAGCCCCATCCTCAGCTGGCCAGAGGTCTGATTATAAAATTCAAGGGCTAATAGAGCTTATGGTTGCCTTCCCTGGTGGCCCAGTAGTAAAGAATCTGCCTGCTAATACAGCAGAAAAGCAAGTACGCCCATGTGCCACAACGATAGAGCCTGCACTCTAGAGCCCGGGAGCTGCAACAGCTACTGAAGCCCACGAGCCCTAGAGCCCACATCCCACAACTAGAGACGCCACTGCAATGAGAAGCCACACTAACTAGAGAGTAGCCCCTGCTCACCACAACTACAGAAAAGCCTGTGCAGCAGTGAAGTCCCAGTACAGCCAAAAATAAATAAAGTTATTTCAAAAATAAAAGAGAGATTATATAGTTGGAGAGTGATGGAGAAACCATGCTCTTCCCATCTCTTTAGCCTTCTTTGACCAAGAACTTAGAATAGGGACTTCCCTGGTGGTCCAGTGGCTAAGACTCTGCGTTTCCAATACAGGGGGTGCCCAGCTTTGATCCCTGCTCAGGAAACTATCCCACATGTCGCAACTAAGAAGCCCACATGCCACAATGAAGACACTGTGAGTCTCAATTAAGACCCAGCACAGCCAAAATACATAAATATTTTTTTTAATAAACTGAACATTGTTTAAAAACATAGGAAATATTCTCTGTCCACAGTACCGAGAAGACAACTTCTACTCTTCTCTCAGCCCACTTCCCTTATTTCCTCCTCCTCCAGGAAGAAAAAAGTACTTCTATGATTAATAAGACTAGGTATAGGGCTCCCCTGGTGGCTCAGACAGTAAAGAATCTGCCTGCAATGCAGGAGACTTAGGTTTGATCTCTGGGTTGGGAAGATCCCCTGAGGGAGGAAATAGCAATCCAGTCCAGTATTCTTGCCTGGGAGATCCCATGGACAGAGGAGCCTGGTGGGCTGCAGTCCATGGGGGTCACTCACAACTGAGTGCCCACATACACACAGGGTCACTACACACACACACTGCCCATGCCCCTTCTGAGTTTCTCTCTTGGAGATGTCTGTCCCACAGGCCATATACCTTCATCTCTGCTCATGCAGTAGTGAGAAAGCAGTTTCCTTTGCTTTCCCATAGCTTAGCCTATGTGTCGGGGAGAGTTCTGTTCATGGAGGAAGAAATGAGATGCCCGTCTTGCCCCCAGGTCCAAGCTATACCCTCCAGACCAGTGTTAGCAGCAAGGAAGGTGATATTTTCATCTCAGTCTGCTTCCTCTATCACCTGGTTCAGGACTCAGAAAAAAGAGGGACATGAAGGGCCTCTCAGAACCCAAACAGTGTTTCTCTAATCTTTGGGTCTTGGCGCCTCTCCTGGTGCTTGTTCTAGGACCAGTCTTCAATAAATTTTTGTTGTCTTGAACTCAAACAATGTGACACACACCGGCATATAGCTGCTCACAGCTATCGTCAGGGTAATGGTTGTTTTTTTTAAATCATACAAAGTGACTTTTGAAGCCTTTCTAGTTTGGCTGCAGGCTCTAAGGCTACAAGGAAGCGAGCTTTGGTTAGCAGAGGGGAGAGAGCCGGGTTTTGTGCTTTGCTATGGTTGCAACGCCAAGGACCGACATCCCAGGGGTGCTCTCAAACAGCTTGACGGCAGTCTAGCAAGAAGGTGGTAGAGACACAATTTTAACAACAATGATCAAACATTTTTTGAAATTTTCCTTTATCCTTGAAATGCCTTGTGTTGCAGAAAGTCTATTCATTACTGAGCATTCATCTGTATCAAGTCATCTCTTTATGGATCTGTATGCGGAAGTGACAGGGCTGGGAGGATGTTGGCAGAGAGACAAAGGGCCCTAGGCACAGTGGGAGAGTCAGAGAGGTGAAGGTAAACAGCAGCTGGAGAAGGTGGGAGATAAAAAAGAGGGGGAAGCTACAGGCAAATCCCCTTCCTCAAGGGGGCTTTGGCTGTCACGAAGGACATGATGGCCCACTCATATTTTTCCTGGGACCATGATCACTGGCACCTCCATCTTCTTAGGGCAGTTCCTCTTCTCTCGTCCTTGAATTTCTTTCCTTGACCATCCCCTTTCTCTCCAGGGTGTCGAACCTCTCCATCTCTCCCTGTCTCAGCTACGTCCTTCACCTCCACCTACAATCATGCCCACATCCTCACAATCCCAGGAACCTCAAGCCTGCAACCATCAGCCCTTTGCCTTCTCCTCACAATCTGTTCCAACGCCACCCAAAGGGTGGTCTGTGGACCTGCAACATCAGCACCGCATCGGAGCGCGTCTGACATGCAGTTCTCACACCCACCCCGGACCTACCGAATCAGAATCCCTGTGTGTGTGTGGCAGGGGTGGGGCGGGGGGTGGAGGGGTCCCAAGATCTGTGCTGCAACATGCGCCACGGGTGATTCTGAAGCACTGCTTCCCTGATGGCTCAGCGGGTAAAGAATCTGCCTGCAATGCAGGAGATACAGGAGACTCAGGTTTGATCCCTGGGCTGGGAAGAATTGCTGGAGGACGAAATGGCAACCCTCTCTAGTATTCTTGTCTGGGGAATTCCATGGATAGAGGAGCTTGGCGGGCTACAGTCCATGGGGTCGCAGAGAGTCGGGCATGACCAAGCACACAAGCCTGGCACATTGCCTGTGCTCCGCACCTCCGCTTCCTCACCATCTTGGGTTGCCTTCCTCTGTCCCTTTCATGTCTGACTCCCCAAGGCTCTGTCTTAGTGTCTTTTTTTCTCTTGAGCATCATCCTTTCTCTATGTGACCTCAGCCACTCACAGGCTGATTTGGTTATATATTTGTTCAAACACAGGTGTGAGTAAATTTGAGGATCACCCCATCCCTGGGCTCTTCTCTAAGCCTCCAGGATGTCAAGCAGCTTTCTGGACTTTTCTGCCAAAATGGTGCACAGTTTTCTTAACTCAGTATGTTTAAAATGAGCCAAATGTCTCCTCGTATGCCGACTCTGCATCGATTTGAACAATCTGGACAGGGACTTCCCTGGTGGTCATCCCAATGCAGGGGCCTGGGTTCAATCCCAGGTCAGGGAACTGGGTCCCACATGCCACAACTAGGAGTTCACATGCCACCACTAAAGGGCCTGAGTGCCACAACCAAGACCCAGTGCACCAAACAAATAAATTAAAACAAATTCTTTTAAATCTGGACAGTAGGGCAGCTCTGTCCCCAGAGTGGTCATTTTGACTCTCCTCTCCCCTCCCTCTGGTCAGTTTCAGTCTACAGACGGTTCTGTGTCCACCACCACCCTGGGGCAGACCCTGTCAACTCTCATCTTTCCTAAGCAGTTCATCCTTCAGCAGCTACCTCATGACCTCCATGGTTAAATCCCTTTAATGAATCCCCATGGTTCTAACTTCTAAGCCCCTTAACTGACCTCATGATCGAGTGTATTTCCCACCCATTCTCCCCTCTGTAAATTCACCACTGGTATTTCACTAGCGCTGAATCACCTCCTGGGAATGGCCCGTGCCCTTCACAACTGTGTATCCTGACCCATCCCGGTGCCTGAATCTGACACCTTCCTCATGCCTTCCTACCTCAGCTTGTCTTCCTGGCAAACTTCTATTCAACCTGCAAAAGCCCACTAGATGTCAGTTCCTCTGTGAAGTCTTCCTTATCCTATGGAGTGACCACTCTTGTCTGTCTTTTCTACAAGACTATAGTATCTTAAAAACCTATTTATTATTTGTTTGCAGCCCACAGGTCTTCAGCTGTGGCGCGAGGGTTCAGTAGTTGCCGCACACAGGCTTAGCTGTCCTGGGCACGTGGGATCTTAGCGCCCCCACATGCATGCTAAGTCGTGTCTGACTCTTTGCGACCCCATGGACTGTAGTCCCCCAGGCTCCTCTGTCCATGGGATTCTCCAGGCAATAATACTGGAGTGGGTTGCCATGCCCTCCTCTAGGGGATCTTCCCAACCCAGGGATCGAACCTGCGTCTCTTATGTCTCCTGCATTGGTGGGTGTGTTCTTTACCACTAGTGCCATCTGGGAAGCCCCTTAGCGCCACTCTCAGGGATCAAACCTGTGGCCCCTGCATTGCAAAGTGGATTCTTAACTGCTGGGCCACCAGGGAAGTCCCAAGACCGTAATATCTTGCTGGCCAGGAGCCTGCCTTATGTGCCTCTCTATAGCCAGCACCACGCACAGGCTGTGACACCTAGGGGATCACAAAATTCATTCACTAAACGAAAATTCCCTGAACACTTATGATGTGAGGAGCATCACAGATACAATGAGCAAGGTAAAAAAAAAAACAAAAACCTCTGCCCTCTTAGAATTTTTCCTCTAATAAGGAAACTAGCAAGTAGGCAGATAATCTGAACACTATACTCAATTCTATGAAAGGGAAAAGCTTAGGGAGTTACATGCAGGAACACCTAATTCAGTTTGGAAGTAATTTCTTATGCCTTTAGCGATATATGCAATCTTTGGAATCTGCAAGGAAAAATTGTTATGTGTACTTTAACTTTTTATTTATACTCGAGTACAGCTGATTAGCAATGTTGCGATAGCTTCGCGTGCACAGCAAAGGGACCCAGCCATACATATACAGGTATCCAGTCTCCCCCAGACTCCTCTCCCTTCCAGGCTGCCACATAACATTGAGCAGAGTTCCCTGTGCTGTACATGTTACATGTGTTTTTAAAGAACATCAATATCAAATTGTTATTACTACCAGTAACAAGCATATTTTTCCATCCTGAGTAATTCTCCCCCTTCTACTTAATTCTGAGAAGAAAAAAATGTGAAAATAACTCTCTCCACAGTAGCTGCTACCCAGGTAAGCAGCAGGCCCTGAAAGACTTTGCTTTGAAACAGAGCTGGGGAAGCAGTAAGTCCCTCAGTTGCTGACAGTAACAATAAGGGTGCTTAATCACTGTCCCCTTTAAATGAGCTTCATTAATCTTCAGAAGCTGGTAAGCCTACAGAGGGAGAGAACGCTAAGAGGCAGAACTTCAGTATGAAACCTGCCTGCAGAGGTCTCTTCCCCCTCATCCATTTCTCCGCATTTGGGCCACACGAAGCACAACTTGTGTTTCAACCCTCTGTCCGCCTGTCCCAGACTTTTCAGAGAGGAACCCCGGATCCTCTCTAATGTACCATGAAAGGACACTGAGGTAGGACACACGTCATTAGTGGGCGAGCCTGCCTTCTTCCAACCAACGAAAACACATCAAACGACATCTGACCAAACTGAGCAAGCCTTACATTTACCGCACGGTGATGAAAATATCCGCTCAAAGGAAAAATGTGATCCGGATAGTTTTGCAGTTCTCTGGAGTTATAATTGGCTGCCTCTCTAGCTTTGGGCACAATTTCAAGATTACATACATTATTAGCAAGCAACTTAACTGCAAATATACTAGGTCAGGTGTTCTCAAACTTGAGATTTACTGAGAAGGCTTGTTATAATGCAGATCTCTGAGTCCCACCTCTAGAGTTTCTGATTCAGTACGTCTTGGGTGAGACTGAGATTGTCTAGTTCTAACAAATTTTCAGATGCTGCTGCTGTTGACCCAGGAAACATACTTTGGGAACTGGTAAAGTCAGGTTGATATAACTGCTATATCCAATGATCATTACCACCAAGAGAAGCTAATTTGATCTGCCTTAAGAAAACTTCCCTGGTGGTCCAGTGGTTAAGAATCTACCTGCCAGTTCAGGGGACATGGGTTCAATTCCTGGTCCAGGAAGATTCCACATGTCTTAGGGCAACTAACCCCATACGCCACAAGTACTGAACCCTACAGACTCTAGAGCTTATGCTCTGCAACAAGAGAACCCACGGCATGAGAAGCCCATACACCGCAACGAAGAGCAGTCCCTATTCTCTAACTAGAGAGAGTCCGAGAGCAGCAACGAAGACCCAGCACAGCCAAAAATAAACAAACAAATAAATAAGAAAACTATATCATAAGAAAGAATTGATGCTTTTGAACTGTTGTGCTGGAGAAGACTCTTGCGACTCCCTTGGACAGCAAGGTGATCAAACCAGTCAATCCTAAAGGAAATAAGCCCTGAATACTCAGTGGAAAGCAGAGAAGGCAATGGCACCCCACTCCAGTACTCTTGCCTAGAAAATCCCATGGACGGAGGAGCCTGGTAGGCTGCAGTCCATGGGGTCGCTACGAGTTGGACAGGACTGAGCGACTTCACTTTCACTTTTCACTGTCATGCATTGGAGAAGGAAATGGCAACCCATGCCAGTGTTCTTATCTGGAGAATCCCAGGGATGGGGGAGCCTGGTGGGCTGCCATCTATGGGGTCGCAAGGAGTCAGATACGACTGAAGCGACTTAGCAGCAGCAGCAGCATTCAGTAGGAGGACTGATGCTGAAGCTCCAAAACATTGGCCACCTGATGCAAAGAACCTACTCATTGGAAAAGATCCTGATGCTAGGAAAGATTGAAGGCAGGAGGAGAAGAAGGTGCAACAGAGGATGAGATTGTTGGATGGCATCACCGACTCAATGGACATGAGTCTGAGCAAACTTTGGAAGATAGTGAAGGACAAGGAAGCCTGACATGCTGCAGTCCATGGGGTCACAAAGAGTCAGACATGACTGAGCAACAAGACGTATCATAAGGAAAGCAAATACTCATTACAATGACCCACTTAGAAGCCTCCAGTGTCTCCATACTACTTAAGGGAAAACACAAACTGGGTTTGTGTTCTAATAAGTAAGGTTCTAATACACAATCTATTATCTGAAAAATAACTGCGGCAAAGGCAGAGCATACCTACAATAAAGAAATCACTCCCAGGACTTCCCTGGTAGTCCAGCGGTTGAGACTCCTGCTGCCAGTGCAAGGAGGTACGGGTTCAAACCCTGGCCAGGGAACTTAAAGTCCCACATGCCATGTGGTGTGGTGAAAATATTTTTTCAAAATTAAGAAATCACTTCTGTAACTCTCCTTTCCTGGGGCTCCCTTCTCCTCAGAGTGGTGCCAGTGGAAAGAAAAATCTGAGTAGCCTGTACTTTTATCGTAACTCAGTGACTGATGTGTTCACATCAGGTGAATCTGAGTAAAGGATCCAACCAACGTTTAAAGCAGGAGCTGTGGGGTTGTCAGGAAAAGAATTTGCTCTCATCCTATTCTCTCCTTCTTTCTTTTCGTAAAAGTTGAAGTGATTATCCAAAGACCAAATAATGTGGAGGAAGAAGTATTTGTGATGGTTAAGTTTGTGTCAGCTTGACTGGGCTAAGGGGTGGGGGTGGGGGTGCACAGGGCCCAGACATTTGGTCACACATGGTTCTGGGTGTGTCTGGGACAGTCTCTTTGAATGAGAGTCACACTTGAATCGGTAGACTAAGTAAAGCAGATTGCCCTCTCTAATGTTGGTGGACCGTGTCCAATCAGGCAAAGGCCTGAACTGAACAAACCAGCTGAGTCAGAGGAAACTCTTTCTGCCTGACTGTTCAGCTGGGACATCGGGCTTTTTCCCACCTTCACACTCAAAACTGAAACACTGGCTCTTTCTGCGTCTCAAACCTGCCAGTTTTGGGACTAGAACTTATACTGTCAGTTTTCCTGGGTCTTTGGGCTCAGATTGGAATAAAACCATCAGCTCTCCTGGGTCTCTGGCTTTCTGATTGCAGATCTTAGAGCTTTTCAGCCTTTGTAATCACATGAGCCAATTCCTTATACTAAATATCTTCATATATAAACACACACACACACTGGTCCTGTTTCTCTGGAGACTCCTAGCTCATACAGCACAGGACCAAAATTTCTAACTCACTTCTTTTTTTAATTCAATACTTCATTAAAAATCAGCACTACTCCTAGAAACCAGTACCAAACCCCCTTTACAGGATGTCTGTACCTTGACATTTTGGTAGAGGTGATTCAGATCCTGTGATTCACCAGTGATTTAAGCCCCGTTTTGCTGTCAGCCCGGGAAGAGATGTCAGAGTGGAGATTTACCGGAAGGGAAACTTAAAACCTATTGTAATGTTGGATCTTCTCTGTTATTATCCGAGAGTAAAAAATGTTAGAGGTGATATCAGAAGCAGAGACAGCACACACACTCTATGATTTGCAAGGATCCTGTTCCACGTCTGTCCATTGTCTTGACTCTTCTCCATGTTCTCTACAAAAATGACAAGGTTTTCTCTTTTCTCCCCTCCACTGTCCCCTGACTTTGTGCAACACACACGCCTCTTCTCAAACTCTTGAAAGCTTGTAAATGTACTTTTTAAAGTCAAGAGGTAATGGAGGACATATCAATTAATAAAAGTAATGCAGAGAGAAGCATTTGCTGACATGGGAAGAGCAGGGACTTCCCTGGTGGATCAGTGGTTAAGACTTCGCCTTCCAATAGAGGGGGTGCCAGTTCCCTCCCTGGTGGGGGAGCTAGGATCCCATATGTCTCCCGGCCAAAAAAACGAAACACAGAACAGAAGCAACCTTGTAATGAATTCAGTAAAGACTTCAAAATTGGTCCACATCAAATTATCTTTAAAGAAAAAAAAAAGGCAAGAGTTGACAAGCTCAATGATATTAACACCCACTCCACTTTAAGTACTGATGCAGGTAACTACTTTAACAATATGTCATAAAAAAAAGCATGTCCCAGTGCCCAGATGCACCGTATAATTGCAATCAAGTTAGCTTGCCTTGTTACTGTAGTGAAGGTTGAATCGCCATTCAGAGCAAAAGAACTAACCGTAGACAGCCTCAGAGACTCGGCTTCTCTGACAGCAGGCAAGGCTACTCTATACATTACTCATACTTGGGAGATATTTGCCAATCTGCCAGACCCAGGGAGATATGGATATTAGTCATGATATAGGGAATACTGTTAGAGTTGTCTTGAGAAGATTCAGATGATTTGAATCTGGGTCAAAATAATACTAATAGTAATGGTCAATTCAGTTCAGTCACTCAGTCCTGTCCGACTCCTTGTGACCCCATGAACTGCAGCATTCCAGGCTTCCCTGTCCATCATCAACTCCCGAAGCTTACTCGAGTAACTCTTGTACATCGAGTCAGTGATGCCATCCAACCATCTCATCCTCTGTCGTTCCCCTTTTCCTCCTGCCTTCAATCTTTCCCAGCATCAGGGTCTTTTCCAATGAGGCAGTTCTTCCCATTAGGTGGCCAAAATATTAGAGCTTCAGCTTTAGCATCAGTCCTTCCAATGAATATTCAGGACTGATTTCCTTTAGGAAAATCCTTTAGTCCTTTAGGATGGACTGGTTGGATCTCCTTGCAGTCCAAGGGACTCTAAAGAATCTTCTCCAACACCACAGTTCAAAAGCATTAATTGTTCAGCGCTCAGCTTTCTTTATAGTCCAACTCTCACATCCATATATGACTACTGGAAAAAAAACAGCTTTGACTAGATGAACCTTTGTTGGCGAAGTAATGTATCTGCTTTTGAATAATATTTAATAATATTAATGACCTAGTTTCCATTTAATGAGCAATGATCATTACAGTTGTTGTTCAGTCACTCTTTCCAGTGTTGGACTCTTTCCAACCCCACAGACTGTAGCACGCCAGGCTTCCCTGTCCTTCACTATATCACCATTACAGTAATAGTTAATTATCACTACAGTAATAGTTAACTCTAGAAAGAATGGGCTTCCCAGGTGGCACTAATGGCAAAGAACCTGCCTGCCAATGCAAGAGATGTAAGAGACTCAGTTTCAATCCCTGAGTCGGGAAGATTCCCTGGAGGAGGGCATGGCAACCCACTCCAGTGTTCTTGCCTGGAAAATCCCATGGACAGAGGAGCCTGGCGGGCTACAGTCACCATCAGGAATAGTGGGCTGCAAGTGGGAGCAAGCAAACTCTCTCTCCATGGCAGGAGGCACCGGTGGTTTTACAGAATCGATTTCCAGGTATTCGAGATAAATTCAACAGTGTATTTGTCTGAGACCCTGACTGTGATGAACAAGTTCTTCCGTTCTCCAGGACCCCTCTCACCCATCCTAATCGTACGAGGGCGTGTTTTCCTGGGCATCAAACAGAAAGAAAGATGGGAACAACCAGTGCCGGTGCACACGCAGCAAACAACTATAAGGATAAATTAAATGTGGCTGTGCGAGTCAGGAGGTTTCAACAGAACCAAAGGGGACTCGGTAGAGTCACAGACAGACAGGACGTGAAAAATATTCATTTATTTATTTACCATGTGCGGCATTTGTTTTTCAGATGCTAAGTCATGTCCAACTCTTTGCAACCACTTGAACTGCAGCACGCCAGGCTTTCCTGTCCTTCACTATCTCCCGGAGTTTGCTCAAACTCATGTTCATTGAGTCAGTGATGCCATCCAACCGTCTCATCCTCAGTTGCCACCTCTCCTGCCCTCAATCTTTCCCAGCATCAGGGTCATTCTGTGTAGCATGTGGGATCTTAGTTCCCTGACCAGAAATCGAACCTGTGCCCCCTGCATCAAAATCTGGAGCCTTAACCACTGGACTGCCAGGGAAGTTTCAAAAAAACAATTCTTGATGACAGATCCATATAGAATTTAGGACTCAGAATGAGTTAAAAGAATTAACTGAGAGTGCTGTAACAAAATGCTTTCCATCCCAAGCTATTTTTATATGAACAAAATTCTTCAGTAATTTCATTGAGACATAAAATCGATGGTGACCCCTGACTCACTCCAGCAAAGAGTAATTACCAACCCCCAATACTGGCAGACTTTATTTTCTTGGTCTCCAAAATCACTGCAGACGGTGACTGCAGTCATGAAATTAAAAGATGCTTGCTCCTTGGAAGAAAAGCTATGACAAACCTAGGCAGTATATTAACAAACAGAGACATCACTTCACCAACAAACGTCCATATAGTCAAAGATATGGTTTTTTCCAGTAGTCATGTATGGTTAAGAGTTGGACCATAAAGAAGGCTGCTGCTGCTAAGTCGCGTCAGTCGTGTCCGACTCTGTGCAACCCCATAGACGGCAGCCCACCAGGCTCCCTCGTTCCTGGGATTCTCCAGGCAAGAACACTGGAATGGGTTGCCATTTCCTTCTCCAATGCATGAAAGTGAAAGAAGGCTGAGTGCCAAAGAACTGATGCTTTCAAATTGTGGTGCTGGAGAAGACTCTTAGGAGTCCCTGGGACTGTAAAGAGATCAAACCAGTCAATCCTAAAGGAAATTAACCCTGAATACTAATAGAAGGACAGATACTGAAGCTCCAATACTTTGGCCACCTGATGAGAAGAGCCAACTCATTGGAAAAGACCCTGATGCTGGGAAAGATTGAGGGCAGGAGGAGAAGGGAGCAGCAGAGGATGAGATGGTTGGATGGTATCACCAACTCAATGGACACAAGTTTGAGCAAACTCCAGGAGATAGTGAAGGACAGGGAAGCCTGGCATGCTGCGGTCCATGGGTCACCAAGAGTTGAATACGACTTAGTAACTGAACAACAACTGTGATAAAAAGCCCATCGCAGTCATTTAAGGGATCTATTTCCACTAAAATGTAACTTTATATTTACTAGCTTTAGTCCATGAGATCGCTAAGAGTTGGACACGACTGAGCGACTTCACTTTCACTTTTCACTTTCATGCATTGGAGAAGGAAATGGCAACCCACTCCAGTGTTCTTGCCTGAAGAATCCCAGGGACAGGGGAGCTTGGTGGGCTGCCGTCTATGGGGTCGCACAGAGTCGGACACGACTGAAGTGACTTAGCAGCAGCAGCATTTGAAATAGATTGTTATTTTTACCAAACTATAATGACAGCTCCATCAGAAGAAATTATTCAATGGTCATAGGAGGTAAGGCTATAGGAAACAAAAATATATTAATATCAATGGGTTAATACTAACATTTTTGCTTATTAATAAATAAAACTACCAGTAAAGGACTTCAAGCATAAAAATGTATGTAAGAAAAGTCTCTGTGAGAAATGGAACAGAAATTCAAGTTCAGGGGGAAAAAGGAATGATAAAAAGGTCTGATGTTAAAGAGCATGTGTTCCTGTATTGTTCTAGTGGATGATGGTGGGTATCAAACACTATCAGACTCCTCTGAATATATTTAGAAGAATCATGTAACAGTTCTGAGTATGCACATCACACATATGTATATGCACAAATCTGGATATATACAGACACAGTCAGCCTTCCACATGCTCAGGTTTGAATCTGTGGATTCAACTGACTGCAAACTGAAAAAACAATACAGGAAAAAAAAAGTTTCTAGAAAGTTCCAAAAAGCAAAACTCAAATTTGCTGCACACTGGCAAATATTTTTTATATATCATTTACATTGAATTTAAAGCTATTTGCATGGTACTTACATTGTACTAGGTATTATAAGTAATTGAGAGGTGATTTAAAGACAGGCTGTGTATGGGTTATATGCAAATATGACACCATTTTATATAAGGGATTTGAGCATCTTTGGATTTTGGTATCTGCCAGTGGGTTCTGGGATCACTTTATATAATATATATCATATGTGATACATATACGATAATAAAGCATCAACGTGAATATACTTTGTGGTGAGATTATGCAATTACATACAATAGCCAAAATTTATCAAATCCTACACTTTATATTGACAGATTTTATAGCATCTAAAAGAAAAAAATCCCAAGCAAATAAAGAGAGGAAAACTTGCCCCATTAAAAATTGGAAAAAAAAAAGCAAAAAAAAAAGGAATAGAGGGATATTTCCTTAGTATGATGGATAAATATTTGTGTGTATACAAGCTTATCACATGTAGAAATACACATGTATACAGGTATACTGAACAATCATGTTTTTAAAGTCAATACTGACAATATACTTTAAAATATATCCTTTACAAGCTATTTAAAACTGTCATAAATTTTTAGATATAGGCTGTAAATGTGTGAGGGGGCATGTAATCTCACAAAATTCCTCTGGATGCTATGCAAGCAAAAAACTGGAATACCACTAGATACCAGCAGAGGATCATACATGTGGGGGAATCCAGCATGGTGAAGACTGAGAGGACAGAAGACCATCAGCACATTTTTGCCGTAGGATGTAGGGAGATGAAGTCATAATGGCGCGGTGTTTACACTGTTTGCTGTTTAGTCGCTCAGTTGTGTCCTACTCTTTGTCACCCTATGGACTGTAGACCACCAGGCTCCTCTCTGCAAAGGATTCCCCAGGCAAGAATACTGGAGTGGGTTGTCATTTCCTTCTGCAGGGGATCTTCCCAACCCAGGGATCAAACCCAGGTCTCCTGCGTTGGCAGTCAGATTCTTTACCACTGGGAAGCCAGTGTTTACCTTGTGTCATTATAGTTTAATAGATATACAAAGTTAAAAAGCAGCTCTTTGTTCTCCTGCTTATCATGGGGCAGGCACTGGCACACAGAGAGGAAAAGAAGTGACGGGACAGGCTCTCAATTAGACTGGCTGATGCCAAGACCCCACTGGATTGAATCGGGTCAAGGGACACTCCGGGGACTTCCCTGGTGGTCCAGGGGTTAAGACGCCACGCTCCCAGTGCAGGGGGCCTGGATCTGATCCCTGCTCAAGGAACCAGATTCCACATGCTGTAACTAACAGTTTGCACGCTACAACTAAGACCCAACACAGCCAAATAAATATTAAAAACAAAACGACAAACAAAAAATGACACAGAGCCAGGAAAGAATCCCACGTGTCAGCAAGTGAATCTGCTGTAACACCTCATCTCAAGATTTATTCCATAATTATTGAAACAAGACCTCATAATTACTTTAGGGAGAGAAATCAGTTCAGTTGAATTCTAACCAAGTATAGAAATCTTTTTATCATTAAGGTTTAATTGGCTTCTTCTCCCAAATTACACTAGAAACAAATTTATTGCACTCCTAGGGTACCATATTGTATTATTTATAAATGCAGACAATTCAAAAGCAATTAAATGCTTGGCCCTTGCTCTCAATAAACTTGCCATCTAATTGGGAAGACAACATCCAAATTAAAACAACTGAAGAACCCTCCAAAGTAACATGTGAGCAGTATGTACTAATTCCCCAAGAGAAACAAGTATTCTCAGACTCTCCCAGTGGAAGGATAAATTGGTACAAGCCCCTATGGAAGGAATGTGGGCAAGAGATCAAAATGACAACTGAATTATCTCCTTTGACCCAGTTATGTAACTTCTGGGACTTTATCCTTTAGCCATACTTAAGAAATAACATATATATACAGTTATTCATTACAGCATTATTCAAAATAACAAAAGACTGGAAAGAACTCAAGTATCCTTGAAAAGAGGATGGGCTAAATAAATTATGCTACTTATATACAGTGGAAGATTCTGAAGGTATAAAAATGCATGAGGAAGCTTTCAATGCACTGGTATTTTTGAAAGTCTCCAAGATATATTAAGTGGTGGGAAAAAATAAACCCAGCAAGGTATAGAAAATGTGTGTACAATGCCTCCTTTTGTTTGCAAGAAGGGGAAAATGACAATACAGAATATACTGGAGGGTATGTGTGTATACTTATAGCTGATTCACTGTTGTTATACAGATGAAACCAGCACAACATTGTAAACCAATTATCTTCCAATTAAAAAAAAATTTTTTTAAGAATGTATCTGTATTTGATTTAACATTCATTAAGTAAACTCTGAATGAATACACACAAAAACTAAAAGCTGTCACACAGAGGGAAGTCAGAAAGTGAAAAATATCACATAGAAAAATGGTGCAGATGAACCTACCAGCAAAGCAGAAATAGAGACACAGACAGAGAACAAATGTCTGGACACCAACAGGGTGGGAAGAACTGGGAGACCGGGACTGACATATATGCACTACTAGGGATAAATCAGAGAATGAGAACCTACCATCTGGCACAGTGCTTTTGAACTGTGCTCTTGGAGGAGACTCTTGAGAGTCCCTCGGACTGCAAGATCAAGCCAGTCAATCCTAAAGGAAATCAGTCCTGAATATTCATTGGAAGGACTGATGCTGAAGCTGAAACTGCAACACTTTGGCCACCTGATGCGAAGAACTGACTGACTGGAAAAGACCCTGACGCTGGGAAAGACTGAAGGCAGGAGGAGAAGGGGACGACAGAGGATGAGATGGTTGGATGGCATCACCAACTCGATGGACATGAGTTTGAGCAAGCTCCAGGAGTGTGTACACACACACACACACACACTCTCTCCAGCTGACAGTCATCCTTGGTGAAGGACAGGGAAGCCTGGTGTACTGCAGTCCATGGGGTTGCAAAGAGTCAGACACAACAGAGCAACTGAACTCAACTGGATAGCACAGGTTACTCTACTCAGTGCTCTGTGGTGACCTAAATGGAACAAAAATCCAAAAAAGAGGGGATATGTGTATACATATGGCTGATTCACTTTGCTGTACAGCAGAAATCAACACAACACTGTAAAGCAACTATACACCAATAAAAAAAAACTTTTTTTAAACAAGCTGATTACCTGCAGTGAGTAGGGGAGGGTAAGAAGAGGCTGAAGGTCTCAGGGCAGGTGGGAGAATTGCCTTCTAAAAGGCACAGACATATTCCGAACCACGTGAATGTCTTCCTATTCAAAGCAATGAAGGAAACAATGAAAAATATCCCCCAACAAGGTAGAGCAGGATGAGGAGGAACCTGGCTTCTGCAGGAGGCCTCTCCGCCCTGGGTAGAGCTTGGACTTAAGCTTTGGGTAGCTCAGTGAACACAGGGACACTGGGAGAGTGGAGAGCCCACAGCTCGCACACTGGCAGGACCCAGGGCTTCTGAGTCGCTGCCAGATGAACCACGTCCACACCAGGTGCCCCTCCTTCACCATGGCCAGAGCCCACTGCTCCGCCTCTCCCCAGGGGCCAGGATGCTCATGACCCCCCATCCTCATCAGTTACCAGAATCTTCCAGAAGCTGACTTTAATTTTCACTATGGGAGGGCAGAAAGGGGAGGACAGAGTTGATTAAGTAAACTTCTATTAAAGGAGGAGTGAAGCCCAGGAGGTCAAACAGTCTGGAACAGATACCTGGCTGGTTGCCAAGTTAAGCTTGGAAACTACTCCCCCAAGACACCACTGAGAAATCTGCCGGCTTTTGTGAATGTGGCCGGCTTTAAGTTATATAATCTTGGGTGTTTGGGTTTTTTTTCCCTACTCTTTACGCTTTGATGTGCATTCCAATTTTTTTACTGAGTATAGATTACTTTTAAAAACCAAAAACTACTGCATACAAGATGAAAGATGTATATATTGTATACACCTTGTTAT
The DNA here is from genome assembly GCF_019923935.1 of Bubalus bubalis. Taxonomy (NCBI): domain Eukaryota; kingdom Metazoa; phylum Chordata; class Mammalia; order Artiodactyla; family Bovidae; genus Bubalus; species Bubalus bubalis. The sequence goes on from NC_059159.1 coordinate 72,654,080, forward strand.
ATAAACCAAGTCAAACCACTATTCTTATGTAGTCCAGAAACTTTGAAAGATGAAGAAAGGAGGGACTTCCCAGGTGGCCCAATGGTTAAGACTTCACTTTCCGAGGCAGGGAGTGCAGGTTTAATCCCTGGTTAGGGAGCTAGGATCCAACATGCCTCATGGCCAAAGAATCAGAACATAAACAACAGAAGTGTTGTAACAAATTCAATAAAAATTTTTTAAATGGTTCTGCTGCTGCTAAGTCTCGTCAGTTGTGTCCGACTCTGTGCGACCCCATAGACGGCAGCCCACCAGGCTCCCCCGTCCCTGGGATTCTCCAGGCAAGAACACTGGAGTGGGTTGCCATTTCCTTCTCCAATGCATGAAAGTGAAAAGTGAAAGTGAAGTCGCTCAGTCCTGTCCGACTCTCAGCGACCCCATGGACTGCAGCCCACCAGGCTCCTCTGTCTATGGGATTTTCCAGGCAAGAGCACTGGAGTGGGTCGCCAGTGCCTTCTCCGTTAAAATGGTTCACATTAAAATAAAAAAAGCTAATGGAAATTGAGATGGGCAGCATAAGAATTTTACAGTTGTAAACAAGAAATATAAGAATACTATAATATTTTTAAAAATTCTTCTATAATGCTGAAGACGCTACATGACTATAGGTCCCTTTGACTTACCTAGTCAGGATGGGCCCAGTGGAACTGTCCACAGTTCCCGGGCAGGAAAGTGCAGTCATTAAAGAGATGTCTGCATTGGTCCTATCCTCTCCAGCCAACTAGGCTTCCCTGGTGGCTCAGTGGCAAAGAACCCACCTGCCAATGCAGGAGACTTGGGTTCGATCCCTGGCTCAGGAAGATCCCCTGGACAAGGAAATGGCAACCCACTCCAGTACTTTTGCCTATGAAATCCCTTGGACAGAGGAGCCTGGAAGGCTTCAGTCCACGGTGCTGCAAAAGAATTGGACAAGACTGAGCGCGCACATGCGTGCACACACACACACACACACACACACACTCAGTCACTCTTTCTCTCTCTCTCTCTCTCTCCAGCTGAGAGTCATATGCCTTCCTACTGTCTTCCTCTCCCTGGGTTTGAAACTTGACATCTAGCAAGTCAAACCACTTTCCTACCTCCACTCTCTAAACCCAAATGCTGATGATAGTCCAATTTATCTCAGAAACTTAAAAATACATTTTGAAACTCAACCAACTTTTTTCTTAGGTTCTTAGTTAATCCTGAGAAAAGTGAGCTAACATTCAAACTACTTGCATAGGCTTGTGCATAGCTGAGGCTAAGTTTCTTAGCATTTCACAAACAGTTTTATTTAAAGGGTCATCAGTAAAGTTAGATGCCAACCTTTAATGCTTGAAAACAGTATAGCAGACATTGATATTTGCAAGGAATCTATCCTAAAGCCTTTCTGAGTTCCAAACTTGGGAACAGCACTACTGCACAAAACTTTTCCCCTTTTAGGCAGGACTCTTTTGACTGCAAAATATATTAATAGAAATCCAAATGACAGAAAAGGGAGTGTGCTGGAGGACAGAATTCAAGGAATGGTTGCACAACCAAATTCAGGAAGAGGTGCAGTAAGCTTCCCTGAAAACAAGACCCAGGATACATACACTATCAGGACTCTGCCTGTCTCTCATTCATGCATCTCACTACATGCCATTTTCATCGCCTACCGCACATGGCAGGAGATACAGCCACTAAGAGGTTAAGGATCACCACTGACAGTAAATTTCCATCTGTTTCCAGTTGTAAATTCAAAAATCCTGAGACAAGTCTCTGATTGGTCAGTGACGGTCAGGCGTTCACCCTGAGCCAATCAGCTGTAAGAACGTAGAAGCTCCATCTGAATCACGTGGTTGAAGGGAGGCGCCTCCGTTCTCAGAACGGATAGGGTGCCAGACAGATCAAAATAAGAAAACAAAGAAAAGGCTACTACACTCCAGAAAAAAGGAACAATGTAAAACTGGAAAATGTAAATGGCATTTCAGACCTTTATGGAAGTCATTTATTTAAGTTTTTAGGAAACAACGGTGCAGTGAGTCGAAGAGGCTGAGTGCTCTCAGAGCCGAGACTTCCCTCCTACTATTCACGAGCTTAAGGGCACAAGCAATTCAAGATTGTTCCGCCTTAGCAAAATCCAAAGTGTTATGTGTCACCGCCCTCCAATTGCTCCCAGATGGTAAATTATAAACAACTGAGGGTCAGAATGCCTCTGAAAAGAGCATTTTTGATGGCAGGTGCTTCTCTGAAATGAAAAGATTTACTATGTGAAGGGGGCTTCTTTGGTGGCTTAGATGGTAAAGAATCTGCCTGCAAAGCAAGAGACCCCAGTTCGATCCCTGGATGAGGAAGATCCCCAAAGGGAATGGCTACCCACTACAATATTCTTGTCCAGAGAATCCCATGGACAGAGGACGCTGGATGGCATTATGTAAAAGGTAAAATGTTTATCAATGAGCCTGCAGGCTGACTCTTCTTGACACCTCCTGCTCCTACCCACCCACTCAATGGCCAACCAACTCCTATTGTTTCTGTCAACAGCAACCCTCCACTTAGTCTCTTTCCCTCCATCTAGTGCTGTCCTGGTGGTTCAGAACCCCATTGACCAGGCTGAATCACTGGTGAATAGTAGAAACAGAAATAGATGCCAAGGATCTTGTTTGCCAAATACCTATCAAGGAATGAAAGATTTTTAGTCCCAAAATATAGGATTAATGAAGCCAAGACTAGGAAAATGACCAGACAAGAGCAAGGGTTTTGGAACCAGATAGCTCTAGTTTGAATCTAGCCCTGTTACTTACTCTCTGCATGACCATTGGAGTTATCCATGTTATCCAGTACCTCTGGGGCTGTTTTACTTATCAAACAGACATAATATTGTTTAATAGACTTATTATGAAGATTAAATCAGGTGACAGCTTTTTAGGCGCCAAAGTAGTAAGGGACTTCAATATATGAGAGAATATTAGAAGACTCTTGCTAACCTTACCAAGGTCAACATACAAACACACGTGCACTGCAGATGGCTAGGAGGTTAAGTCTGCACCCCTCTTACTGTCTTGCTTTGGTTCCCAAATATCTGCCTTTTTTCCCTCTAAGCCTGAAAAGACTTTAAATAATGGTTCTTTGCTTTCTTTATTAAGGACTGTTTTGATGCAGAACCATCATCTAAAGAAAAAGGTTTGGAGTCATTCTTTCTTGGGATGGAGTACAGCCAGATGCTGTATTTAGGGAGACAGAAAAATCTGAGAACGTTAATTCCCTGAATTTTTTAGTAAAATTTGAGTAACATAAGTCATCTTCCCAGAACATTGTTTAACTTAATGATGGCAGGGGAGGGGTAAGTGGCATGTGCCAGTAAATTTGAATATTTGAAGGATTATGACTAAGTTAGGGTATGAGAAAGAAAGACAGGAATTCAGAAAGTCAAATACCTATTTTCCCTGCATGATTTTATGACACAGATTGTAATATGAATATGCTGATAGAAGATGGAATTAGAAAAGTTACTGCAATATTAAACATGGATTCAACAATAAACTGTGAATTTTTTTTTAGGTCAAATTTCAACACAGGGTAAATCTCATTGTGATCTATTGAGCATAATGAGGTCAACAAAATCTGAGATTCTGTAACCCAAACACGCTTATTTTTTTCTTAATTCAAGGCTCCTAAAAGATCATGACTAGGGACACCAATTCTGGTACTAAAATAAATACTATGTTGCTTTCTTCATTTACAGGTAAAATTTATAAGACTCTACATCTAAAACCTCTTATTTGTATTCTATAAATGTGCTACTATCTTCCTACTATCAGCAAACAACCAACATAAAATGTGATAAATGAGAAAAATATAAAACATTGCTGAAAGAAATAAAAGAACGTCTAAACAAATGGAAAGAATCCTGTGCTCACAGATTGCAAGATTTAATGTTGTTGAGATGATAATACTACCCAAATCGACATATAGATTCAATGAAATCACTAGCAAAATCCCAAGGATGTGTTTTTTTTTTTTTTTTAAATGAAAAATCCATACTGAAATTCATATGGAATTTCAATGGACCTAGAATAACCAAAATAATCTTGAAAAAGAAGAACAAAGTGGAGGATTCACATCGCCTGATTTTAAAACTTATTACAAAGGTAGAGTAATCAAAACTAAGGTACTGGTATAACAAGAGACATATAGAGCAATGGAATAAAATTTAGAGTCCATAAATAGACCTTCACATTTATAGTCAACTGATTTTGACAAGAGGGCCAAGACCAATAAATAAGGAAAGAACAGTCTCTTCAATAAATGGTACTGGGAAAACTAAATACCACAAGCGAAAGAATGAAGTTGATCCTTGCCTTATACCATATATAAAAATTAATTCAAAATTAATCAATGACCTAAATTTAAGAGCTAATATTATCAGATTCTTAGAAGAAAATGTAAGGGAAAATTTTTATGGCCTTGGATTTGGCAATGGTTTCTTAAATATAACACCAAAAGCACAGGCAAATCAAGAAAAAGCAGATAAATGAGACTTCATGAAAACTAAACATTTCTTTGCATCAAAATTTTCAGGGTACTTTCAAGAGAGGAATGGGCGGAAATATTTGCAAACCGTATATCCGATAAGGATTTGATATGCCAAATACACTAGAGAAGGAAATGGCAACCCACTCCAGTACTCTTGCCTGGGAAATTCCATGGACAGAGACGCCTGGTGGGCTACACTCCATGGGTCACAAAGGGTCGGACATGACTGAGTGACTAAACAACAGCAACAACAACACAGGATACATAAAGAACTTCCAAAGGTCAACAATACAAAGTCAGATAACATGATGTTGAGATAGGCAAAGGGAGCAATTAGAGGGAAGGGAGGGCTAATCAGGTGGAGCAGAGAGGATGTGGAGGGCAGGGAAACTATTCTATATACTACTATAGGGGTGGATGCATGTCATTATACATGTCAAAACCAATAGCATATACACCGAGAATGACCCCTAGTGTAAACTATGGACTTTGGGTGATAATGCTGTGTCAGTATAGGTGTATCGATTTTAGTATATATACCTCCTCTCTGGTGTGGGGTGTCGATTGTGGGGGAGGTTGTGCATGGATTGGGGTGGTATATAGGAATTCTCTATACTTTTCACTCAATTTTGTCGTAAACTTAAAACTTCTCTAAACACAGGGGCATTGAGGAGAGGAGCAAAGGACCTGATTAGACGTTTCTCTAAAGAAGATAAACAAATACCCAATAGGCACATGAAGAGATGCTCCACATCATTAATCATTAGGGAAATGTAAATCAAAACCACAGTGAGCTGCACTTTACGCCCACAAGGATGACTACAATTTAAAAAATGTGGAAAATAAGTGTTGGAGAGGATGTAGAGAAATTGCACAAACCCCACCCTCAGACATTGATGGTAGGAATGTAAAGTGGTTCATCTGCTGTGAAAAAAAGTACCTGAAGACGTTAAACATAGAACATCTTATAACACAGCAGTTCTACTCCTATACAAATATCCAAGACAAATGAAAACAAGAATGAAACAAATACATGTACACCCATACTTACTGTGGCATTATCCACAAGAGTCAAAACGAGGAAATAGCCCAGATGTCCAACATGGGATAAACAGACAAACAAAATGTGCACATCCATATAATGGAACGCTAGTCATCCTTAAAAATGAAGGCAGTTCTGATCATGCTACAACATGAATGAAGCTTGAAGCCATGATACTACGTAAAAGAAGCCAGACACAAAAGGACGATTTTGTAAGACTATACATATATGAGATGTTTAACAAGGCAAATTCATAGAGACAGAAAGTAGAACGGTAGTTGCCAGAGGCTGGTAGGAATAGAAAATTATTGCCTATTGATTACAGAGGGGAGAATAGGAAATTACTGCCTAATGATCATGGAGTTTTGCCATAACGGTGATTCCTGCATAATACAATGAATGTATTTAATGCTGAGTCACACTTCAAATGGTTAAGATGGCAAATTTTGTCTTACTTTTTTTTTTTACAATTACATTTAAAAAGAAAAAAGTAATCTATGCTAACTGGTCTGTGAACATAGGAATTAGAAGCTGTGGTGCAAGTTTACCAGGAAGGATACCACTACAGAGTTTAAAGCAGACAGAGTTTAAACCATGATGGTCTAATGAAGCCCAGGATGGTTCAAGATCAAGCACTGATGAGTGCTGTTAAGGTACTAGATAAGCTGACTCTAAAATCCATATGGAAGCACTAAGAATAACAAAAAATAATTTTGAAAAAAGAAAAACAAGAGAGGCCACCTCTCCCTGTGAGACATCAAAAGATAGATGAAAAGCTATAATATTTAGACAATATGATACCAGCCCAGGAACAGGTAAAAGATCAGTCAACCAAAGAAGCCCCAAGCACATCCCTGAAAGTATGGAAACCTGGTACCAGACAGACATAACCAATCAGTGGAGAAAGAAGAGACTATAATAAAGGGGCTGGACCAGCTGATTATCTGTATGGCAGAAAAAGAAAAATAGATCCCAACCTTACAGCAATCACAGAATAAATTCTAGATGGATCCCATGCTTAATGCAAAAATCAAAATTTTCAAAAAGCTTAGAAAGAAAATAGAGGAAAATATACATGTGATTTTAGAGTGGGTGGAAAATTCTTTTAAGCAAGACTCAGGGGCTTCCCTGGTGGAAAAGTGGTTAAGAATCCACTTTGCAATGCAGGGGACACAAGTTTAATCCTTGGTCTGGGAAGATCCCACATGCTGTGGGGCAGCTAAGCCCGTGCGCCACGGCTACTAAAGCCGTGCCCTAGAGCCTGTGCTCCGCAACGAGAGAAGTCGCTGCAATAAGGAGCCCGCGACGAGGGAGCAGCCGCTGCACTCCACAGCTACAGAATGCCAGCAGGAAACAACGAAGACCCAGCACAGCCAAAAATAAATACATATTTTTAAAAAGACTCCGAGCATGAATAATAAAAGATTGCAAAACAGTTGTCTACATCAAAATTAAACTTGTCTGTACATCAACATACACCATAAACAAAGTAAAAGACAAGCAAGAGACTTGGAGACGATCTCTGCACAGTGACTGGTAAAGGATTAGTAACCAGAATACACAATGAACTACTACAACCAATAAGAAAAATGACAACATAATAGATGCAACAGCAAAGAATGTGAACAGACGATTCAACGAAGAGGAGACACAAGTGGCCAATAAACACAGGCAAAGATGCTTGATCTCATTAATAATAAAAACACAAATACGACTGTGAGACACCATTTCACATGCATCAGATCGGCAGTGCATTTTAAAAATCAGCAATAAGCATGACTGAGGTCGTGGAGATGCAGAAATTGTCATATACACCATCAACTGGCACAACCATCCTGGAGAGAAATGTGGTCATGTCACCGCAGATTCATGATGCCCCAGCAACATCCTAGAGACACTCCCGCCCTTGCATACAAAGACACAGGTATAAGAATGTGCCTCTAGGCATTGAGCGTAAGGGTGCTTATCCATGCATTTTCATGGAACAATGATGGGATGAACGAATGCGATGGTGGCCTCTGGATGGGAGGAAGGGAGGAAGGAAAGTGAACTTGGGAACAGGTACACAGAGCGTTTCAGCTACATCTATATATTTTACTTAAAAAAAGGAACTGGAGGGACTTCACTGACAGCCCAGTGGTTAAGACTCTTCGCTTCCACTGCAGGAAGTTCGAGTTCCATCCTTAGTCAGGGAACTAAGATCCCACATGCCTCTTGATGTGGCCAAAAAGCAAAAATAGATAAATAAATAAATAAAAATAAATTAAAAAAAATTTAAAAACTGGAGCACAGAGGCAAAATGTTAAGGTTTGACAAAACTAAATTGTGAGGGACTTCCCTGGTGGTTCAGTGGCTAAGACCTAGTGCTCCCAATGTAAGGGACCCAAGTTTGATCCCTAGTCAGGGAACTAGATCCCACATGCTGCAACTAAGACCCAGAGAAGTCAAATAAAGAAAAATTAAAATAAAAAAAAAACTAAATTGCGAGTAGATGATATTCTTTGCACTTTTCTGAATACTTTAAATATTTCCATACTCTCTTAAATTCTAGCAAGATTTATTCAGCCTGACTCTGGGGGACATGAGCATGCCCGGTTGTTGGGCAACTCCAGAAGAGCAGAGGAAGAGGGATCTTTAGAGCTGAGGAGCTGAATCTTTCCTAAAGACTGCAAGCCAGGAAACGATGATGACGAACACCAGGAGACAGACACGGGAGGCACCAAGTCCACTGCCTTCACCTTAACTGGTAGGATGACCAGTGTCAACACCATTCCGCTGGGAGTCTCCGCATTCCCAGCGACGCGCTTCTCTCCAGGCTGCACCTCGACTCCCCCCTCTAACCGTGACATCTTTTCTGAACACGGAGGGGAGTCAGCTGTGCTTCTAACTGATTCAGAGAAACACTAAGCAGGGCTGTCATTTATTCCCTCTCTGATCATCTCCTGCAGGGGTAATTAAGTCTTTTAATACAAAATGAGGAAAACGCAAATTTCCTTCTCTCCCAACTTCCACTGCAGAGCAAAACATGTTGGCAAGGATGTCAAGAAAGAACTGTAGGCAAAAATGACAACCACCAACGACTCACCAAGCAAAGGTAGGAAGGTGCGGCAGTGAATGAAGTCAGGCAACCTGGTCTAAATACCAGCCCCTCCGCTCACTTGCCAACTTCATTTACATAGCGTCTTGGAGGCTCAGTTTCCACACTCTCAAGCAACAACAAAAGCTCCTACGTCACGGGGTTAATAAGAAAATAAGATTATATACGAAAATCAATTGCACAGTGGCTGGCATATAATACACTAGTAGTAATAACAGTGATTCATATTATCAATAATCATGGATTCAACTACATTGAATTTACTCTTTGCACCTGCTCGAATTTAAGTTCATGATAACAGGCAAATCTGTTTTGTTCACTGATATAATCCAAACACTGAGAGCACGGTCTGGCCCACACTAGACCTTCAATAAATGTTCGTTGAGTGAAGAAATGTGAATCTCAGTATTTGGCACCTTGCTGTAGTTGTTGTTATTCAGTCTCTAAATCATGTCTGACTCTTTGTGACCCCATGGACTGTAGCCCACCAAGCTCCTCTGTCCATGGGATTCTCCAGGCAAAAATACTGGACTGGGTTGCCATTTCCTTCTCCAGGGGATCTTAATGGACCAGGGACTAAACCAGTGTCTCCTGCATTGCAGGCAGATTCTTTATCAATGAGCCATTGGGGATGCCCATTTCACACACAGGAGAGCTTATTATGTGCTTGGCATTACACGTTTTGTATCTCATTTAATCCTTACGACAATAATGGATTATTATTATTATTTTACTCTTTATCTGGCTGCACCAGGTATTAGTTGCAGCAAGTGGGATCTAGTTCCCTGACCAAGGATCGAACCTGGGTCCCCTGCATTGGAAGCACAGAGTCTCAGCCACTGGACTACCAAGGAAGTCTCCAATGATGAATTATACTATTCATTTTATAAAGGAGGCACAGAGAAATCAGCTTCCTTCCCCAAGCTCACAGAGTTAAATGGGAGAGTTGGGATTTGAATCCTGGTTGCCAGTTTTCAGGTATTTGCTGAATTAATGCATAAGTAATGGTTCAGAGTTAACTGGACAATTTAGTAAATGTCCACAGTAGTTAGGGTGAGAATGATGAGTTGCCTTGGGTAGCCGGGTGAATTATGACTCGTGGTTAAGTCAGTATTTATTAATATTATGTGTTATCATGGCTTTGCAGCAGAGATCAGCCATGTTCCAGGCAAGGAGTGAAGCCTGCTGCTGTTCTCAATCTCTCTGCTAGGGCTGCAATGAGGAGAGAGTTCACACTTTACAGAGAGTTATTGGACAAATACCAGAAACCAAATGTCCCAAGTTCTAAAGAGAATTAGCAAATAAAACCCAGCCACCTCCTCCCTTCTCACAAGACTCCAACTTAACATAACTGGATTTAGAATCCACTGTACTTGGGGGAAAAAAGTGGTATGAAGGCAAGAAAGTAAAGGAAATGTTTTCCTTTTCCTAAGACCTCAACTATTAACATATTTATTCTTGAGGGTCCCTTGGACAGCATGGAAATGAAACCAGTCCTAAAGGAAATCAACCCTGAATGTTTATTGGAAAGACTGATGCTGAAGCTCCAATACTTTGGCCACCTGATGCAAAGACCCGACTCACTGGAAAAGACCCTGATGATGGGAAAGATTGAGAGCAGGAGGAGAAGGGGATGACAGAGGATGAGAAGGTTGGATGGTGTCACTAACTCAATGGACATGAGTCTGAGCAAGCTCCAGGAGATGGGAAGGACAGGGAAGCCCGGTGTGCTGCAATCCATGGGGTTGCAACAAGCTGGACAGGACTGAGCGACTGAACAACAATTTACAATCAATTACTTCTGAAGAAAAAGACATATACAACAATGACAGTAATAAAAACTATTTAATTTGGACTCATCTTTAAAGAAACTTTACAGAAGTTTATTGTAAAAAAAGTTCAAAGCACAGATGAGAAAAAAAGGTATCTCATTGCCACTATATAATCTTTCCGCATATACTCCTAGTCATTTCTGCATATTTGTCTTTTTAAAAAGTGGGTTGAATTGTATACATTTTATAGCTTGTTTTCCAATTAATACATTGTGACTATCTTTTTGGTGTTGTTGTTCAGTTACTAAGTCATGTCCAACTCTTCGAGACCTCATGGGCTATAGCCCAGGCAAGAATACTGGAGTGGGTTGCCATTTCCTTCTCCAGGGGATCTTCCCAGACCAGGGATTGAACCTGTGTCTCCTGCACTGGCAGGCAGATTCTTTACTGAGCCCCCAGGGAAGCCCTTGTGACTCTCTTTAGTATGTCAGTACATACATTCTTTTTAATAATAATCGATTTCCTCTGTGTTTATAGGTTATGTCCTTGAAAACTGAAGGCAGAAAATTCAAGTTGTTCCTAAACCTTTTCCATTGTAAAGAAGGCTTGAGATGAACATGGCAGAACTAAGTCTTCTCTGCATGTGTTTAAGTACTTCCACAGGATAGCTTTCCAGAAGTAGACTTGCTGGGTCAAAGGGTGGCATTTGGAATGTTTTAATTTAAGCACAAACATCTGTTTTAAATATATTTTTAACTTGTCCTTAGCTTCATTTTTAGTCTCTTTTTTAGCATCAAGACCTATGGCAAAGGCATAGCAAGCCCCCTAGGGAGGAAGGCCGATGCTCTCCTTATTCTCTTTCTCGCTCTCCTTTTCAGAAGAAACAATGTCCTTGAATTAGCAAGAAGGAAGGAGTAAAGATGAAAACAAAATAATAATGTTAACCCAGATGAGAAAGACAAGTTGGCCCACTAAGGAAAGACAAGCTGGTTAGGGAAATAAAATCCCATCATCAGAGACATATGCAGAGTATTGCATTAGGCCTGTAAGATTTACAGGAAATGAAATATGTAGGTCCAGTCCTAGCCCTTGAGAAGCTTAAAATTTGGTTCAAAAGCAAAATTATAACTATATATAACAAGTCCACCTACAACAGATTGAAGGGTAGGTAATTTGATTAACTGAAATAATCAGTTAAAGCAAGAACCATAATGTGGAAGACACACTAAACATTTTATTTTAAGAGAGTACTTGAAGACATTTATGTAGAGAATAGGTCAATTGAAGTTTCATCGTGCTTTGGTCAACAGATTCCATTTTCAGTTTCTTTCATTTTTAAATTTTTAAATAAAGAAAACATTTTAATATAAAATTATTTTCTATTAAATAAAAACTGTCCCCAATATTTGTCTTCTCACCTATACCCAATTCTATTACAATTCTTTTCACTTATTTATCAGATTTTTTTGAAGTGGGTCATTTTTGAAGTTTTTATTAAACTTGTTACAATTTTGCTTCTGTTTTTTTTGTGTTGAGGGGTATGTGGATATGTGGGTCTTAACTCTCCAGCCAGGATTGAACCAGCACCACTCTACATCGGAAGGCAAAATCTTAACCACTGGACGGCCATGGAAGTTCTTACAATTCTTTTTAGGAAGTTACTCCTGCCCAGTCTTTGCCAAACTTAAACTTGTTTTTATGGAAGCAACTCTCTTTTTACGTTCCTATCTCCTATGGACATCAGTCAGCAAGCCTCACAGAGAGAAGAGTGGTTCTCACAAACAGTTAACCAGTCTGTTACTTCTTTTACACAACACGCGTGTTCCTCAGATCAAATCCAGCCGACAGCCACTCAGTAACCAGCCTTATGAGGAGAAATGGGGGAACAGGGAGCCAAATGCATAGCTTCTGGTTTTCTGTGGGCCGATGGTGTCCAGCAGGGATCCCCAACCTCTGGGATCAAATATCTGATGATCTGAGCTGGAGCTGATGGAATAATAATAAAGTCCACAATAAGCGTAATGTGTTTGAATCATCCTGAAATGATGGATGATCCCTGCCTCTGGTCCATGGAAAAATTTTCTTCCACAAAAATGGTCCCTGATGCCAAAAGGGTTGAGGACCACTGACATAGAGAACAAACTCTAAAGGATTCTTGGGCATCTACAGACCAGGGAGATTTGCATCCTGATAAAGTGTCAGAATCCACCAAGCTGTACAGAATCAGCAAGCGTTAGTCACTCAGTCATGTCCGAGTCTTTGTGACCCCATGAACTGTGGCCCACCAGTCTCCTCTGCCCATGGGATTCTTCAGGCAAGAATACTGGAGTGGGTTGCCATGCCCTTCTCCAGCGGATCTTCCTGACCCAGGGATCGAAACTGCACCACAGGCAGATTCTTTCCATCTGAGCCACCAGGAAAACTAAGTCCATCTTAACAAGGAAAACACGGGAGGCTGTAGATGGTGAGATTCCTTTGCGTTAATACAAAAATCGCACTACACTAGTCTGTTAAAAGTAATAATATCATGATGAAGAGAAGACTGCTCTGCACTAAAAGTCAGGAGTTGAGTTCAAGGCCACCATGAATATCCCCGTGGTCTGCACAAGTCACAGAGTTGCTCTGAGCTCCCACTTCCTAATCTGTCAGTTGCAGTGAATTAGTGCAGGACGGTTGTTAAGATGCACTTTAATTCTAAAGCTCTACTATTTTTTTAATTCTTTCAAAAAAATTTTTTGCTGCACCGCACAGATTGTGAGGTCTTAGTTCCCCAACCAGGAATCGAACCCGTGCCACCTCCACCCTAGAAGCACGGGTCCTAACCACTGGACTGCCAGGAAATTGCCAAACTCTACTGTTTTTAAAAGAGGGCCAATAGCCATATCCTGGAGAGGGAAATGGCAACCCACTCCAGTATTCTTGCCTGGAAAATCCCATGGACAGAGGAGCCTGGTGGCTCCAGTCTATGGGGTCGCAAAGAGTTGGACACAATGGAAGCAACTTCGCACGCACTAAGCATATAAAAAAGAAAAGCAGTAGACATTAGACTTTACAGTAGCTTCGCAAACCAACGTATAGTCTAAAATCACCTAAATCACATCCTATTTTATTTTACAGTGTCATAAATATTTATCAAGTCTCTACTCTGCAATGCTGGGGATATTTCACAAAACAAGAGAAACATCTGCCTTCATGGACCTTACAGTCTGCTGAGGGCTACAGATGATTTAACAAGCAATGAGGATAAAGTGTGATAATTGCTAAGATGGAAAAATGAGGATATTCTAGCAGGAAGAGCACATAACGCAGTATGGAAGGATTTTCTCAATACAGTTATATCGAATGCAAGGCCTAAACGAATAAGAAGAGGTTCATTAGGTGGCGGTCTCAGGAGGGGAAATGGTCGAGGTGGGGGGAGCACTGTATGAAAAGGCAGAGCTGGGAGGGAGTTAGCTAGTCTTGCATCTGCAGCTGAACTGCCTGGGATGAGGTATAATGTGCAAAGAGAAGCAGGCAGGAGCTATTTCATGCAAGGCCTTCCAGAACATAACAAGGACTTTTGTCTTTTGCTTCCTACACATTGTGGCTGGGCATCACATAACACTTTCAAAAGATTATCCTGGCTGTGATGTGAAGAACAGGCTGGAGGGCAACAAGACTCAAGGCAGAAAATCACAGGGAGGCTGCAGCAGGAATCAGAATGAAAAATGGCACCCGGAACTAGAACACCAGCAGCGAGGACGGGGGCTTCCCAGGAGGCTCAGTGAGAAAGAATCCCCCTGCCAATGCAGGAGATGCAGATTTGATCCCTGGGTCAGGAAGAGCCCATGGAGAAGGAACTGGCAACCCACTCCAGTATTCTTGCCCAGGAAATCCCATGGACAGAGAAGCCTGGCGGGCTACAGTCCATGGGGTCACAAAGAGTTGGACACGACTGAGTGACTAAACAACAAGGATGGAGAGAGATTAAGAAGATGGAAGAGGACTTGGTGACTTAGATGTGGGGGAACAGGAGTCAGAAATGATTCCTAGACTCCCAGCTTAAGAGCCTGGGTAGAAAATTTTCCACTGTGTTTCCTAAGAGGATTGGATATAAGCCAGGAGTTGCTGGTGGGCGTCATGCCATCTTTTAGAAAGAAGCTGCCTGAGAAAGAGCCAATACAAAGTAAAATGAAGCTAAGGCAGAGACGGTGAAGCTGTCATGACGTCCTTATTTTATGCCTCTGGATCAGCTATCCCAGATCTCATTGTTGTTCACCAAGTCTTGTCCGACTCTTTGCGATCCTATGAACTGCAGCATGCCAGGCTTCTCTGTCCATCACTAACTCGCTGAGTTTGCTCAAACTCTTGTCCATCAAGTTGGTGATGCCATCCAACCATCTCATCCTCTGTCATCCCCTTCTCCTCCTGCCCTCAATCTTTCCCAGCATCAGGGTCTTTTCCAGTGAGTCAGTTCTTTGCATCAGGTGGCCAAAGAATTGGAGCTTCAGCATCAGTGTTCCAGTGAATATTCAGGGTTGATTTCCTTTAGGGTTGGCTGGTTTGATCTTCTTGCTGTCCAAGGGACTCTTAAATCTTCTCCAGATCTATGACTGGATATTTCGGACACACGAATCACTGAATTTTCCTTGTGACTTTTTGGTGATGGTGGTGTTTTGGTAGGTTGTTTAGTTCTATCTGAGCTGGGATCCGTGGCTTGTAAACCAAAAGAATTCAGGGAAGAGAGGGGACAGTAGGAGTAGAGAGACCAGCGTGGAACCACCGCTGAAGAAGCAACACGGGAAGATGAGTCCAGGGAGAAAGAGAGAGGAAAGGAGGGGCCCGGGAAGTCGGGCAGAAGAGAAGTTCTCAGAGAAGCACGTGGTTGGTAAAGCTGAATGCTCCAGAGAGGTAAGGCCGACACGGACCTAGACATCCACACTGGGTTTAGCTGCAAGGCAGGAGTTGGAGACCTCAGTGAGGACAGTATCACTGGAGGGATGGGGGTACAATCCAGACTGAAGGGGTGAGGGGCTGAGGTGAGGAAGCAGAACAGAAACAATTCTAAGTAGAGGCACTGAGTTGTCAAGGGGAAGGTTGGGGAGGGAGATGCTTTCAGATGGATGTGGTGGGAGAATGTGTAAAGGCTAACAGGGAGGATACAGGAAGGGGGACAGTCAGCTGGGGGAGACCCTGAGGAGGGAGGAGACAGAAGGTCCAGAGCGCAGGCATAGACTTAGAGGTTGGCTCCAATTCAAGGGAAGAGCATCTCTTCACTGGAAATAGACAGAAGGATGTGGGAGGAATGAACTAGACGTCCTGGTGTGGCAGCAGGAACAAGATGGCATGACAGTCTGACAGCCTCCATCTTCTCCACGGAGTAGCCAGCAGGATCCTTTGCTGAGATGGAGGAGAACAGGGGCCTGGTGGGAAGAAGGGTAGGGGTGGAAACTTAAGGAGAATGCAGGCCGTCTGAAACTTTGCCGTGGAGGAGAGAGATTATGCGTGTATTCTAAGCCACTTCAGTAGCGTCCAACTCTTTGCAACCTCATGGACTGTAGCCCACTGTAGCTCCTCTGTCCATGGGATTTCCCAGGCAAGAATACTGGAGGAGGTTGCCATTTCCTTCTCCAGGGAATCTTCCCAAGCCAGGGATCAAACCGGCGTCTCTTATATCTTTTGCTTTGGCAGGAGGGTTCTTTACCACTAGTGCCTCCTGGGAAGCCCTAGTGAGAAAGAGAGACTAGGAAAACACAGAAGAACTGACTGGAAGCTATGAGGACCCACTGGATGACAGAAACCAGTTATCATTGCTCCTCGGAAGGAAAGCTATCACAAACCTAGACAGTGTATTAAAAAGTAGAGACATCACTTTGCCAACAAAGGTCCACATAGTCAAAGCTATGGTTTTTCCAGCTGTCATGTATGGATGTGAGAGTTGGGTTTAGCAGCATAAAGGTTTAGACCTTTATGAAGAATAAAGAAGGCTGAGTGCTGAAGAATTGATGTTTTCAAATTGTGGTGCTAGAGTAGACTCTTGAGAGTCCCTTGGACTCTAAAGAGACACAACCAGTCAATCCTAAAGGTAATCAACCCTGAGTATTCATTGGAAGGACTGATGCTGAAGCTCCAATACTATGGCCACCTGATGCAAAGAGCTGACTCATTGGAAAAGACCCTGATAATGGGAAAGGTTAAAGGCAGGAGAAGGGGACGACAGAGGATGAGATGGTTGGATGGCATCACCGACTCGATGGACAGGGGTTTGAGTAAACTCCAGGGGATAGTGGAGGCCAGGTGAGCCTGGTAAGCTGCAATCTATGGGATCGCCAAAAGTCAGACACGACTTGGTGACCAAACAAATACCAAACAATGGAGTGGTTTCCCCCACATTGGGTACATCAAGGAAAGGATGGAATCTGAAAGTGAGTATTGGCTTATACTGAGGCAACTGACTTATAAATGGCCTCTTTCATACATTAAAAATGTTAGGGTGTACTGGGACAGCTTTCATCACTGACCTAAAAGAGGAACTTTTCAGTTTGCTGATAGGATCCGCAGCTTTTCTGCAGAGTAAACCGCCCAATCTGGTGGAGAGAAACCACAGGCAATTCTCACAAAATGACACGACAGAGTCTGGAGTGGCCGATAAGATTCAGCAGGCTGGAATATGATAATGAATCTGGGTCTAAAACACAAAATTCAAACTGTGCTTGCAAAATAAAGGTCTTGAGATCTCAGTGACCATCTAATTAAGAGATCGAAGTGACCGGAACAATGCTGTTAAGACCAGATACAACCACTGGGTTGAACAAATACCAAATACCAGGAGGCCACTAGATAAGGTCCTTTCCAGTATCAAGACAAAAGTTTCAGTTGAGAATGATAAGAGCTCATGTGAGATAACTGTATTTGAAGGCCTCCTCTACGAATCACATTAGTCATTTACAGTTTCAACTTTTATCCTTATATTTAGTTCCATCTCAACAAAGTTTTTGGACCATATTTGTCTCAGGACCTCCTGAAATGTCTTTTCTGAATCACAATTACCTCTGTCTTCAGAGAGGTATGATGTAAACACTCTGAATAGTGTTTTGGTTTTTTGGATTTTTAGAGTTGAGGTGATTTCCTACTAAATTATTCAATATTCTTTATAAAGAAAAAACAAAACCAAACCAAAACAAAACAAAACAGGCAGCACTTTGCTCTTCAAGGTCTTCCTTGCCTGGTTTTCATTTCTGCCACATTTGTTTTTCTTATTTTTTTTAATATTTGTTTATGTATTCGGCTTCATTGGGTCTTCGTTGTGGCATGTGGGATCTCTCGTTGCAGCACGCAGACTCCTTAGTTATGGCATGCGGGCTTAGTTGCCCTGTGGGAGGTAGGATCTTAGTTCCCTGACCAGGGATTGAACCTGTACCCCCTGCAATGCAAGAGAGCTTCTTAACCACTGGACCACCAGGGAAGTCCCTATCTACCCCATTTCTGACCTAACATTTCCAGGTTCTTAAGCTGGAAAGTTCTCACCTTCTGGCCCTTCAGAGCACTCTGACTCTCCTCAGCTTTCACACGTCTAAGTTACCACGTGCTAGAAGCAAGGTGAAAAACTAAGATCACACCATTCCTAACCTTGAAGGAGGCACAGACTCGGGAACAATGCCAATACAGAGTGACAGGTGCTGTGATAGGAGGCAAAGGAGGCCAAAAGGTGGATGTTATCATCTCTTCCAGGATGGGCAGAGCCAGGAAGGCTTCCTGGAGGAGGTGACGTTTCAGTGGAGTCTCGAAGGATGAGGATTTCTCCAGTCAGGGAAGGTGTGGAAGAGTGGGAAGCAGAGGGAATAGCAGAACATTAAAAAAGAAAAAAGAAAAAAAATGAGACAAGGAACAGGCTTACTTCTGGGGCTGTAGGCTGCATTACGGAACGCAGGGTGTGGGGAGAGGTCAGAAGATGAGCCTGCGCAAGTGAGAAGGGACCAGCGTCTGGGCTGGTTTTAAGAGCAGTTAAGAAGTTTGAACTTTATCCCAGCCCAGGTGTGAATCAATCATTTTTTCCCTTGGCTTAGATTAGATAAGATTAGAATTGTTGAAAAAGAATTTTCCCTAAGCACAAAGGGAAAAGCAAACAAATACAAAACAAAAAGCAAACAGCAAAAAGCATAAAAATGAACAGCTCACAGATCCCAGATTTCTTAGCTCCTTCACAAAGTTCCAGCTCCTGATTAGAACTTGTATACAGAAGGCTTGACCCAAGCCCTCTTTTCCCTCCTCCACCCGTCCATGCTGGCACCGGAACAGAACAGTAGTCCCTTTGTCCCCTGTTCAAATATGAGGCGGATGGGAATTTTGCTCCTAGATCCCCCTTCTTAATGTTCACCCCGGGCAGTCTGGCTTATACTGAGGTTGACTGAGCTTCTCCACCAAAACTGCCTCTGGAGGTCTTGCTCTAAATCAGGGGTCAGAAAAGGGCCCTTCCTGTAAAGGGCCACAGGGTAAATAGTTTCAGCTTTGGTTGGGTCACAGGTCCTCGATTCTGATGCTCCTGCAGCAAAGCGGATATAGACAATGGGTAAACCAAAGGGCCTGGCTGTGTTCCAATAAAACTTCATTTACGGACAGTGAAATTTGACTTTCATATAATTTTCTCATGAAATATTATTCTTTAAAAAAAAATCATTCATTTCTGTATTCATATGCAATTATTTTTGGCTGTGCTGGGTCTTTGTTGCTGCAGGGGCTTTTCTCTAGTTGCGGTGAGCGGGGGCTACTCTTCGTCTCGGTGCGCAGGCTTCTCTCCGTCGCGGTGCGCAGGCTTCTCTCGTTGCAGAGCGCCGGCTCTGGCGCCCAGGCTCTGCACTTGGGGTGCACAGGCTTAGCTGCCCCGAGGCATGTGGGATCTTCCCGGACCAGGGATCAAAGTGTCTCCTGCACTGGCAGGCGGATTCTTTACCAGCCACCAGGGAAGCTCTCATTTATTTATTTTTAAAGATGTGGACTTTAGATGTAGATTTTTAGATGTGGACCATTTTTAAAGTCTTAATTGTAATTTGCTACAATCTTGCTTCTGTTTTACTTTTTTTTTTTTTTTTTTTGGTTTTTTGGCCACAAGGGATGTGGGATCTTAGCGCCCCACCCAGGGATGGAACCTGCACTCCAGCACACTGGAAGGCAAAGTTGTAACCACTGGACCAGGACGGAAGTCCTTATCATGAAATAGTATTCTTATTTTAATTTTTTTCAACCATTTAAGTATGTAAAACCCATGCTTAGCCCACCAACGGTACAAAAGCAGGCGATGGGCCAGATTTGCCCTGTGCATTAAAGGTACCAGTTCCCATGGCAAAGATGTCCTCTTCTCTTTTACATCATCAGTTTATTATTAAAATTGATACCAGTAATACTAGTGGATAACGTTCGTTGAGCACCTACAGGTGACAGGTGATAGGTACTGCAGAGAGTCGCTGTGAAGAATAAATAAAATAATGTCTGTAGAGCATTCAGCATAATGCCTGCTCAGAGGTAAACACGAGCGCTTCCCTGGTGGCTCCGGGAATCCAGGAAGATTCCTCATGCTGGGGAGAAACTCAGCCCGCGCGCCACAACTATCCAGCCTGTGCTCTGGAGCTGGTACTCCTGCAACAAGAGAAGCCCCCACAATAAGAAGCTGTTTCAACTAGAGAGTAGCCCCCACTCTCTGCAACTAGAAAAAGCCTGCACAACAATGAAGACCCTGCACAGCCAAAAATAATTTTTTTTTAAAAAAAGAGGAAACTTAAAAAAGAGGTAAACATCATTATTGTCAGTTACTACAGACAAGAGTTAATCTAATCTAATCTAATCTCACAGACAAAGGAGAAAAGGAAAGATATACTTGTTTGAATGCAGAGTTCCAAAGAACAGCAAGGAGAGATAAGAAAGCCTTCCTCAGTGATAAATGCAAAGAAATAGAGAAAAACAATAGAATGGGAAAGACTAGAGATCTGTTCAAGAAAATTAGATACCAAGGGAACATTTCATGCAAAGATGGGCACAATAAAGAACAGAAATGGTATGGAGGTGGGAGGGGGGTTCAGGATGGGGAACACATGTACACCCGTGGCAGATTCATGTTGATGTATGGCAAAACCAATACAATATTGTAAAGTAATTAGCCACCAATTAAAATAAATAAATTTAAATTAAAAAAAAAAGAAATGGTATGGACCTAACATAAGCACAAGATATTAAGAAGAGGTAGCAAGAATATACATAAGAACTATACAAAAAAGATCTTAATGACACAGATAACCATTGGATCATAGAAAAAGCAAGAGAGTTCCAGAAAAACATCTATTTCTGCTTTATTGACTATGCCAAAGCCTTTGATTGTGTGGATCACAACAAACTATGGAAAATTTTCCAAGAGATGGGAATACCAGACCACCTGACCTGCCTCCTGAGAAATCTGTATGCAGGTCAAGAAGCAACAGTTAGAATTGGACATGGAACAACAAACTGGTTCCAAATCAGGAAAGGAGTTCGTCAAGGCTGTATACTGTCACCCTGCTTATTTAACTTATATGCAGAGTACATCATTCGAAATGCCGGCCTGGATGAAGCACAAGCTAGAATCAAGATTGCTGGGAGAAATACCAATAACCTCAGACATGCAGATGACGCCACCCTTATGGCAGGAATTAAAGAGGAACTGAAGAGCCTCTTAATGAGGAGAATGAAAAAGCTGGCTTAAAACTCAACATTGAAAAAATGAAGATCATGGGATCTGGTCCCATCATTTCATGGAAAACAGATGGGGAAACAATGAAAATAGTGACAAACTTTATTTTCCTGGGCTCCAAAAATCACTGCAGATGGTGACTGCAGCCATGAAATTAAAAGACACTTACTCCTTGGAAGAAAAGCTATGATAAACCTAGGCAGCATATTAAAAAGCAGAGACATTACTTTGCCAACAAAGGTCCGTCTAATCAAAGCTATGATTTTTCTAGTAGTCATGTATGGATGTGAGATTTGGACCATAAAGAAAGCTGAGTACCAAAGAATTGATGCTTTTGAACTGTGGTATTGGAGAAGACTCTTCAGAGTCCCTTGGACTGCAAGGAGAGTAAACCAGTCTATCCTAAAGGAAATCAGTCCTGAATGAATATTCATTGGAAGGCCTGATTCTGAAACTGAAACTCCACTACTTTGGCCAGCTGATTGGAAGAACTGACTCACCAGAAAAGACCCTGATGCTGGGGAAGATTGAGGGCGGGAGGAGAAGGGGACAACAGAGGTGAGATGGCTGGATGGCATCACCGACTCGATGGACATGAGTTTGAGCACACTCTGGGAATTGGTGATGGACAGGGAAGCCTGGTGTGCTGCCGTCCATGGGGTCTCAAAGAGTCAGACACGACTGAGCAACTGAACTGATAGACAAGAGGTACCTCTGCTGAAAGTTTGGGATGTACCTCCCTGGTGATCCAGGGGTTAGGAATTTGCCCCATAACGCAGGGGACATGGGTTTGATCCCTGCTTGGGGAACTGAGATCCCACACACCACAACTACTGAACCCACACAGTACAACTAAGAGACAGCTCGAGGGCCCTGAAGAAATAAATAGTTTTTTTAAAAGGGGGGAAGGTAGGGGCAGTCATTATTTGAATAAATTGGAAAAACCTGAATGATACTATGGATTTTTAAGTTGGAATAAACATGACATCGGATATCTTGATAGTAAACATAATAATAACTGACAAAATTGCTTACTACTATTATCGTTGCTTCAATGGCAACCCACTCCAGTACTCGTGCCTGGAAAATCCCATGGACAGAGGAGCCTGGTAGGCTGCAGTCCATGGGGTCTCGAAGAGTTGGACACAACTGAGCGACTTCACTTTCACTTTTCACTTTCATGCATTGGAGAAGGAAATGGCAACCCACTCCAGTGTTCTCGCCTAGAGAATCCCAGGGACGGGGGAGCCTGGTGGGCTGCCATCTATGGAGTCACACAGGTCGGACACGACCGAAGTGACTTAGCAGCAGCAGCAGCATTATCGTTGCTTATGACTGTTTATATATCTTATCTCTGATCAGTAAAATGACTCATACAAGGGAGATATTAATATCCCATTGAAGAGCAGAAAAATTAAGGAGTTTGTGAAATCACATAGCCAGCAAGCAGCAGAGCTAGGATTTGAAGCAGCTTTATCTGACTTCAAGGACCATGCCCTTCCACCACAGCACAACCTCCTGTTTAGTGTTTGAGGGCTTGGTAGTTGACCAGCAGCAGGAATGACGATCTCCAGAGCCTGCCATCTTGTGTCAAGATTAGCACAGGACTCATTCTATTCTTCTTTCAAAGCTTAAATGCCTGTTGGACCACTTAGCTCTGGTTTCCTGCCAAGAGATCGTCTACCTTGTGAGAACAGTACAAATGACCAAGCTCAAAGGACAATCAGATGTTTTCCTGCTCAGGTGTCCAATTCAGCCCCCTCTGCTCCAGGTCCCTCTGATGACTCATCCTTAGGGAACTTCCTGAAAGTGACTGTCCGGGAATCCCACCGCTACAGCATCATAACAGAAAAATACTTTCCATGCTCAGTGCTGACTCCAGATGGTTTCTACCAAAGGTAAAATCCATTCATCTGCATGACATCTTCAGAGCTAACCACAAAACATTTTATTGAAGATATTGTCCACAGCTTCGAGACTGTATTTCAGGGAACCCATGAGGTAAATCTTTCCCCGAGTTTAGTTCCAGGGAGAAAAAAGCTCTCCTCTAGAGTGGAATCTGTATACTTTATCTTGACAGAATAATAAAATGATGTAACCATACCTCTTTCCTTTACATCATGACTTCCAAGAAACGTAAAACCAAACACTGTGCCAAAGTATCTTATCTCAGATGCCCAGTAGGACCTACGTCCACCCTGCCGCTAGGGCCATTTTTGTTTTATATTTTGAAAAAAGGCTCTGATAGACAGTGTGTCTCCTACAGGCCAGGCTCCCTGCCTCTTCTGATGTGCCCTTCCTCCCCACATCATTACAAATCTAGTGCTTGTTTTACTAAACTATCCCAGAGCCTTATTTTTAAAGTTATGCGTTGGGCTAACCTGGTGGGCCAGTGGTTAAGAATGTGCTTTGGAATGCAGGGGACACCAGTTTGATCCCTGACCTGGGAAGCTCCCACATGCCTCAGGACAATTAAGCCCGTGCACCACAGCTACTGAGCCTGAGCTCTAAACCCTGCAAGCCGCAGCTACTGAAGCCCACGTGCCCTGGAGCCCGCGCTGAGCAGCATGAGAAACCCGCAGTGAGAAACCCAAGCACCGTAGCTAGAGAGTAGCCCTGCTCTCCGAAACCAGAGAGAGCCCTCAAACAGAAAAAAATAGACAAAATAAAAGGAAAAAACCTCTAACAAATAAATAAAGTTATGCTTTACCTTGTATTCAAACCTCAAATCTCCTGGAAGCAGATAGAACCAAATACTCTGGATATTTTAATAGGCTGTAGTCACATTTATGCACATAGTGATGAATAGCCAACCGGGCCTTATCCTTTGGGGCACAAAATGAGGATGTCAGTCCATAAAGGTTGGGCTTTTTTCCAGATTTCACTGTCTTCCACATCACTCTCTTTTTTTGTACCACTGCCTGTCTCCATGTATTGCTTTTTTGATCTACCTTTTTGGGATTTCTGCTGTGGGCATCACTCCAGTCCTCCATGCAGGCATTAAAACTCCAGGCAGCACCATACTATATAGAGAAAACCCTAAAGACTCCACACAAAACTACAAGAGCTAATAAATGAATTAGGCTAAGTAGCAGGACACAAGAATAACATTCAGAAATCAGTTGCATTTCTTTATACTAACAATGGAATATCAGAAAGGGAATGTAAAAAAAGCAAGACCTTTTAAACTCTCACCAAAATAAAATACCCAGGACTAAACCTGACCAAGGAGGTGAAAGACATATACACTGAGAACTTGAAAACATTAATAAAAGAAATTAAAGAGAATTCAAAGAAATGGAAAGATATATGATGCTCTTGTTCTGGAAGGATTAATATTGTTAAAATGGCAATGCTACTCAAAGCAATTTACAGATTTAATGTGATTTCTATCAAATTACCCATGATATTTTTCACAGAACTAAAGCAAATAATCTAAAATTTTACATGGTACTATAAAAGACCCAGAACTGCCAAAGCAAATCCTGACAAACAAAGCAAGAGGCATAACTCTCCCAGACTTCAGACAATACTACAAAGCTACAGTAATCAAAACAGTACAGAACTGGTTAAAAAAAAACAGACATACAGATCAATGGAACAGAATAGAGAACCCAGAAATAAGCTCACACACCTACAGTCAATTAATCTTCCACAAAGGAGGCAAGAATATAAAATGGGAAAAAGTCTCTTCAGCAAGTGTGTTGGAAAACTGGACATCTGTATATAAGCCAGTGACGTTAGAACACACCCTCAAACCATACAAAAAACAAACTCAAAATGGCTTGAAGACTTCAACATAAGACATGATACTATAAAACTTCTAAAAGAGAGCACAGGCAAAACATTCTCTAACAAAAATTGTACCACTGTTTTCTCAGGTTAGTCTCCCAAGGCCAAGGCAATAGTAATAAAAGAAAAGATAAACAAATGGGACCTAATCAAATTTACAAGCTTCTGCACAGCAAAGAAAACCATAAAAGAAAAGAGAACCTATAGAATAAGACAAAATATTTCTAAATAACATGACTGACAAGGGCTTAATTTCCAAAGTATACAAAGAGTTCATAGAACTCAACCAAGAAGACAAACCATCCACCAGAAATGAGCAGAAGACCTTAACAGACATTTCTCCAAAGAAGAAATATAGATGACCAATGGGCTTCCCAGGTGGCGCTAACCCGCCTCCCAGTGCAGGAAACGTGAGAGAGGCAGGTTCGATCCCAGATTGGGAAGATCTCCTGGAGGAGGGCATGTTGATCCACTCCAGTATTCTTGCCTGGAGAATCCCACGGACAGAGGAGCCCGATAGGCTTTATAGTCCATAGGGTTGCAAAGAGTCAGACACTACTGAAGCGACTTAGCACACAATAGGCACATGAAAAGATGCTCAACTTCACTAACAAAGAAATGAAAATCAGAACTACAATGAGGTACTATCTCACCCTGGTCAGAATGGCCATCATTAAAAAGCCTACAAATAACAAATGCAGGAGAGGGTGCGGAGAAAAGGAAATCCTCTTACACTGTCGGTGAGAAAGTAAGTTGGTGCAATCACTATGGAAAACAGGATGGAGGTTCCTCAGAAAACTAAAAATATAATTACCATATAGATCCAGCAACCCCACTCCTTGGCATACACCCAGATAAAACTGTAATTCAAAAAGAGACATGCACCCCAGTGTTCACAGCAGCGCTATTCACAATAGCCAAGACACGGAAACAAGCTAAATGTCCACCAACAGATGAATGGATAAAGAAAATGTAGTACACGGATACAACGGAGCACTACTCAGCCATAAAAAAAGAACAAGATGATGCCATTTGCAACAACACAGATGGACCTAGAGATTATCATATTAAGTGAAGTCAGAAAGAAAAAGATAAATACCAGATGATATCACTTATATGTGGAATCGAAAACATGACACAAACGAACTGCCGAACAAAAACAGACTCACACACACAGAGAACAGACTCGTGGCTGCCAAGGGTCCAGGGAGGGAGAAGGAGGAACTAGGAGTGTGGGGTTAGTAGATGTAAACTATTACATTTAGAATGGATAGACAAAAAGCTCCTACTATATAGCACAGGAAACTATATCCAATCTCCTGGGGTAAACCATAATGGAAAAGAGTATTAAAAAAAAGAATGTATATATGTGTGTAACTGGGCTTCCCTGGTGGGTGAGATGGCAAAGAATCCACCTGACCTGCCAATGCCAGGAGACCTGGGCTCGATCCTTGGGTCGGGAAGATCCCCTGGAGAAGGAAATGGCAACCCTCTCCAGTATTCTTGCCTGGAGAATTCTATGGACAGAGGAGCCTGGTGGGCTACAGTTCATGGGGTCACAAAGAGTTGGACACAACTGAGTGTGTGTAACTGAGTCACCTTGCTGTATAGCAGAAATTAGCACAACACTGTAAACCAACAATACACAGGCAATACCCACACTTGGCCTATGCCAGGGGCGAGGTCCATGAGCTGGACCCACTGCTTCTGCATCTGCAGCCCCTGGACACACCTCAGGAGACTCATCTAGGGCTGGGCGGCTTCTCCATTGGAATCGCAACTCTCTTAGGCATCTGGCACCTCCCACTTCACCTCAAATCACCTCCCCTCCAGCTCTACCTGTTTCCCTATTGACCTTTCCAGGAATCAATGAAGGTTTATGTAACTTAGGACTTTATGTCCAAGGGAAACTGGCAGAGCACCGAGAACAAAGCTGGCAGATGATGATTGCTAGACAGAAACATTGGAAACTGGAGAGGGATTTTGATACAACGAAAGCTCTCAAATATTCAATATCGAATGAATGAATGAATCAACAAACTCCATTTATCACCGCCTTCCCACCTTGATACCTAGACAAAGCCAGCAAGCAAACCCCACGTTCTAAGCACCCAGATTTCTTCAAGGATTGGAGTCCTATGAATTTGCCGCAGTAAGTGTGATAACAATGCAAAACTTGGTTTCTCTTTCTGCTTAAAAAGAAAGTCAGATCACACCTCTGCTTGCCCAAAGAGCTTCCTTATTATGACCAGGCATGACTGTCTGGCAGAGGCCATGTTTTTGCTTTGTTCAGTGACTCTGGGCAAGTCACTTGCTCAATGAGACTTTTTAATTTTTTTGCAAAATACACGTACAATTGATCACTGTATCCTTTTTTAAATGGACGGTTCAGAGTCATTAAGTACATTCACATTGCATGCAGCCATACCACCATCCATCGCCACAACTGTTTATGTCTTCCCAAACTGAAACTCTCTACCCATTAAATAGCAACTTTCTATCCCTACTCCGCTTGTCCTGGCAACCACCATTCCACTTTCTGTCTCTATGAGCCTGACTGTCTAAGTAGCATTACACACTATTCTCCCTTTTGTAATTGGCTTAATGCACTGAACATGATGTCCTCAAAGTTAATCCATGTTGTAGCCTGTGTCAGAATTTCCTTCCTTGTAAGTCTGAATAATGCTTCACTGTAGGTACAGACCACATTTTGTTTACCCATTCTTCTATCAATGGACACCTGAGTCATTTCCACCTTTTGACTATGGTGAATAATGCTGCCATGAACACAAGTGTACAAGTATCCGAGTCCCTGCATTCACTTCTTTTGGGTGTATGCCCAGAAGTGGAATTGCTGGATCACATGGTAATTCTACATTTATTGTTTTGATGAACCACCACACTGTTTTGTTCAACGGGACTTTTAAATGCAGAGATGGAAGTGCTTAAGGAGCTGGGCACAGCAGTCCTTTTGCCAAGCTGAGAGATGTTGCCTAGGTGCAGATGTTGCCTGGGTGCAGATCTGCCCAGAAGGTTGTCTTGCCTCATTCTCTAGAGGAGAAGGACCCACCTGCTGTTTGGAATAAGTACTGCTTTCTACATTAGACCTGGGTCTGAGCCTGACCCTGCCTCAGTATCCATTTCTATAAAGTGGATACTGTGGGTCAATAAGTGGGTCAAAATTTTTTACAAAAATACAGGTTTTTATAAGGGGGGGGGGGATGAGGCACAAAGCAGTGAGGTAAGAATTTAGAAAATGAAGATGTTGGGACTTCCCTGGTGGTTACAGTAGCTAAGACTCTGTGCTCACAATGCAGAGGGCCTGGGTTCAGTCCCTGGTCGGGGAACTAGATCCCACATGCCTCAACTAAGAATTGGCATGCTGCAACTAAGAGTTAGCATGGCCAAATAAATATTTTTTTAAATAAAAAGAAAGAAAAGAAAATGAAGATGTGACTCTCACCTTACTGACTGCAAAGGGTGGTTGTGAAAACCAAAGTACCAGATGACAGAGCTGGAAAGGGCCATGCATTCTGCAGATGCTAAGCTCTCCTCATTTCTTTCTTTTGCTACAGCTTCCTGCCCCCTGGCCTCTTGAGTCCCTCCTCCACTACTGATTCAGAGTGAACTCTCTAAAGCAGACAGGCTCCTGCCCCTCCCACTTAGGTTTTTACCCTTCACCCTCGCCAGGCCTTTCTTTCTTCAGTCTACTTCTCCGATCTTGCCACTCTACCCCGAATTTATTTGGCTGCACCAGGTCTTAGTTGCGGCTCGTGGTATTTTTAGCTGGGACATGCAAACTCTAGTCGTGGCATGTGGGATCTAGTTCCCTGACCAGGCATCAAACCCTAGGCCCCTGCACTGGGAGCACTACGTCTTAGCTACTGGAATATCAGGGAAGTCCCACCCCCATGGTCTTCTTAATGCTTGTCCCCTCCACTAGAGCGCCCTTCCTCCAATCCTAGCTAAAGCCAGTCATCCTTTAATCACTAGTTTCTGACATTTCCAGAACTTTTCTGGCTCCACTAGACTAGATTCGAGGCCCATGGCACCAGGAGCAGAGATCTATCACCATGCCAAGCACATGCTTCATTATAACCATCTGTGAATTGATTTCCCTAACTAGATCAGCTCCTCAAAGTCAGGGGTTTAGAAGACTCATCTCTGCACTTCCGGTCTTAGCACAGTGCCAGGCTGTTTAACTGAACAAATAGATGACTATAAAAACAGGGTGGCGTTTTTATTGTAAGAAAGTTGAAATAGTTCACACAGGATTAACTCTTGAGTTAATCAGAATAACTGCTTCTGTAGTCTCATACTACATGACTATTAGAGAATAATTAGTATTACTATGAAACGGGGCATTTTTTAAAAATTGGCACCACGAAGGATGGAAACCAAAGGGTACTTTCAAGGTACTTTTGAGTTCCTCGAGTCTGCACAGTTCTGAGAGATGCTTTCCTTTTCCTAGAATCTGAGAAATATTCTGATCTCTACATTTGTAGTCATGATGACACGACTGCCTGATAAGAAGTCATCCCAAAGCTATTTCTCATCAGTGCATGAAAACAAAGAACTGGCATTTAGCTCAGTTCAGTCGCTCAGTCATGTCTGACGCTTTGCGACCCCATGGATGCAGCACGCCAGGCCTCCTTGTCCATCACCAACTCGCGCAGCCTACTCAAACTCATGTCCACTGAGTTGGTGATACCATCCAACCATCTCATCCTCTGTCATCCCCTTCTCTTCCTGCCCTCAATCTTTCCCAGGATCAGGGTTTTTTCAAGTGAGTCAGTTCTTCACATGAGGTGGCCAAAGTATTGGAGTTTCCAGCTTCAACATCAGTCCTTCCAATAAATATTCAGGACTGATCTCCTTTAGGATGGACTGGTTGGATCTCCTTGCAGTCCAAGGGACTCTCAAGAGTCTTCTCCAACACCACAGTTCAAAAGCATCAATTCTTTGGCGCTCAGCTTTCTTTATATTCCAACTCTCACATCCATACATGACTACTGGAAAAACCATAGCCTTGACTAGATGGACCTTTGTTGGCAAAGTAATGTCTCTGCTTTTTAATATGCTGTCTAATATTCTTGGTCATAACTTTCCTTCCAAGGAGTAAGTGTCTTTTAATTTCATGGCAGCAGACACCATCTGCAGTGATTTTGGAGCCCCCAAAAATAAAGTCTCCCACTGTTTCCCTATTTATTTGCCATGATCTTAGTTTTCTGAATGTTGAGCTTTAAGCCAACTCTTTCACTCTCCTCTTTCACTTTCATCATCTTTAGTTCTTCTTTGCTTTCTGCCATAAGGATGGTGTCATCTGCATATCTGAGGTTATTAAGTCTGCAACCCAATGGACTATAGCCCTCCAGGATCCTTATGTCCATGGGATTTCCCAGGCAAGAATACTGGAGTGGGTTGCCATTTCCTTCTCCAGGGGATCTTTCCAACCCAGGGATTGAATCTGTCTCTCCTCCACTGTAGGGGGATGCTTTACCACCTGAGCCACCATTAATCAGCTCCTTTTAAGCTTCAAATGGTGCAGTCTAGTTCTTACAGGTGTTGGCAATTATTAATTAATTATTAATGACTTGATTTTATTGTTGAATTTGAAAATTTTATTTATTTGGCTGCATCGAGTAAGTTCAGTAGCTGTGATGCTCAGGCTTAGTTGTTCCAAGGCATGTAGGATCTTAGCCCCCCCAATGATCAAACTTGCCTCCCCTACATTGCAAGGTAGATTCTTAACCACTGGACCACCAGGGAAGTTTCCCCAGATTTTGATTTTTATGTCTAGGGTTTATTGCCACTAACTGAGGACCTCAGGGTGAGAATCACTGATGTAGACTAGCTAAGACCATTTTTTCCCTTGCTTTTAACCTTTTAAAGATTTGTACCATTTTACTCACAAATGCACAATGCTTTTAAGTAAATGTTAACGTTAGATATGGAAAATATTTTCCAAATAGAAAATATTATACATAATGAGAAATTCATAATTTTATATTTGATGGAGAACTGACACTTCTGGAGGAACGTACCCAGACATGGTGTTAAGGATCATTAAGAACTTCTATTTAAAGATTTAGAATCCTAACAACTCCTAGACTTAACTTCTTTCCTTGGGTGGACACAGGTGAGGTGCTAGCACTTTGAAAGAGCTTTCTTATTTTTTATTATCTCAAATTAAGAGGTCTGTCTAGTCTAAAAAAGGGGGTAGGGGAATCTGTGTTCCTTCTACTTTTAGAAGGAAAGTTTATCTATCCAAACTTCTCAGAGGAAGAAATGTTTTAGACCCAAGCTTACTTGATTTCCCATCTGCCTTTTGTTATCAGCTACTTGGCTAATTACGGTCATCTGAATGAATTTCTCATTTTGATACGTTTTCCTAGTTACGATCTTTATTACTAACCAATAAATGAAACTGCTTGGATTTCACAAGTAAAATCAACCAGTTGATATTTACTGGGTGAGGGTTTTAAAGAAAAATAAACCTTTAAAACTATGATTTATTTTGCACTGAAGTTAGGGATCAGGGCACTAAAGTGCTTTTCTAAGCCTTTAGAAGTGGGGAAAGGTGGAGTCACTTTAGACTTGCAGGTTTCACACTGGGATTACTTCAGATCTGCATTTTTACCAAGGGGAGCACTGGGGTAACAAAAAGTAGACCGACTGGGTTGAGCCACGCAGTGTGACCAAGAAACAGGCTGAGGACGACAGACCTCCAACAAGCTTAAGCTGTCCCAGGTGCCCGCATATTCCAGTGCTTTGTGTCTGCCAAACTTTACTTTTTTGAAAAGCTGGGATCTCCGAATGAGGGTCAGCTGTTGAGGAGCTCCGGGGTGCGGCGGCATGGGCCGTTAGGAAGCAGTGTCCTGGGGTGTAGAATTTGAGGGCACCCACTGGCTTGGATCCCAGGATTGCTACCATCCCAGGTGGCTACGTGGTGGCAGAGGCGGGCACGAGACAGACGCCTCTAACTCCCTGAAACAGCGAGGACTCAGGATCCCTACTCACACCAAGTACATCTAATTTTTCAGGAGTTTTTACATAGGCACACATCTGAGGAAACCAGCCTACACCCATAAAAAGTTCTCACGCATTCTAACCCCACCCGCTAGTTAGCATCCCTACATAAGGCATGAGAGATGAACCTAGAGTTTGAAATTACCCTGGCACGGGCACCCCAAATCAGGCTTCCCAAAGCCCAGCGGAGACTGGAGGGCACCGGGAGAATGGGACAGAAACAAGAGTTTTAAATTATTCGGAGAGAAACTGGTTGCTCCATCCCTAAATTTTAGCAACGTTAGGGCTTCTCCGGTTGGCAACAGCTAAGATTTCACAGCCCACCCCACCACCAAGAAAAAATAGGATGGCCCGGAAGAGCCCCCCACTACCTTGCTACAGCGCCAGGTGGACAGGTCTCTGAGGCCGGGAGCAACGCGACCGGAGCCCGGGCGCTGCCCGCAGGAAAGGCGCAGCGGCGGGCGACCGAGGCCACAGCTGCGGCTCTGGCCCCGCCCTATAGTGCCCCGCCCCCTTGACGCCCCGCCCCTAGGCCGCCTGCAAACCCTCGGGGCTCGGCCGCCGCAGCCGCAGCTCGGTCACCTCCAGACCTCAGCGCCCGGTGCATTGTGGGAAGCCGGAGCCCGCCGCCGGGCCTGCGCTGACCCCTGGCGGGCGCGTCCGAGAACTAACCCAGGGCTGGCGGGGACCGTGTGCGGGAACCGGCCGAGGCAGGGGAGGCGCCGGGCGCTCAGGGGGACCACAGGGAGCTAGTACTGGTTGCCTATTGCTGCACATCTCAAAGATGAAAATAAAAGATGCTTTCAAAGTGCCTAGGGCCCCCTCCCGGGTAGTGATATAAGTGAAAAACTAAGCAACTGTCAGTCTCGGAAAAGCTTTTTAAGTTAGGAAAAGTACTTTTAAAATCATAAAACTAAGTGACATGAAGATTATGGAAAAACCTACACAGTTTTTAGTTTTGGTGAAACCACAGATCAGCTCAGTCTAGAGAATAACGGTAATACGGAACATAAACTACAAAATTGTCTTTCTTCTTGTATATCCCTCAAGGAAACAGTTCAAGTGGGGTAAAAATAAATTATACAAAAATATTCACAGTGACAAATTAGAAAGTAACAAACAGCTAAAAATACGTGAAAGGCATAAAAATAATACTTGTGTGTTAGTTGCTCACTTATTTAATAAAACAACCTCAGCCCAGGGATCGAACCCAGCTCTCCTGCATTGCAGGCAGAGTCTTTGCCATCTGAGCTAATACCATCTTTTTAAAAAATAATATGTAGCTACTTAAATAAAAATATGAATATCATCACTAACTAGAAATATTTCTATCAAATAATGTTAAAAACACAGAACCCAAGAAAGCGCATGGCCTGTGATTGTATGTGAAAATATATGTGTTAACAAATGTGAAAAGAACCTTGAGAACAATGTATATAGAGTTTAATATGTCTTAAGGCTTCCCTGGTGGCTCAGTGGTAAGGAACCTGCCTGCCAATGCAGGAGATGCAGGTTCGATCCCTGGGTGGGGAAGATCCCTTGGACAGGAAATGGCCCCTCTAGTATTCTTGCCTGAAAAATCCCATAGACAGGGGAGCCTGGCAAGCTACAGTTCATGGGGTCCCAACAAGTTGAAAGACTGAGCATGCATGCAAGGTTGTTTTACCTTTACTAAATAACTTTTTAAACATTTCTGACTTGTGGGGGACTAGTTCTAATTTTGGATGGAAATGTAGTATCTTAGTTTCCCTTCACTTTACATGATAAAGAAAAAATTCTGAGGTTTTAGTGAACCAAGACAGTTTTGCTTATCTGCAAACCCTGATGCGGCACAAAAGAAAAGTAAATTTATTAGGGGAGTGTATTAGTTTACTAGAGCTAAAACTACCACTGACTGGCCTAAGCAACAGAATTTATTGTCTCACAGTTCTAAAGGCTGAAAGTCTGAGATCAAGGTATTGGCAGGATTGATTCCTTCTGGGAGCGGTGAGGGGTTTGTTGTTCAGTCACCAAGTCATGTCCAGCCCTTTGCGACCCCATGGACGGCAGCACGCCAGGCTTCCCTATTCTCCACTATCTCCTGGAGTTTGCTCAAACTCATGTCTATTGAGTCGGTGATGCTATCTAACCATCTCATTCTCTGCCACCCTCTTCTCCTTTTGCCTTCAATCTTTACCAGCATCAGGGTCTTTTCTAATGAGTCGGCCCTTCGTATAAGGTGGCCAAAGTATTGGACCATCAGCTTCAGTCCTTCCAATGAATATTAAGGGTTGATGTCCTTTAAGATTGACCGGTTTGATCTCCTTGCTGTCCAAGGGACTCTCAAGGGCTTCTCCAGCACCACAATTCAAAAGCATCAATTCTTCTGCACTCAGTCTTTTTTATTTAGTAATCCTGTATACAGTCTCAACGGAGAAGGCAATGGCACCCCACTCCAGTACTCTTGCCTGGAAAATCCCATGGATGGAGGACCCTGGTAGGCTACAGGCCATGAGGTCACTAAGAGTCAGACACGACTGAGCGACTTCACTTTCACTTTTCACTTTCATGCATTGGAGAAGGAAATGGCAACCCTCTCCAGTGTTCTTGCCTG
Organism: Bubalus bubalis; assembly: GCF_019923935.1. Lineage (NCBI taxonomy): Eukaryota > Metazoa > Chordata > Mammalia > Artiodactyla > Bovidae > Bubalus > Bubalus bubalis. The sequence goes on from NC_059159.1 coordinate 72,688,634, forward strand.
GAGAATCCCAGGGACGGGGGAGCCTGGTGGGCTGCTGTCTATGGGGTTGCACAGAGTCAGACACGACTGAAGCGACTTAGCAGCAGCATACAGTCTCGAACATATCAAAACCCTGTCAACTTGAACACAGTAAAACTAAACTGATTACAGCATTCTTCTCTCTGTCCTCTAACCCCTTTCAGGCTTTCCCAGGGGAACCAGAGATATTAACAGAAGAAGACAGCCTTTAGCTTCACAGATAGTAGATCAGATGTGTCTGACCTCCTGCAGGAAGGGCTTGGAGAAGGTGTGTCCATGTGCCCAGGGAGGAAGGCGCCATCTCTTGTGTTTGTGCCTCAAGAACAAGGTCAGAGAGGCTGTGGGTGGAGAACTGTAAGCAGGATCTCATCACTGGAAAACACACACGAACACCCTCCTGTGAGGAACTCAACTTTCGTTCAGGAGGCCGATAAGAGCCTCAGCTTGGGGATGTCAACTAAAAAAGATGCACAACTTGAGAGCTGTTAAGTTTTATTGGGGGCAAAATGAGGACTGCAGCCCAAGAGGGAGCATCTCAGATAGCTCTGAGAGACTGCTCCAAAGAAGTAGTAGGGGGAGGTCAATATATAAGGTTTTGGTGAAGGGGGAGTTCAATACCATTAAGCACTCATTTTACAAAAGGTTTTTTGCTAGTCATGAGGATCTGATGTCACCATGAATGGATTTAGTGCTTCTTTAGATATGAGGAGATGCAAGGATTGAGATCATAAAATCTGTTCCTAAAATCATCCATCACTTCATGACAAATAGATGGGGAAAGAATGGAAACAGTAACAGACTTTATTTTCCTGGGCTTCAAAATCACTGCAGATGGTGAGTGCAGCCATGAAATTAAAAGAAACTTGCTCCTTGGAAGAAAAGCTATGACCAACCTAGACAGAGTATTAAAAAGCAGAGACATTACTTTGCCAACAAGGTCCGTCTAGTCAAAGCTATGGTTTTTCCAGTAGTCATGTATAGATTCGAGAGTTGGACCATAAAGAAAGCTGAGTGCTGAAGAATTGATGCTTTTGAACTGTGGTGTTGGAGGAGACTCTTGGAGAGTCCCTTGGACTTCACAGAGATCCAACCAGTCCATCCTAAAGGAAATCAGTCTTGAATATTCATTGGAAGGACTGATCCAGTCTTCCTGAGCTGAGCCAGCCTCTCCCAATTCATCTCACTACATGGTTTCATAAGCTTAAAATCATTACTGAGTCCTGCCTCCTGCTTTTGGAGATGATGGGGACCCAGAAGATGTCTAAGAGAACAAAGCCTTAACACCTCCAGTTCCATCTATTTGTTTGTTAATTCTTTTAAAGGAACCAGAAGTCCAATTGGAGGTATACTGATAAAAACAACTGACTCTTCAGAAAGAAGAGCTCTAATTCATGGTGTTTGCAGATGTAAATAAAACTGAGCAGAAGCCTGTGGGGCTCTTGGGCATAGAAAACTTTCTGCATCCTCCTTTCTTGTTTGTAGGAAATAGGCCTCAGCCTCCATGAAAGGGAAAGTCGCTCAGTCCTGTCTGACTCTTTGTGACCCCATGGACTATACAGTCCATGGAATTCTCCAGGCCAGAATACTGGAGTGGGTAGCCTTTCCCTTCTCCAGGGGATCTTCCCAACCCAGGGACTGAACACGGATTTCCCACACTGCAGGCAGATTCTTTACCAGCTGAGCCACCAGGGAAGCCCAAGTATACTGGGGTGGGTAGCCTATCCCTTCTCCACCGGATCTTTCCGACCCAGGAATCAAACCAGGGTCTCCTGCATTCCAGGCGGATTCTTTACCAACTGAGCTATCAGGGAAGCCCTAGCCTCCATGACCTTCCCTGAATCCCAAAGTGAAGTGAAGTGAAGTCACTCAGTCGTGTCCGATTCTTTGCGACCCCATGGACCATAGCCTACCAGGCTTCTCCGTCCATCAGATTTTCCAGGCAAGGGTAGTGGAGTGGGTTGCCATTTCCTTCTCCAAAGGGCAGGTTCAAATAGCTGCTAATCAGGGAAGGGAGAGGCTGCAGAGACAAGGGAGGAGCGGCCAAGAAACAATAGTGCAGCCTTGGTATAGAATCCCAGTTCCACCCTAAGGGATACACTTAGCAATATCTTTGAGCTCTTCTGCAGAACTAGAGATCCGAACAAACAGGAGATGCTAACTACTTGAAGCATCCTTCATGCCAGAGAGAAGGTCACAGTTTGATAACCTCGGGAATCAAAAAGCTCATTAGGGGATCCTCTAAGGCCAGATCAAAGGAACTTAGACCCTGCACAAACCCAGATCTTTATCAACAACCCCGCCCTTATACCATTGCTATAAAACTCCTCACCAAATCCTCCTGGATAGGGACACACAAATTTTCAGGTCATGAGCCTGCTGTGTCCCCCTTTGCCAGGTGAAGCAATAAAGCTATAATTTTCTACTTCACCCAAAACTCTGTCTCTGAGATTCTATTCGGCACCACTGCAGAGTGGCTGAGTTTAACATCATAAATACTTCCACAAGCAATCAGAATGTTCTCAGCTTGAAGGAAAACACCCCTCTTTCATTTCCCTTCTTAGGGTGTTCACCCTGAGATGACCTTGGCAGGAAGAGGGACATTTAGGTGAGAGTTTCCAGGGCTCACCCAGCTGTCGTTACATTCCACAAGGTCATTCTCCCACTTGAGGATCTTGGTATGAGGCTGAGCCCAGTGCAAGGCACACATGGCCTCCTGTTATAGCTGATAAAGCTTGTGTGAAGGCAGGCAGAGTATATCATGAGAAACTCTGAGCTGGATGAAGCACAAGCTGGAATCAAGATTGCTGGGAGAAATATCAATAACCTCAGATATGCAGATGACACCACCCTTATGGCAGAAAGTGAAGAAGAACTAAAGAGCCTCTTGATGAAAGTGAAAGAGGAGAGTGAAAAAGTTGGCTTAAAGCTCAACATTCAGAAAACAAGGATCATGGTATCCAGTCACATTACTCCATGGCAAATAGTTGGAGAAACAGTGGAAACAGTGGCAGACTTTATTTTTGGGGGCTCCAAAATGACTGCAGATGGTGATTGCAGCCATGAAATGAAAAGACGCTTACTCCTTGGAAGGAAAGTTATGACCAAGAATATTAGACAGCATATTAAAAAGCAGAGACATTACTTTGCCAACAAAGGTCCGTCTAGTCAAGGCTATGGTTTTTCCAGTAGTCACGTATGGATGTGAGAGTTGGACTATAAAGAAAGCTGAGCACTGAAGAATTGATGCTTTTGAACTGTGGTGTTGGAGAAGACTCTTGAGAGTCCCTTGGACTGCAAGGAGATCCAACCAGTCCATCCTAAAGGAGATCAGTCCTGAATATTCATTGGAAGGACTGATGCTGAAGCTGAAACTCCAATACTTTGGCCACCTCATGCGAAGAGCTGACTCATTGAAAAAGACCCTGATGCTGGGAAAGATTGAGGGCGGGAGGAGAAGGAGACGACAGAGGATGAGGTGGTTGGATGGCATCACCGACTCAATGGACATGGGTTTGGGCGGACTCTGGGAGTTGGTGATGGACAGGGAGGCCTGGTGTGCTGCAGTTCACAGGGTTGCAAAGAGTTGGACACGACTGAGCGACTGAGCTGAGCTGAAGGCGGGTAAGACAGCCAAGAGAAACTGCTGGATCTCCTGTCGCTCCAGCTGGCTCTCAGGGGCTCTGACCTGTTGACAGTGCAGACTAGTGGTGCACCTGCCCTCCAGCCTGACCCAGACGTTGACTCTGCTTTCAGTGTCGTCCTTTTGTTAATTCAGTCATTCGTTTGGCCGCGTCAGGGCTCAGTGGCGGCACGCAGGCTCTTTACTGCATCATGCAGGGTCTTTTGTTGGGACACATGGACTCCCCAGTTGCGTCACGCAGGCTCCAAAGCACTTGGGCTTCAGTAGTTGTGGCACGCAGGCTTAGCCGCTTCTCGGCAGGTAGGATCTTAGTTCCCTGACCAGGGATCGCACCCGTGCCTCCTGCATTGAAAGGTGGATTCTTAGCCACTGGGCCACCAGGGAAGTCTCCTCAATAATCCCCCACCCTTGCTGGGGTGATTTTTCCCATGAGCAAAGCTGATACATGTATGTTCCTTTCTGCTTAAAAACCCTTTCCTGGGTTGGGTTGACTCTGTTTTGCACAAGACACAGGTTTTTTTCCGATCTGGCATCTACTTATTAGCTGTATCTGCCTCCCCACTCCTGGTAACTTCACTTTATCTAAGTTGCCATTCCCAAACAATCCATGTTTGCTTGATTTTAGGTCTTAATACGTTTTTTTCCTGAGTTTTTAGTCTTTTCCTAGCTCTATGGGTCTTTTCCCATGCCAGGAATCTTGAGTCACATTGATAGTTTTATTATTAAACCCCCAGGCTTTGGGTTTGTTCTTTTCACTATCTTTTATTGTGGCAAAATACATGTAACATAAAATGTGCCATGTGAACCATTTTTAAGTGTAGAATTTGGTGGCGTTAGTGACAGTCACAAATTATACAACCATCGCCACTACTTCCATCATTTTTCATCACCCTAAACAGAAACTCTGAGCCTATTAAGCAATAACTCCCCACTCTCTATGTCACCCACTCTCCACTAACATCTAATGTCTAATTTACTCTGTCTCCAGGAGTTTGCCTATTCTAGGTATTGTCTATAAACGCAATCATACAATAATTGTCCTTTTGTATCTGGCATCTGCAACTTAGCCTATTTTCAAAGTTCATCCATGTTGTGGCGTGTGTCAGAATTCTATTCCTTTTGTGGCTGAATAATATTCCACTGTGAATATACCACCTTTTTTTTATCCATTCATATGTTAATACACATCCGGGTTGTTTCCACCTTTGGGTTATTGTGAATAAATCTGCTCTAAACATTGGTTAACATGTCACGTTTTTGCCTCCACATAGTCAGATCTTATTACTAAGGTAGAACTGGCTAGGTGCCATTTATCTTACAGAATCATCTACAAGTGGAAAATGACGGATCAGGAGTTCAAGCTCAAGCCTCTGGCCTGTGTCCAGGATGTTTCCACTTTGCCCCACTGAATTACAGACTTTCTCAGATGGACTATCCCGAGGAAGTGGGAGGACTGAAGGGAGCAGGGCCTGAAGAGGTTACTTAGGAGGCTCCAGGAAGCCTGCAGTTAGAGGTGGGGCTTTACCCAAGGGAGATAAAAACAGGTCCACATTTGATGCCCATAAATGTCCACATGCAGTCATTCTCAGAAAGTAAAATGGTGTGGAGACCGCTGTGGGTATGTGGATATTAACTGGCTGAGAGACGAGTGGAAAAGAATGGAAGATAAGATTAAAAAAGAATTTTTTTAAGGGACTCCCCTGACAATCCAGTAATTAAGAGTCTGTGCCAATGCAGAGGGCATGAGTTCAATTCCTGGTCGGGGAACTAAGATTCTGCATGCCACTTGGTACAGCCAAAAGATAAATAAATAAATAAGTAAAAACTAAGAATGGGATATAAATGGAAAGAAGGGAGATTAGAGTAAGTGGTCATTGGAATACTCAGCAGAGCTTTAGTCAAGCTACCAAATCACTACCATATAATAAATATGGTCCAATAAAGACAGAGTGGAATAGATGCCAACATGCAACCTTATTTCACATCCTTTTACATGACCTGAACACAAACAAGGGTATACAATGGGCCATGTGTTGAATGCCATGATCTAACCTAAGTTTGGTCAAACCCAGCCCATGGTGTTAACCTGCTTCCTAAGAAATAATCACCGAAAGCCTCTTTGATTTTCTCCCCCTGCCCCAAAGCCTTGAGGCCTCATACTGAATTTTGTCAGCATTTATGAGAAGTTGCAAGACATTCCAATTTGTACACTCAGAAGTCCCTTTATGATCCTAATCCTGGGCCACTGCCAGGCAAAATTAGGAAGCAAACAGCCAGGTGTCTTTCCCTTCCAGGCACCAGGTGTTAACAACAGGTATGAATCATCACGGATAGGATTTTAGGCATGAGTAGGGAAGAAATTTTTTGAATGTGGGAACCCTGTGGGTGCTCCTCAAATCAGACCATCAAGACGCACCACGTACTCAGCTTGGCTGAAGGGCTAGTCCTGCCTGGACAGATCCTCTCAAGATTGAGACACTCTGACAGGAAATGGGCTTTGAAAGAACATCCCACTTCCTGGAGTTGAGCATAACTGGGAACTCTAGGCTACCTTGATGCAGTCCAAGTAAAAAGGGTTTGAGATGATGTGGCTTAAGGAAGGAAGCAAAAAAGGAACCTTGGGGAATAAGCCTGTAAATTAATTTTGTTTTCCCTTCAATTTCATATACCTAGAGAGCAAAATCACAGCAAGTTCTAAGACAGTTTGGAGCCACTAGGTGGTCACTAGGTGGTTCCTGGGAGCCCTCGGGTGTTCCTAGCTCCTGCTCCATATCCAGGTCCACGCTCAGTACACAGCTACTGATGAATTCACCTAGAAAGGAAAGCTCCTACACATTCAGGCACTATCAGCCTTGAGCAAAAATCTTAAGGAGCACAAGATCTGCCTTTTACATCTGACTGCCTCTTCTTTCTCTCCGTAGGGCTTCCATCTCCCTTTCTCAGCTACTGACTCATCATCTCTTACAGCTTCTCCATCTCCCTCCACATAAAACTGTCCTTATCTGTTTACTGAAAGGAGCTTATACACTGACTTATACTAAGGTGTGAATGACTGAAAATGGCTTACTATCCTGCCTTTTGCAAGAGTGGTTACATTCTTCAAAGTAATAATTTCACTGGTGATAGATGTGATACAATAGTTTTGAAATGGAGAAAGATACACCACATTAATGCTAATCAAGAGAAAACTATATATTCTTTTTAAGATTCTTTTTCCATTATACATTATTACAAGATCTTGAGTATAATTCCCTGTGCTATACAGTAGATCCTTGTTACCTATTTTATATATAATAGTTAATGATAATCTCAAACTCCTAATTTATCCCTGCCTCCCTTTCCCCTTTGGTACCATAAATTTGTTTTCTATGTCCATGAGTTTATTTCTGTTTTGTAAATAAGTTCTCTTGTATCATTTTTTTTAGATTCCACATATAAGCAGTATCATACAATATTTGTCTTTGTCTAGCTTACTTCACTTAGTATGATAATCTCTAGGTCCATTCACGTTGCTGCAAATAGCATTATTTCATTCTTTTTATGACTGAGTAGTATTCCATTGTGTGTATATATATACCACATCTTCTTTACCCATTCATCTGTCGATGGACACAGGTTGTTTCCATGTCATACCTTAACAAATTCAAAAAAAAGAGAGAAACCAAAGTAGCTCTCAAACCACAGTGGAAATAAACTAGAAATCAATAACAAAAAGATTGCTGAAAAATTCTAAAATATTTGGAGACTAAACAATACACTTCTAAATACCACATGGGTCAAAGAAGTCTCAAGAGAAGATTTTAAAAATTTAAACTAATTGAAAACACAACTTATCAAAATTTATCATATACAGAGAAAGCACTACAAAAATGGAAATTTATAGCATTTGGCCACCTCATGCGAAGACTTGACTCATTGGAAAAGACTCTGATGCTGGGAGGGATTGGGGGCAGGAGGAGAAGGGGACGACAGAGGATGAGATGGCTGGATGGCATCACTGACTCGATGGACGTGAGTCTGAGTGAACTCCGGGAGTTGGTGATGGACAGGGAGGCCTGGCGTGCTGCGATTCATGGGGTCGCAAAGAGTCGGACATGACTGAGCGACTGATCTGATCTGATACATTTATTACAAAAGAAGAAAGATCTAAACCCAGTCATCTAAGCTTATACTGTGCATGCATGAGTGCTCAGTAACTTCAGTCGTGTCCAACTCTTTACGGCCCTATGGACTGCGGCCCACCAGGATTCTCTGTCCATGGGATTCTCCAGGCAAGAATACTGGAGTGGGTTGCCATGCCCTCCTCCAAGGGATCTTCCCGACCCAGGGATCAAACCCATATCTCTTAAGTTTCCTGCTTTGGGAGGCAGATTGCAATTAGAATAGAAATAAATGAAATTGAAAGCAGGAAAGCAACAGAGAAAATCAGCAAAACCAAAAGCCAATTCTTTGAGAAGATCAATAAAATGGAAAAACCTCTGGCCAAGCTAATAAAGAGGAAAAGAAAGAAAAGAGAAATTACTAATATCAGAAATGAAAGCGGGGCTATCACTACACCTCCCATGGATGTTGTGAGTAATAAAGGAATATAATGAACAAACCTATGCCTACAGATTTGATAACTTAGATGAAATGGTTCAATTCCTTGAAAATGCAGGTCTTTTTCCCCGAAACTCTTTTCCACAGAGATTCACACAAAGAGAATATATAATCTGTACAGGCTTTTCTCTATTAAAGAAAGTAAGTGGATCAATAATTAATAACCTTTTAACACTGTAGGCTCAGATGGTTTCACTGATGACTTTTAACAAACATTTAAGGAAGAAATTATATCGATTCCTTTTGCATCTTTCCCAGAAAAGAGAGGCACAGGGAATACTTCCTAACTCATTCCATGAGGACAGCACTATCTCAATACCAAAACCAGACAAAGACTTCACAAGAAAAGAAAACAAAACTAGTATCTCCCATGAACACAGAAGCAAAAATCTTTAAAGAATCATTAGTAAGTTGAAGCCAACACTATATGAAAATAATTTTATACCATTCTTTTATAATGGAATTTATCCTGGGTATACAAGGCTAGTTCAAAACTCTAGCCTTGCATACCCTCCAAAATCAATGAACGGAAGGAACCCAGCATATCAATCTAGAGAAGAAAAATCATATGAACATACTAATAGATACAGCAAAGTTACTTTATAAAATCCAACCCTCATTCATGATACATTTTATACAAAATTAATAATAATTCTTCATGAATAGATAATTGTCAAGAACACTAAGAATATTTGCCTTGCTAAAGTCTTAAAACATGTTATAAATGGACAACCACCCAAAGGGATGAGATTAAAACACCATGAGAATTTTTGCAGTGAAGACAGATTTTGACCAAAACATCATGCTGTCAGGCGGGTGCTGCCTTTCCTTTCTACCATCAGAATGCTCTTCAGGATCCAGACAGGCAAACATCAATTAAGAAGGAACCCTTTGTCCTTTGCTGTTGGCAAAGGAAGTGGTGATCCCAGAATGCCAAGCCTCTGCTCTCACCAGGATGACGAGGTCTGGGGTGACAGTCAGGCTACTGCAGCTCAAAGTGAACAGAATCAATTCTGTATTTAACCCCGTGTCTCCTTTGACATTTCTCTGGCAAAATTGGTCTTCAAAGCACAAGGATTCAGAAAATGAGAAGCATTTTCCAGAGACAAAGAAAAAGAAGAAGAAACCAAAAGCTATAAACAAGGGGAACAAAGAAGCTATGTCAGTATCCTTTCTGTGTCTAAGTGGCCTTTAACTCCTGGGTGTCAGGGTAACAAATCCACTCCACAAGCAGGGTCAATTATCCCCAATTATCCCCTCTTGCAGTGAAAGGGTGAAAGTCACACTCTGGCTAAAGCATGTCACTCACAGTATGATTCAAAACTCTTGCTTAGAAAAGTGGAAAATTCAAATGCATTTAGAATCCAGAATATCAGAGTTAGATGAACCCATAAAAATAAAAAATGTCATGTTCCATTTAATAATTGAAGACAGTCTGGGCCAGAGAGGTTAAAAATCTGACCCTTAGGTACATGACAAGGTGGAGCAATACAGGACAATAGCTTCCAATAGATCAGGGCTTGATTCCCAAACACCAAGAAGTCATTACACCCGTCTGAGCCCTTGTTTCTTCATCTGTAAAACAGGCATAACAGCAATCACTTCACAGGATTGCTGTTAAAATTAAGACTGAAACCTGAAGAGCACTGGCACAGTTTTGCCACATGAGAATCCTCAGTAATCATTTCCTTCTTTCTTTTGGATCTCAGGGTCAGAGCTAGAGCTCAGTGCTGGGCTCTGGAGTCGCAGTTCATTCCTGTTTCCTCTGGACCAATGACAGCAACAAGCAGAGTATTTGCAGGTATCAGTTCAGGCTGGGGATGAAGGCGCCCCTAGGTGTATTACCACGTCTCTGTAGCTCTGCTCTCCAGCAAATGAGATACAGAATGGGGCTTAGTCTCTGCCTCTACCCTGATAAGCTTACATGAAAACCTAGATCCACCTGCAGTTCAGTTTTTCCATCAGAGAAACAGGGTGTGCGTCTGTTAGTTGCTCAGGCATGTCCGACTCTTTGTGACCTCATGGACTTTAGCCCATCAGGCTTCTCTGTCCATGGAGTTCTTCGGGCAAGAATATTAGAGTGGGTTGCCATTCCCTTCTCCAGGGGATCTTCCCTACCCAGGGGTCGAACCTGAGTCTCCCACGTTGCAGGCAGATTCTTTACCGTCTGAGCCACCAGTAAAGGTCATTAAAAATTGATATTATCTTTTGATATTGATATTTTGGAAGCCTCCCCAACTGCTCAATTCAATGAGCTTTCCTTAACCTGTATTTACATATATATGCTGTAAGATCCAGAAGTCTGTATGTGTGTGTGTTTGTATACAAACCGGAGTGTTTGTATACACACACCACTGGAGATAGTGGAGGGTGATGGGAATAGATGGGGACGTGGTCCTATTCCCATATTTCCAACATGGAAAAATGATCAGGGTCAATAAGGGCTTTGGTCAGCCTAGGTCGTCATACACACAAAGAAAAAGAGCCAGTAGATCAAGAAAAGAAGCCTGCATGGTCTTAGGAGAAGAGAATGTGGGCAGAGGAAGACAAAAAGGAAGGAAAGAATTAGTCGCTCAATCGTATTGAACTCTTTGTGACCCTATGGACTGTTGCCCGCCAGGCTCCTCTGTCCATGGAATTCTCCAGGCAAGAATACTGGAGTGGGTTGCCATTTCCTCTTCTAGGGGATCTCCCAGACCCAGGGATCGAACCCACGTCTCCTGCACTGCAGGCAGATTTTTTACCATCTGAGCCACCAGGGAAGCAGAGGAAGACAAACGCAATAGCAATTTAAAAAACAGCTCTAGGGGGTTCTTCCTACAGCCCAATGGCTCCCCAGATTGGTATTTTCAGCCCTGACCTCTGCCCAGAACTCTAGATGAAGACTTGAATGGTTTCACAGACATCTCAAATGAACTTGCTCAGAAGAGAGTTCTTGACTCTACCTTCCCACATCCATACTGGCTCCTCTTTCAAGCACCTCGTCTCAGAAAAGGGCAATACAATCCACTTGGTTACTTAAACCAAAAATCTAGGGATATTCCTGGGTCTCTTTCTTTCATTTTCCTCAGGGCCTTCAATGCTACATTCACAATGCACCCTAATCCATTCTCTTCTCCACATCTCTACTTCTACAACTCCACCACCATCAAGTCTGGGCCACCATGAATTTCTGTTTTACCATTGTGGTATCCACCCTGATCCCAGACTTGTTCCCTCTTCACAAACCCACCAGTGACCTTTTTAAAAATATGTGTGTGCATGTGTTAGTCACTCAGTCACGTCCCAAGTCTTTTGCAACCCTATGGACTATAGCTTGTCAGGCTCCTCTGTCCATAGTATTTCCCATGCAAGAATTCTGGAGTGAGTTGCTTGCCCTCCTCCAGGGGATCTTCCTGACCCAGGGATCGAATTTACATTGCAGGCAAATTCTTTACCATCTGAGCCAATATAGACCAGATGAAATTATCCCTAAGCTTAAAGCTTTCCGATGATTTCCCACTGCACTTGGAAAAACATTCCAAATTCCTTCTTTTGAGTAAGAAAAGCCTCAATGATCCCAGGTACCCTCCACTGTCTTTCCAACTCATCCCACACCACTCTGTTCATTCACTGGGCTCAGGACAAGTTAGCCTTGTCTCTGTTCCTCAGAGATTCCAAGCTTAGTCCTGGGCTGGGGCCTTTGCCCCAGCCGTGCCTCCGCCTGCAATGTGTCCCTCACATCTTGGCAGGGCGGGGGCCTCTGGTACTCCAAGTGATGTCACTAGCTCAGACAACCCGTGCCAGAAGCCCACCCATTCACTCGCTATTACGGAGACTTATTGTAATTCTTTGTGTAGCTCGTGTTACTTGTTGATAGATTTCTTGTTTATTTCTTTGGTTACTGCCTGTCCTGCTCTGTGAGAAGAGATTCTCTGTGAGACAGCAGGGATCTTTCAACCCACCCTGTTTCCTGTCCTGGCATGTGGAAGTCATGCAACAAATACTTGTTGTTTGAATCTAAAAAGGAATGAACCCCAAACCACCAAAAATGAACTAAAGAGCCTTATCTTGGAGGAGTGTTCAACTGAATCCCAAGACTGTCCCACAAAAATCTGCTGACTTTCAGAAGTGCACCAACCAGGTCAAAGGGAATGAGGAGAGACTGGGCAAGCTCAGCACAAAACCCTGAATCCTTTTCTGCTGCTGCTAAGTCGCTTCAGTCGTGTCCGATTCTGTGTGACCCCATAGATGGCAGCCCAACAGGCTCCGCCGTCCCTGGGATTCTCCAGGCAAGAACACTGGAGTGGGTTGCCATTTCCTTAAGGATCCCAATTGTCCAGACCTCCAAAGGCCTCAAGATCCCCTGGAGAAGGAAAGGGCAACCCACTCCAGTATTCTTGCCTGAAGAATTCCATGGACAGAGGAGCCTGGTGGGCTACAGTCCATGGGGTCTCAAAGAGTCGGACACGACTGAGCTACTAAACAGTGGCAGTGACTCATGAATTACCACAAATTCCAGAGCAGAAAACAAGCCATGCTCTCCTCCTCTCCCCCACGTTCTAATTTAGCTGCGTCTTCTTGGGCTTGTGCCAGGATGGCAGACGATGGGTGCTGTTAGCATATGATTTGGGGAGATGTGCAAAGCAAGCAGACAGCCTGGCAGATGGAAGCACACTCACCTTGTGAGGGGAACAGATTTGGACCTTCCTTCTGCAGTTTCCTCTGCTGTGGGTATAGAAGATGAGCACAGGCTCTGAGAAAGATGGTGGAGTTAGCAGTTTCTCTAGGACTCTTTTCCCTGGATTTCCCCCTCACCTTCCACCTGAGAGGCAAGGAAAGCTTAAGGTGCTAACACCCAGGCTTTAATTTCTACCCACTTAAGTCATTCTGGGCATGTGATACAGGAACCATTATACCTCTTTTCTTTCCCTTTTCTCTTCATCACTTTTTCACCCTCTTGTCCTCAGGTCAAACTCTGCCCTCCTCCCACTATATCTTCCTTATCGTCCTACTTCTTTTTCTACCCCATCCCTCTGTGTGATCCCCTCTCTCTTCCCAATCTTCCCACTTATGTCTTCCCTCTTATCATGTGGGGAAAAGATCCAACTATTTTCTACAATATTCTGGATTATTTCGTTTTTAAAAGGAATTTGGAAAAAGGCTAGACTTTGTTTTATGAACCACCTTTCCCATTAATTTAGACACACATTTACGTGGTCACCCGGAAATTGGCTTTTTAACTAGCTGTCACTATAAAAGTTAAAAAGCAAGGCCTGTTGTAATTCTAGTATGGTGGGCTTGCTGTATTCCCCCTGGTAAAACAATTTCCAGCAACGTTGTTATTAAGGACTGAAAAGATTTACCCAAAGTGAAGGTCACATAAAATTGTCAAACGACCTGCACGGATAGACACAACAAAGTGCCTAGCGGTGGAAAAGCAGTTACAGGAGGTTTCCTTCATTGCTACCTTATGATCCTCAGAGAGAAGAGCGGGAGCGGGTGAGCGCGGAGGGAGGAGGGCGGGGAGAAAGAAAAAGACTGGAGAAATGAAAAAGATGCGGGTGGAGACCAGGCTGGAGCTAGAGTTGCGCTGTGAGTGTGGACGGGTCTGGGGTGCAGGCTGGAGGGAAGGGCGCCCTCTGGTGGCAGCCGGTCCGCCTTTCCTGCGCGGTCCAAAACCTTCCGCTCTCTCTAACCTTGCATACCACCTCAGCAAACCATGAGTTAATCACTGCCTTCTCCACATTCCAGAAGGACAGCTAGGAGCCAGGGGTTATAACTCCACTTCACCCTCAGAAGCCTATCGACTATTTCTTACAGCTTTTTATTCTATTCCCCCTAAGAGAAAGTGCTGGGCGGGGGCGGGGTTGGGAGTGGAATTAACGTTCTCCACGTTACTACACTCCAGCAAGGATGGAGAGTCCTTAGAGAGTGACGTCTGGGAAACTACAGCTGACCGCACCTTTGATTCAGCTTTGCAGGGAGTTATTGTGGGATATTTCAGAAAATTCATTGTAGGAACATGAAAAAAATCATGCCGTTTAATCTGATTCTCAGTTCTCGATGCTTGAAAACTAGGGCTTAATACTACCTACCACCCAGAGCTGTTTTGAAGGTTAAATGAGAGGCAGCGAGTGGCATACAGTAGGTGCTCGGCAATTATTGGTTCCCACTCCCATCTCACAGCACCTCATCCCATGTCCCTTAAAAAAGATGAGATGGTAAGTTCATTTCTTCCCACTGCTTGGCCTGCAATCAATATAAACTGCCCCTACACGGTTCCCTCCCGGCGCCTCGGTAACTGCGTATTTTACTAGGTTTCTGAGAGTTCGGTGCAGCTGCTTTGACGTAGGAGCATTTTGACAACAGCCTCTAACACCATCGTTGTTCCTCACCTCCAGAACCATATCCTCCCTTGGTCCCTGAGGCTCCCATGGATGCTGTCCTCCTCCCATCCCTGAATGGATGTCAGTTTTGCACATCACATAGGAACAAGATGAATGCCCGGAGAACAACAACAATGTTACATTTGGACACTGTAGAATTCTGGGGAGTGAGGAACCTCCCTTTGCACTTCTGTGTAGGCCGGTCTCGTGGTTAAAGAAGGTGGATATCTGTGTTGAAACCTTCCACCTCAAGTGTCTAATGCTGACCTTTGCCCCAGGCTTCTTCCCTTTCCTTGGAGTGGCATCTGGGGCTGGTCCAAGGAAGATACTTTGCAATTAAGCTCCACAAATTCCACCTTATCTTCCAACTTAATTTTTAACTCCCAACAGATAAGCATGGCTCTTGGGTTTTTATTCTAGAGTTCTACCAAGAGATAAAGAGTTCCAAGAAAAAGGTACTTTAGGGGGTTTGAAGCAGGGATAGTCACTAAGTCGTACCTGACTCTTTGCCACCCCATGGACTGTAGCCCGCCAGGCTTCTCTGTCCATGGGGTTTCCCAGGCAAGAATACTGGAGTAGGTTGCCATTTCCTTCTCCTGGGATAATATGAGAAATGAAGTTTCTAAAGTCTGAAAATAGAGACTCATTCTTGCAAGAGATTCTCTGTCAGTTGATTTTTTTTCTCTTCTTGAATGTTATACAGGCATAAAACAACACTTTGCAGATGAGTAAACTTTACCATTTGAAAATTAATTCAGTGTCTAACTCTCTAAATGTATCTCAAGATGCGTTTCAGATTTTTTAAATTACCATAATGGTAGCATTATGCCAGCAAAATACTGGAATATTAATATATCAAAACATCGAAACACCAGAAGGTGGGATTGCAGTCTGTACTCTTTAAGGACAAAGATCCACTCTATCTAATGGCTGAGGAGTCTTGTATTGCTCCGCTGACAAAGAGTCAGACCCTTCCCTGTTCCCTCTGCCTCTTTCTCTCTGAAGCCCCCCATTCGGGTAGACCAGCAAGCTGCTGAAAGCAATCCTGTTCATGGATTCAAATTCTGTTAAATAATTAGATTTCTTGCTTTTGGAGGTACCTTCCTCATCTAACGCAACATGCAATCTAAAACTGTGACACGAGGGGGCGCGATTGCCCTCCCGATGTCTGATTAGACCGCGGGCAGGAAGCTAAGCTCTCATTCACAGCTGAGGGCTCACAGTGGGTAAAATGAACCATCACAGATGAGTTAAAAAAAAAAAAAAAATAGCCAACAATTACCCCTCGTGAATTTTTTTTTTTTAGAGAAAAATATCCAGTTCAGTGGCTATTAAAATGAAGAAGATAACTAGGGAAATTTAACCTTCATTTACTGAACATTGTTCAATGTGTGACAATTATTAGTATTCACTTTTGTATTATACCCTATTTTCCCGGAAAAAAATAAAAAGGTGGCACGGGGCAATAAGCCAAAGACAGAAGGAGAAAGACAGAAGGCAGGAGAGAAGAAGGGCTTTCCAGACGGCGCTAGTGGTAAAGAACCTGCTTGCCAAAGCAGGGGACGTAAGAGACAGGGATTTGATCCCTGGGTCAGGAACATCCCCTGGAGGAGGGCATGGCAACCCACTCCAGTATTCTTGCCTGGAGAATCCCATGGACAGAGGAGCCTGGTGGGCTACAGTCCATGGGCCACAAAGAGTCAGACACGACTGAGCGACTTAGCACATGAGCGGAGAAACGGGAGAGACATGGATCAGGGAGGAAGGGTAAGAACAGAACAGGAGTCAGAATCCTAAGGGGCAGCGAGAGTGTCAGAGAAAGGAAAAGGGGGGGAAAGGGGGAATGATTGTTCTTTTTTCTCAGTCCACTTGGACAATGTGAAAACTGTGGGCTTCTTCCCATAAAATAGCCATATTCTTGTATATTCAAGGGATCCATGAACTCCTGGTTTAATGGAGTTCCCTGGTGGCCTAGTGGTTAGGATTCTGGGTTTTCACTGCCATATCCCAGGTTCAATCCCTGCTTAGGGAATTAAGATTCCACAAAC
Source organism: Bubalus bubalis (assembly GCF_019923935.1). NCBI lineage: Eukaryota > Metazoa > Chordata > Mammalia > Artiodactyla > Bovidae > Bubalus > Bubalus bubalis. The sequence continues at coordinate 72,705,307 of NC_059159.1, forward strand.
TGAGTGGTGCAGCCAAAAAAAAGAGCTCCTGGTTTAAACAAGACTGTTGTTGCTTAGTCACTCAGTTGTGTCTGACTCTTTTGTGACCCCATGGGCTGCAGCCCACCAGGTTTCTCTATCCATGGGATTTTCCAGGCAAAAACACGGATGTGGGTTGCCATTTCTTTCTGGGGATCTTCCCAACCCAGGGATCAAACCTGAGTCTCCTGCTTGGCAGGTGGATTCTTTAACACTGAGCCACCAGGGAAGCCTTAAACAGAGCTACAGAGGAGCAAAAGCAAAGAGAAAGATGCCACAAGGCAGAAACATGGAGAAGTGGACAAAAAGAGCCGCAAAGAAAGAAAGGAAGATGGGCATTCCCCTCGCCACCCCAGCTTCTCTCTCATCTAAACTTATGCCCCACATTCAAAGCGAGCACCGTGGCCTTCAAACTTGATGATAGGAGCCATTCTAGAATGACATCAGATGGGAGCCACCCCTCTGAGCAGTGTTATCTTAGCAAATCACTCGCCTCTCAAGACCTAGTGAAGGGACTCCCACAGATGAAAATGGACATTTTTTAATCTACACAAGGTTAGCCCAGAAGCTGTCCAGGGGCCAGTAGGAGTCCTGGGTGCCATGGATGGAGAACGGGAGCCAAGACTGCAGGAGGAGGAGCTAAGGCTTCTCTCCTTTCCAGTCCCTGTGGGCTACAGAACCGGGGGCCAGGATGAAGTGAACCTTCCTTTTCTGGGGAGGGAAGAACCTCCCCTTACACCTCTGTACAGAGCCTTCTAATGACTAAAGAAGGTTGTTTATGTTGAAACCATCACCCTGAAGTGTTAGCTGTGGCTGGTCCAGGAAGGCACTTTGGAGTTGAGCTCCACCCTGTTTTCCAACTTAATTTTTAATTCCAAACATGTTTGGCTCTAGGGGCTTTATTTGAGAGTTCTACCAAGAGACCAAGAAAAAGGTACTGTAGGATTTCGAAACAAGGACAATATGAGAAATTAAGTTTCTGGATTAGGCCAGCCCTTTTACAGGAATAGGGATACTGACATGATATTCTTTAACCTCATGTTGTTTTCTTAGGGGTTATGTTTCTGAAGCATCTGGGCGCTGGAGTGGGGGTGGGGGGCAGGAATTGCTCAAAAGAACAGAGGCTTTGTTTTGGATGACTTGGAGCAGACAATGTCCCTATTCAAGGGATCAAGGTGGGCTGGGCAAGGGGTAATGGATGGATGAAGAAAGGAATAGATCAAGTGTGAAAATTCTCTACCAAACAGCCTCATAAGCTTCCTTCCAGCTAATCTAACTCTTTTCAATGAGAAGGGTGAACTAAAGTGTTGCTTTGATGATCTTTCCACTTCTTTTTCCACAGAGGTGAACATGGTGGAAGCCGCGGGGCCTCTGTTCCTTTGTAATCAAGAGAGAAGGCCCTGGGCCAAACATGAATAATGAGCTCCTCCCCTCCAGTCAGTCAACAAGCGATGCTCATTAGGAAAGGTGACTCAGAACTGCCCTGTCCCTCCCTGGAGCTGTGCTGCACCCACCAGGCTGGCTGGCAGGTGTCCACACTTCCCACGTGCCCACCCCACAGCACAGGCAAGCTGCTGCAGAGCCAAGGATTCGGGGACAAAGGGGAAAGGAAAAAAAAAAACTCAAAAGTATTCAAAACAACTCATCACCTGCTTATTTGTCCTCTGTGATACAGAGGATGTGCTTGCTGCCTAATGGGTTCGAGAATCTATGATGTGTAGGGATTTTTTTCTAAGTGTGGTCCTCAGGCCACAGGCATCAGAATCACGTGGGCTTCCAGATTGAGATTCCTGGGCCCCACCTCAGACCTACTGAGTCTACCTCTCTGAGGAGCTACAAAACTGATGCTTTCAATTTGTGGTGCCGGAGAAGACTCTTGAGAGTCCCTTGAGCTGCAAGGAGATCAAACCAGTCCATCCTAAAGGAAATCAACCCTGAATATTCATTGGAAGGACTGATGCTGAAGCTGAAGCTCCAATACTTTGGCCACCTGATGCAAAGAGCAGACTTACTAGAAAAGGCTCTGATGCTGGGAAAGATTGAAGGCAGGAGGAGAAGGGGCAGCAATGGATGAGATGGTTGGATGGCATCATCAATTCAGTGGACATGAATTTGAGCCAACTCTGGGAAATAGTGAAGGACAGGGGAGCCTAAGGACATGCTGTGTCCGTGAGGTTGTAAATAGCCAGACACAACTTAGTGTGTGGCTAAACAACTAAACAACAACAACAACAAGGCTGCTGGGTGGGGCAGATCTTGGTGAGAAAACGGTGGTCTCCAGGATGGCTCACACCAATGAGTGCTCCCCACAGCTACTGCCACCAGTGGCCTTCTCCCCGTAGTGAGCCACAGGCCCCGCCCCACCACCTGAGGGGAGACCCTCCAATACTGGCAGATCCTGCCATCACCAGCCGAACTTTCTCGGCCATTAAGAGCTTGCCCCAGTGCCCCAGCTGGGCGTGCAGCAGCATCTTCCCCCAGGTAAGTTCATAAGGATGGAGCCAGCATCTTTCCACAGAGAAAATCATAGGACGTAGGGGTGAGGCTGAAGCACCCATCTGGACCACAGAGACTGAGGAGGACCACATTCAAAGGTAGAAGGAGCAATTGCAGTCGGACCACGTTGTTCCTCCCCCAGGCTGGCATAGCACTGCCTGAAGAGCCCCCCATCCCCACCTCCAACCTAGTTTCTCTGGCAGGCAAAAGGAGAACACCAAATGGACACCCAGCTTTCCCACATTGTGGAACGTGCTTCCAAGGAGGTCTGTTTGGGTCTTGCCTCAAAGAAATTACTTGGGGGAGTGGCAGGGCTCCACCATCAGGGATCAAATAGACACAGGGTGCCAGGCTTGCAGGAACTGCCTGTGGCCCTCTGTGAACCACGTTCCCACTTCCACTGTGAGGGAGCAGACATCCCAGCCAGTGGCTTTGCTGGGGGTCCCGTCTGGCCAGGGAATATGGTTGTTTGGCAGTTCCACCTGACCTGAGTCTCCAGTCAAGGGGCCCCACCAGCTCATTCTTCTGCCTCACTTCAGCAGGAAAGCAAATAACTCGGCCTCGGTTCCTGCCCATCCAGGGAATCTGACTGGAGAACGCTGGGCAGCAACAGAGCACATCCTGTGGTGCTGGGTGGTCTGGGACCAAATCTGACATATTTCCAAAGAAGATATTCAGATGGCCAACAGGTACCAAACAGATGCTCAACATCACTAATTGTCAGGGAAGTGCACGTCAAGGGTCCCCTTCCATTATCTGATGTCACTGTCTTCATGTGGAGCCTCCAGATCACTGGTTTAGTATAAAATGAGGTGATGCAGGAGGAGCCAGATGGGTGAGATGCCCAGAGCGAGGTGTGGAGAGACAGCACGGAGCTTCCACACCCCTCCATGCATGCCACTCTGAGGTAGTGGGCCCCAGGCTGAGAGCTGGAGTCTGTCCCCCCGTGGACAGACACTCTAAGATGAAGGTAATAGCAGGAATGAGAAGGAGCTGAGCCTGCCCAGATAAGAAATGAAGAAACTACATAGATCTCATTCTGGAAGTCAAGGCGACCTTCTCAAGTGCACACGTACAGAAAGGCTCCTCCAGGGTCAAAAAGGGAGGGGGTGCCACCCCTTAGTAGGTGATGTCAACCTACTCAGAAGTCTCTTTGCTAGAATCCATCTTGATCTCCTTGCAGTTCAAGGGACTCAGAAGAGTCTTCTCCAACACCACAGTTCAAAAGCATCAATTCTTTGGTGCTCAGCTTTCCTTACAGTCCAAGTCTCACATCCATACATGACTGGAAAAACCATAGCTTTGACTAGATGGAATTTTGTTGGCAAAGTAATGTCTCTGCTTTTTAATATGCTGTCTAGGTTTATCATAGCTTCTCTTCCAAGAAATCTTTTATTTCATGGCTACAGTCACCATTTGTAGTGATTTTGGAGCCCAAGAAAATAAAGTCTGTCACTGTTGCCATTGTTTCCCCATCTATTTGCCAAGTGATGGGACCGCATGCCATGATCATAGTTTTTTGAATGCTGAGTTTCAAGCCAGCTTTTTCACTCTCCTCTTTCACTTTCAGCAAGGGGCTCTTTAGTTCCTCTTCACTTTCTGCCCTAAGGGTGGTATCATCTGCATATCTGAGGTTATTAATATTTCTCCCTGCAATGTTGATTTCAGCTGTGCTTCATCCAGCCCTGCATTCCACAAGATGTACTCTGCATATAAGTTAAATAAGCAGAGTGACAATATACAGCCTTGATGAACTCCTTTCCCAATTTGGAACCAGTCTGTTGTTCCATGTCCAGTTCTAACTGTTGCTTCTTGACCTGCACGCAGGTTTCTCAGAAGGCAAGTAAGGTGCTCTGGTATTCCCATCTCTTTAAGAATTTTCCACACTTTGTTGTGATTCACGTAGTCAAAGGGTATAGTGTAGTCAATGAAGCAGACGTTTTTCTGGAATTCTCTTGGTTTTTCTATGATCCAACAGAGGTTGGCAATTTGATCTCTGGTTCCCCTGCCTTTTTTTAATCCAGCTTGAACATCTAGAAGTTCTCAGTTCATGTATTATTAAAGCCTAGCTAGAAGAATTTTCACCATTACTTTGCTAGTATGTGAAATGAGTGCAATTGTGCGGTATACTGTTTGAGCATTCTTTGGCATTGTCTTTCTTTGGGATTGGAATGAAAACTGACCTTTTCCAGTCCTGTGGCCACTGCTGAGTTTTCCAAATTTGCTGGCATAATTATAGAATGATCTCTGTTCATTTCCAAGGCAAACCATTCAATATCACAGTAATCCAAGTCTATGTCCCAACCACTAATGCCAAAGAAGCTGAACGGTTCTATGAAGACCTACAAGACCTTCTAGAATTAACACCAAAAAAAGATGTCCTTTTCATCATAAGTGACAGACATGCAAAAGTAGGAAGTCAAGAGATACCTGGAGTAACAGCAAGCTTTGGTCTTAGAGTACAGAATGAAGCAGGGCAAAGGCTAATAGAGTTTTGCCAAGAGAACACACTGGTCATAGCACTGGTCACTTCTTCCAACAACACAAGAGATGACTCTATACGTGGACATCACCAGATGGTTAATACCGAAATCAGATTGATAATATTCTTTGCAGCCAAAGATGGAGAAGCTCTATACAGTCAGCAGAAACAAGATTAGGAGCTGTGGCTCAAAACATGAACTCCTTATTGCAAAATTCAGACTTAAATTGAAGAAAGTAGGGAAAACCATTAGGCCATTCGGGTATAACCTAAATTAAATCCCTTACGATTATACAGTGGAAGTAACAAATAGATTCAAGGGATTAGATCTGATAGAGTGCCTGAAGAACTATAGACAGAAGTTCATTAACATTGTACAGGCAGTGATTAAGACCATCCCCAAGAAAAAGAAATGCAAAAAGGCAAAATGGTTTTCTGACAAGGCCTTACAAATAGTTAAGAAAAGAAAAGAAGCTAAAGGGAAAGGAGAAAAGGAAAGATATACCCATCTGAATGCAGAGTTCCAAAGAATAGCAGGGAGAAATAAGAAAGCCTTCCTCAGTGAATAATGCAAAGAAATAGAAAAAAAATAATAGAAAGGAAAAGACTAGAGATCTCTTCAAGAAAATTAGGGATACCAAGGGAAGATTTCATGCAAAGATGGGCACAATAAAGGACAGAAATGGTATGGACCTAACAGAAGCAGAACTATTAAGGTGGCAAGAATACACAGAAGAACTATGCAAAAAAGATCTTTATGACCCAGATAACCACAATGGTGTGATCACTCACCTAAAGCCAGACATCCTGGAGTCCAAAGTCAATTGGGCCTTAGGAAGCATCACTACTAACAAAGCTAGTGGAGGTGATGGAATTCCAGGTGAGCTATTTCAAATCCTAAACGATGATGTTGTGAAAGTGCTGCACTCAGTAAGCCAGCAACTTTGGAAAACTCAGCATTGGCCACCTGACTGGAAAAGGTCAGTTTTCCTTCCAATCCCAAAGAAAGGCAATGTTCAAAGAACGCTCAAACTACAGTTGTCTTGCAGTCAGTAAATCAAGATATATTCCTGGCTCCTGACTTCCATTATTGCTATAGAGAAATCAGCTTTCAGTCTAATTGCCATCCCTTTGAGACTGAGCTTTCTCCTCTCTGGCTGTGTTGTTAAAGAATCTTTTCCCTGTCTGGTATTCATCAATTTTCCTATAAGATGTCTAAGTGCTGTTAAAAAAAAAAAAAAAGTATTCATCTTAGGATTCACTGGGCTCCGTAGACCTAATGATTATTGTCTTTCAACAATTCTAAAGATTTCCTAGCAATTAATACTTCAAATATTTCTTTGTTTCCATTATTCTTTCTGGAATGTTGATTAATCTCATTTCATGTTTTCTATCGCTTTCTATCCCTGTGCTGCCTTTAGGCTAATTTCTTCAAATTAATCTTGTATTACTTATTTATTGCTGTATAATACATTACCCATAAACCTAGCTGCCGAAAGCAGCAAACATGTATTACTTCACACAGTTTCTGGGGGACAGGAATCCAGGAATGACTTAGTTGGGTGGTTTTGGCTCAGTGTCTTTCACAAGGTGAAGGTCAAGTGACCCTGGGGCTGTCATCAACGGAGGGCAGGACCAGGGCTGGAGAGAAAGTTGCTTCCAGGTTGGCTCACTTCCATTCCTCCCCACAGGGGCCTCTCCCAGGGCTGCCTGAATAGTCTCTGGACAGACCAGCTGGCTTCCCCAAGCTGAGGTATGAGAGAAGGAAGCAGCAGGAGGAAGCCACAGCATCCTTTATGACCCAGGCCCTGAATCACACACCTTCAGTTCCACATTATTCAGTTTGTTAGAAGCAAATGAAGAAGGCTGATCTATGCTTAAGGGAAGGAGAATGAAGCTCCACCTCCTGAAGAGGAGAATGTCAACGAATTCTAAACACTTAAAAACCACTACACAGGGCTTCCTTGGCAGTCCAGTGGTTAAGAATCCACACTTACACTGCAGGAGGCAGAGGTTCCACCCTTGGTTGGGGAACTAAGATCCCACATGCATAGCCAAAAAAATATGTTTTTAAAAATCACCACATAAATTTCTCCATGGACAGAGGAGCCTGGTGGGCTACAGTCCATAGCATTGCAAAGAGTCGGACTTGACTGAACAACTGAACATGCGTATTTCAGTTCAGTAGTCTCTCATCGGTTGTGTTTAATCTGTTGCTTATTTCAGTTACTAAAACATTCATATCTAGACATTCAGCTAGGCCTCTTTTTTTCAAACCTGGATAGTGATTTTTCACAGTATCGTGTTACACATCTAATACCTTCTTTGATTTCTTTAAACATGTTAAATTGTTATTTTATATTGTGTGCTAACTCTAAAAATCTTCAGTCTTTGGAGAATAGACTCTCACTCCTGATGTCTTGTTCTTTAGTGTGTATGTGGCTAGCTTTGACTATGATCTGCTCCTTTCCCTTGGAAATTTCTCTGTGGAAATTCTTTGGCACGTAAATTAACGTTGTTGTTGTTACTCAGTCACTAAGTTATGTCCGACTCTTTTCAACCCCACAGACTGCAGCACGCCAGGCTTCCCTGTCCTTCACCATCTCTTGGAGTTTGCTCAAGTTCATGTCCATCAAGTCAGTGATGCCCTCCAACCATCTCATCCTCTGTCGCTCCCTTCTCCTGCCCCCAGTCTTTCCCAACATTAGACTGCTTTCCTCCAAAGATGTGCATTTGCTTCTGACAGCTGCCTGGAGTAACAAGCAATTCAGGACACTTTGAGTTATATTCTTGGCTTAAGGTTCAGGTCACATTCAGCATATATTTGGACCAAAAAATGTATTGTCAGGGCCATTACACGTTCTCAGGGGGAAATTCCACCATACTTCTGCCAACCAGTGCTAAACTCGGATTCAGATTTCTTTGGTATCTCGTTCCGTGTGACTTCCTTTTTTTCCATCTCCTTTACATTGAAGGTATAACCCATTGAAGTCCCACCTTTCTAAAGAGATTTATCACAGTCTCCAATTGATATTGGAGCTTAATTTCTTAAGCTTAATTTCTTGACCCCCAAATATGGTACCGTCTCTAGGGTTTGGCAAAAAACTCAAGAGAAGCTGGTGTTGGTGCTACCTTATCACCAGTGTTTTTGCTTTCCCTGTTTTTGATCATGTCAGTTTAGCAATACAATCACAAAGATGATTTTTGACTGTTTACATTGGGAGGGTCATTGAAAATATCTAATCTTCCAACTGCTAAAAATGCAAGTTCCCAATTCTCTCTCCAGTCCACTCCAGGCTGCCTCCCCTCCCACTCCATTTGTTGTTGGTGGTGGTGGTGGTTTTTTGTTTTTGCCACACCACGTTAGTCCCTTGACCAGGAATTGAAACTGGGCCCCTGGCAGTGAAAACATGGAGCCCCAACCACTGGATGGCCTGGGAATTCCCCTTAAGTTGTTCTTTTCAGTATCCTCCACGTTGTCCAATCAAATGGTCCTCCTTAGTCATCATCTTATTTGACCTTTAAGCATCATTTGACTGGCTTTAAGGACTCCTTCCTTTATACAGCATTTCTTTCCTGCTTCTTCAACACATTCCCTGGATATTCCTGTATCACTGGTCTCTCCTTCTTAGTCTCCTTTCCTGACCTTTTGTCTTCTACACACCTTCTCTCTATCCAGTCTTCCCAAGGTGATCTCCTATAACCTGATGGCTTTATATCCTACCTACATCTCGATGATTCTCACATTTAGGTCTCAGGCCAAAATCTTGAACTGAGCTCTAGGCTTATATCCAGCTGCTTACTTGGCATCTTCACTTGGGTAACGGTCACTTTAAACCTGTCCAAAACAGAACTCTTGGTTTTCCCCTCCAGCGTCTATTCTTCCTCCAGTTTTCTCCACCACAGCAAATGGCCCTGACTCCACCTTGCCGCTCTAACCAAAGACCTGGGAGTCATCTTTCATTCACCCCCTTCCTGTCACTATCACATCCAGTATGTCAAGCTTACTGATTCTACTTTTATCTTGATTTATTTATAAAATTTTATTTATTCTTAACACCAAAAGCATTTTTTATTGGGATATAGACAATTAACAATGTTGTGATAGTTTCAAGTGAACAATGAAGGGACTCAGTCATACATATACATGTATCCATCCTCCCCCCAACCCCCTCCCATCCAGACCAGTACATAACATTGAGCAGAGTTCCATGCTGTATACAGTAGGTCCCTGTTGGTTATCCATTTAAAATATAGCAGTGTGTGCATGACATTCCCAAAGTCCTTAACTACCCCTTCCTTCTGGCAACCATGAGTTCATTTTCTAAGTGTGTGGTACTGACTCTACTTTTAAGGCATCCAGAATTTTCCCTTTCCTGTCCATCTCTACAACTGCCACCTGAGTCCTAGTCATTATTATCTCTCACCTGTACTAATGCAACTGCTTTTTTATTGGTTTCTCTGTGTGCATTCTTGATTTTCATAATCCATTTTCATAGAGCCAGCAGAATAGTTTTTTAAAAAGGAAAATTAGTCATGTTAACCCCTTAATTAAAATGCTTCAATGGCACACCTTTGCACTTTGAATAAAATCTGTATTGTTTAACCAAGACCCTTAAGCCTTTCCCTACAGGATGCTTAGTTGTATCTCATAACTTATTACTATCTGAAACTAATCTGTTATTGTCTTTACTTATTGTCTGCTTCCTCTCTTTAGACTCAAAATTTCAACTATAGAACTACAACAGGACAACTGTCTATTTGTTCCCTACCATAACCTCAGCAATTATTAGGTGATTAATAAATTTCTATCGATTGGATCTTTCATATTCTAATAGTTCTCTGAACACCCAGTCTTCATGGCAGAAGTAACTACTTCCACATTTGTGCTCAAATAACACTCTGAACACACCACCATTATAGTACTCAGGTGTCTACAAGCTTATCTCCTTACTAGAGTGTGGATTTTGCAGGAGTATAAATCATGACATTTTCTTCTTTGAATTTCTAGGGTCTTATTCACTACCTGATAAGGAGTAGGTAAACAAATGTATGATTGCTGAATAAATGAATGAATGCTAATGAACAGTCACAGAGACTTGAAAAATCATTTTCTAAAATTACTTTCATCAACAGACAAGAAAAACAATATGAACATAACCTTTGGTTCTGGAAAAACAACTAAAACTGTGACAACAAAAACAAGCCTCTAATTAAATATGTCATGCTTCTGCAAAAGTATTCCTAACAATGATTAGGACAGAAGAGAGGAAGAAAAGGACTTTCAGGTTAAATGACTTTGTTCTCCTCTGTATTTGCTCATCAATTTTAGTGCTGCTGCCATGGCTCTAGAAACAAGCCAATTTCTGACAGTCATATGGCCCACACAATTTTGGAATTTTCAGAAATGCTTATCATCACATTGGAAATGAAAGAGACTTCTCTCCTTGTCTTTGTGCTAAGGGTTCATTTGGAATCTATTGAATTGATGACTGAGGTAATACCTGTGCCCTTGGGATTATTACCAATAGTGCCCTTAAACTGGCTCCACCAAAGCCCAATCTGTTGCCAGAGAACAATGTCCTTTCTGCCCTTGTAGCCAGCAGGACATGTGGGCAATCAGAAGCTTGTACATAGATATTACTGCATGGATCTTAGTCATCATACTCAGCAAACACTTTCCTAAAAAATCTGGCACCAAACATTCTTAAAATAAAAATGTACATGCTTCATTGATTCACTTAAGTATGTAGATGCTTCTATTGTATTTACTATTGTTCAGCAGCTCATCTAATGTTACTTGAAGTTGATGAAAACCTTCCCTTGGCTCCTCAAGGCGGCCTTAATTTTGAGCTAACAGGTAGTGAAAAGGGCTCAACACAATTTTTCAGCAGCAAAATAGAAGACAGTCACTAATCAGTACCTTAGCAAAAATCTTTTATTCTTTTCAAAATACTTTTGAGTGCCTGCTTAGTTTTGATTTTTTTTCTAATAAATGGATTTGTATATAACCCTCATTTGTGAATTCATGTGCTGCACTGGAGTACTCAGAGACCAGGCAGTAAAGCTAAGTTCCTTACCTTTTTAAGTCTTGGCATGCTGGAAAATCTCAACCTTCTCTCAAGGCTCCTCTCATATTCTGCTCCTTATCTCCTTCCAACAAATTGGGTGGGTATGCTAGTGGGAGTGTGAGGTTGATAAAAACATACACTTGATAAGCAGAGAAAAATAAAGAGCATTGTTTTAAAAAGGAGGAAAGTACGATGGAGGAGAAGATAAAGAAGTGGGAATAAAAAGAAAACTAGACAATAATGGTGAAAAAAACCTGAAGGATAATATTGGAAGAAGGGCACCAGAGACTGATTGCTCTTATTAATCTCAGTACCTCCAACTTCTCCAAGCCACCTCAACAGTCTGTTTCATGGCAACAGGCCAGTTCTGTGCAATGTTTCTGGTCTTTAATGGATTCCTTGGCCCATTTTCCACTCCTCGCTTGTTCATTGCCCACGCTTTGCAGATGTGCAAGTGTGAGGCTGAATATTTTAGTTTTCTACTGCTGCTCTAATAAATTACCCTGAATTTATGGGCTTAAGCAACACTTAAGCAACTTATCACCTTCTGTAAGTTAGAAGTCTGACATGGGTCTCACGGGGCTGAAATGAAGATGCCAGCAGCTCCTTTATGAAGACTTTAGGAGAGTGTTAATTTCCTTGCTCACTTTGCTCATTTTGGTTGTCGGCTGACTTCAAAATGGAATGGAAGGCCTTAGAGTAGTAAGCTTCCTTTTACTGAAATCATTCAAGCAGAGGCTTATAAAAGCTGGTTTTGGAGGATGTTGGTACTGGGTTGGAAGTTGAACCTTATGATTTCTACGGTCCCTTCCAACTAAAGAATGCATGATCTCGGCAAAAAACACTCTAGTACCAGTTTAAGTCTTAATGGGCTGTCCTGTGTATGGAAAAAAAAAAAAAAAAAAAAACTCATTTGCTTACATGGGTAGGACTTCCTATTGGGGAAATTGATATAGGTACTTGAATGCATTCACCTTTTTCTCCTGTTATGTACCTGGTAGTGGTATGCATGGGGATATAATAATGAATAGAGATAGGATAGCATTCAGAACGATGTATCTATATTCCAGAGATATGATACAGAATGATGTATCTATATTCCAGATTACTGTGGAGTCTATGCTATTGTGAATGAAAAAATTAGTAATTAGAAAAACATAAAATATGAAACATAATTTAAAAATAGCAGTATAGATGATGTAGAAAATTACACTCAATCAGGTACTGATGACAAAATAGAGAACAAATCATTTAATTTTTATTACAAATTTCCAATTTATAACCAAAATATACAACCACTACATTTAAAATCAGTTTGTACACTCACAGTTAAAGTGCTAAGTAAAAAACATTTACAAAAACTTGACATCAGTCTACTGTAAACAAAATAAATCTACAAGAGCAGAGTGCAAAGCACATCAGCTAATGTGAAAGTACAGTTCATGCTCTAATCAAGCACACTTGCCCTCTACATAGCTCAACAACGGTAAATTCTCCACTCGTTTGGAAATTAATAATCGATTTTAAATACATCAAAAAGAAACATGAAGAACCAATGCCACAAAATACAAATCTTCATCAGCACAGTTTCCAACCAGATGCTTATATGATAAAGCAAGATTAAAACTTTAGATCAATTTTAGGATCACCTCCATCAACTTAATTCAGATTCAGGTCTAAAAACTAAACTGCCAAGTGCCAGCAGTTCAAAAACAAAAGCTTTTAAAAATAACGGAAAAGGAATATCTCTTCTACCTTTATATTTCTTGAGAAAAGGAGAAGGTGGTGGTCATTTCTCATAACAGTAAAATGAGTAAAGACTTAAAAAAAAAAAAAAAACAAAAAAAACAAGAATGGAGAATGCCCACCTGTAAATTTAGTATGAGGGAGCAGAGCTGGAAGACAGGCTCAGCTGAAGGTAGGGTAGACTGAGCCTGAAATACAGACAGCCTTTGAACACTGTGGGTGAAGGAGATCTAAGATGTTCTGGACACAGTTTTTGAACTGAAAAGCATGAGATCAGCAAGGCCCCTACTTCTTACAACCCTTAAGAAGAAATGACTGGCTCCCTTCCTCAAGGTCACTGAAAACACACAGCACTTTCAGTCATCGCATAGGCTCTTCGAAAGAGGAACAGATTCCCAACTTAAGTCACCTAAATGAAATCTCTTGTCTCAAAATAGTTTCACCAACACTGATTGAACCATTTCCACTTTTGTTTAAAAGCTAAATATTTATTCTACTAATTGATAGTCATCTGTGCTAATAACAATGATTTGTTTTTTTAAAACAGGTGAAAGGGCTATAGTCACGAACACTTTATTCCAAACCAAGACCCCTAGGTTAATTTTGGAGAGTGTTAGGTCAGCTCTTTTTGGTTATCTGCTACCCTTATTATTTATAATATTATATATACGAGGAGATGTAGTCTGACTTTGGAACAACCCAATCCACAATCTTTCAAAACACAGTTCTATTTAAAATTGGGGATTTCCTATGTAGGAGCTTCTCATTTTTATATCCTTTTTTATACTCATACATTTTAATTCTTATAACTTGAAACACAGGTATAAAGAAAATCTTTAAAATGGCATGTTTAGGCAAATCTATTGGCTACATAACATAATATTATTATTTTAGAATGCATACTAAGAAGACAAAATTCTATAGCTGGCAAAATTGAGTTCATATTAGATATTGGCAGGGGGTAGTTATTTTGCCTTCAAATGATATTTACAGACTAATCCTTTGATATATGACAATATCTCAGTGAATGAAAGCTGAAAAACTATACACAGATTTAATGAAAAAACTTACTATAACTTAAGCATTCCCAAAAGATATTTGCTTCAATTACTGAAGTCATTTTGATTAAAAATACCTTTGAAAACTGGGCAATTTAACAGCAAAACAAAGCAGAATTTTCTTGATAGGCCTCTGGTTATCTGCAGTTTGAATCTTTATAAAGCCTCTGGTAGGTTGGTTAAAAGAGTTGAATTGGGAAGTTGAAATAGCTCTTCGAAAAGATCTTTTGTTTGGTTGTTTCTTGAATATGTATTATGAAACTGCTAACATTTGATCAACAAAACCAGCAACTTCACATAGCTCAGAATAATATTACCCAGCTATGGCCACGTAATATGAATCTCCTTGGGCTGATTCTTAAAAACAAACCATCTACTCAAGAGCTTTCTACTGAGATGACCATGATAACCTAACATATATAATAATGTACAACACTAAGAAAATAAAAGACAAAACAAAAAAAGGGGCTCAAAAAAAAACCCAACACCCACTCACATTAAATAAATGTGAGCTTCAGGTATTGTATATTACAGAAAGTGAAATAACTATTAACTATGATAAACTGTGGGATTCCCTGGTGGCTCAGACAGTAAAGCGTCTGCACGCAATGCAGGAGACCTGGGTTCGATCCCTGGGATGGGAAGATCCCCTGGAGAAGGAAATGGCAACCCACTCCAGAATTTTCTTGCCTAGAAAATTCCATGGATGGAGGAGCCTGGTGGGCTACCGTCCATGGGGTCGCAAAGAGTTGGACACGACTGAGAGACTTCACTTTTCACTTCACTATTATAAACTGCAGACATATATACTTATATAAATAATCCCAATTCACTATCAGATTAAAATACAGCAAAGTTGGCATTTTCTTAAAAAGTTTAAATGAGAAGAAACAGCTTCCATAGCTCCTTCAAATAAAAATAAGACAATTTAACAGCTTTTAAGTGTCAAACGAATTTTTCTTTCTGGTAATGGGAGAAAGCGATTATGGATGGTGTAGCTCTTTATCATGCCAAAGTAAATGTTTAAACTGCAGTCACTCCTTCACATATGTAATATGTTTAAACTTCAATGAAAAAATAAAACTTAAAAACAGAGTCTGGTGTTTGAAAATAAAAGCAGAAAAGTTGTTTGAAGTTGGTATTAAAGATTTGTGGAAAAAAAAAATTTTGTGAAATGGGATCATTCTAGAGGCATTAACTTTTTTAAAAAGATGAATGATAAAGAATTCAGATTTATTATGATAATTCACAGCTAAGGTAGAAATAGCACCTGATAACAAGAGAACTTCCAAACTAATGTTTTCAAATCAGAGAGTCCTTTTCATGATTAAAAAAATTAATTTTAAGTTCACATATAAAGAAACTGCAACAATTTCAAACACATGTTCACCTCAGCTCAATGTAAAGAACTACTGTGTTGATCTTGTCTTAGAAACACAGAATTATTTCATATTAAACCTTTCTGCCAACAAGAGTAGTTCAAAGAAAAATTATCTGAGGCAGGGCTAAAGGAGAGATGGAAGATATTTATAAACTTATTTTTCAAAACTGAGGAGGGGTCAGTTAGAAAAACAGAAAAATGGTGGATGGATAAATATAAATTAAACCACCCTAGGATTATCTGTTTTACCTTATAGAATATTCCATTATCAAAACCCAGAAAGTACTCAATGAAATGTTTAGACCTCAGACTCAAGGTTTAACAAATATAATAGCAAAACACACAGAGTCAGAGAACTGAAAAGAAAGTTGCGGAGGTAGTTCTTAACAGGTGGTTAATATAACACTGTAATATAGCAATGTGTGAATGAGAGACGCTGGGCATCTAATTGAACTTTGGGATGTCAGGAGAGCTGCCTGAACCAGTGAACTGACCAAAGACAAGGAATCAAGTACAGCCAAACAAATTACATCAGAAACCAGTGCACCTTCCTGTATCAATTTCCATTTTTCTTTTCTACCCACCAGACACCAAACCCAGTACCGAGATTGTAAATTTACAGACCAAGGGTTCAAGAGATTGATAGGAGTTAAGGAAGACAATTAGAACAAAGACAATGATCTTTAAGTGTAACAGGAACCTCTATGGCCTGGTTCTCAGACAATGTAATTATCAATAAATCTACAAGAGAACTCTGTGGAGAGACAGAAGTAATAGAATCTCTACATTTTATTACAGAAGGAGGCTTTACAGAAACATCTTCTGCAGAGCTGAAAAAAATAAACAAAGAAACCACATTTATCTCTAAGGATATTTTAAAGCAGGACATTCACTTGCTCGTGGCAATCTGGCAACTGTAGTTATGCAAAGAATCTAAGGTTTCAGCTTACGGGTAATTACTGAACAGACAAATTTCAATCCAGTCCTCAATTATTTTTATATTTTATAAATATTTTCATCTCAGCAAACCTAATAGCTTTTTAATTAGTTATATGGGCCATATAACTGTTATATGCTTTGTTTACTAATTTTACCTTAATACATTTTGTTTAAAAGTTTAGCCTAAGTAGCTATGCTCATATTTAAGAGAACAAAGACCACAAAATTTTAGATGTTATTTTTTCTGTACATCAGTTTTAAGGTGCTTATATTGGTTCCTTAGGAGATTTTTCCCTTGGGAGGAAAAGAGGTCATGTCAATTATTTGTAACCTTTTTTTTAACTTTTACAATCTGTAATATAATTTTTTCCTCCTTTAAAATTACCTAAAATCAAGAAAACAAAAACAAAATCAGCAACATAGCTGAATCCTATCAATTTAAGTGCAACTTGCATTAACATTGCAGGCTGATCTAGTATATAGAGTTCATGGGAGGAATAACAAGAATAAGATAATGATTATAAAATAGTCAAGGGATAACCAAACCAGAGACAGGTGGAATCTGAGACATGACCTGGTCTAATCCCCTTTTTCTTTCATTTACAGGTGGTTAAACTGAGGTCCCAAGAGATAAAATTGCAAAGTTCCACAGCTCATTGAAAACAGATGCAACACTACAAATCAGACCTCTGACACAAAGTTCTGTCAGATTTAAAAACTAACATAATGTATTTTTACTAAGCATTCAAAAATCTGCCAATTTAGAAAAAAAAACTATTAAGCTCCAAAGTTCTTTCTTTTATGTCAATAGCATGTCAACACAATTAAAGTAATATTTGCAAGTTAGCAATACAAACAAGCTGACTTATGTAACAAAAACCCCAGGGCTATAATAAAAATACAGCTCACCGTACTGCAGGAAATATGATAAAAAGCTTGAAAAAATCACTTATAAAAATTAATGTTATTAATGAACAATAATTATGAAAATAACAAAACACTGAATTTTCAAGATCTGAATTACTCTAAGGTAAATACTTGCTTCTCTTGATCAGGGAAAACTGCTGACAGTGACCAATGAAATGATAAAAAAGAATTATAAACAATGCTATCACACCAGTGAAAATGTCCAAGAAAGGACATAACAGATTTCCTGAGAAAAGTGATTATTAAAAACAAAAAAAATTCTGAAGGAAACCATTCTTAATACATTTAAGTAGACTAAACTACTCTCTTTTATAGGAGGTAATGTTGTACTGGCATGGGATTTGACTAAAATGTAAGTGAAAATTTACTTTTTTTTATCTTTATGGCAACAAAAATGTTACTTTCTAATTAGAGATCACAGAATAAGAAATATGCTTATTAACTTACTGTATTAAATCTTTATAAATCAACCAAATAGGAATGTCTACAAAAATGGCTGGTTCTGGATAAACCTTAATATTCTCTTTCCCAGAAGACTTCAGATCTTGAGAGAAATTATTATAATCCTATCAATTTGGCTATTAAGGAAGTATAGAATTTAAATTAGGAAAAAATCCAGGAGAGTAATTACAATAAGATGGCAGGTAAAGGTTGCTTAGTTTTCCCACTCCTTTCTCAAAAATCATACCATTGGAGCAAAACAGAATTGAAGTGAATTAAAGTATGAAGAGATGTCAACATAATTTTTTCATAAAAAACATAAAAATGACACAAGAATAATGTATAAAATCATACAGCTACTAAGAAACATAGCTGAATTAAACATGAACACCTTTCCCTACTCAGTTGTAAAAAGGCATAAAAATAGTTTAAAAGAATCGTGAGTTCCTTTGTACATCTAGGTTCTATGAAAATGCCCTTTTGTGTGTTTATGTGTGGAAAAGAATGGAGAAACCCTTACTTTATGCAGGTTAAAAAATTACATATACAAATATAATAGTATCACCTAAAATTTAAAGTTTTGCCATGATGAAAACCAAAAAGTTACAGTAATCACTAATAAAAAAGAAGTGTTCCTAATTGGAAGTAATTAGGCATATGAAAGACCTCAAAGGAAAAAAAGTAACAGGGCCTACACTTCTCTTTATATTTTTCTTGCCAAACTAATGTAGTTACATCATTCCATATCAAAGCAGACATATAATGGATATCCCCAAATTTCTGTTGAAAGTGACCTATAAATTCAACCATATAAATTTTCAGAGCATATTCTGGTATAACATTTAATAAAGGGCCAATACAATCTAAGGGCACAGTCGTTCTCGAAAAAGAATCTCATTTTTAAAGGGTCAATTGGACTGCTGATTTGAAGACTGTGTCAAATGAATACTGGCCTAACCGCCTGTTCTGTTTTTACTGCTCAATACCACTATGCTTGCTTTCTGTAACCCCCAAATTCTAACAAAAACAAATACTATCAGTGTTTTTTAAAGAGCACTATAATTCTTGTTAGCTCATTTGATCCTCACAATGTCCTGTAAAGCAGGTCTCAAAGCTCCAAATTACCTTATCCTCATTTTACATCAAAGAAATTGAGACAAAGAGAAATTAAATGACCTGTTCAGTTTACATCATTATTATGGGTCTTCTGAATTCCAAGCCCAGGACAATTTTCATTACACTAGACTATGTTAGTCACCCAAGTATGATAATATATAAACATACCTTTGGCATGTCAAAAGCAATATAAATATCATCATAGTGAAAATTTGGTATGTTAACATTTTCTAAGCTCCAGCCAATGATCCACTATTTTATCAAACAGTTTTAAGTAGTTCCTTTTATTTCATGGGGATATAGTCTACACCAATAAAGTTACAACTTCAGTTATTTCCAGCTATTATCACAAAGAAACTAATGAGGTAGGTTAAAATGTAGTTAATTTTCCTCATTTGAAGAGATTCTTAGAATTTTCTTAAATCTGCTCCAAGAAACAGTTTTAGAAAAAGAAAATCATCATTAATAAAGGTTTACTTGAATATTCATTCACCCAACTAGTATACAAAGATCTAATTTCACATTAAACCAACAAGAACCTACTTACTTCTAAAAACTGCTGTTCATCTTCTAAAATTAATATAAAGTGTTAGCATAAGTTTGTATATATATTTAATTAACATAGTAATATGCACTGTTACTCTAGAAGAAATAAACTTTATTTGGTGCAATTCATTGATTATTATATAGCCATGTCGCTCAGTCGTGTCGGACTTTTTGCGACCCCAAGGACTGTTGCCTACCAGGCTACTCGGTCCATGGGATTTTCCAGGCAATAGTACTGGAGTGGATTGCCATTTCCTTCTCCAGGGGATCTTCCCAACCCAGGGATCGAACCCGGGTCTCCCGCATTGTAGACAGACACTTTACCATCTGAGCCACCAGGGAAATCCCTCATTGATTATTACTTGCCACATATTATTCCGGTAAAGCAGAGGCTCATTTCACTTAGCTCAAATTTAGACTCTTCAAATTTCTTTGAACTGAGACTATCATGACTAAAGTGAGTTGCATAACATTCATTTATTTAAATACTTTAATTGAAAACCTACCATGCCCTCTTCTAGTTGCTGAGTTATTAACTGTTCTTTGAAACTAATTATTGTTTCGAGCTTAATATTGTTTTGAATTGTTTGCTTTAATCACTGAAAAAATTCAATACAATATTGCTGATATCAGAGTACTTTTCGAAAACTTTTTGGTTATATGTTAACATTTTAGAGAGAACTATTATTTTATCAGTTGTCAACTGAACAAATAAAATACTAAACATTATCATCTGCCAATCACAACACAAATTAAACATATGGTAAGAAAGCTGTCCGGACTTGTTCAAGTTGTTTTAAGCTAGTTGAGACTTGAAACTGTTATTTTGCTATAGTTCTTCAATTGTCTCTTTAATGAAAAAAGTCTTAATTCGGAGCACTAGTTTGATAAATAACACAACCCAAACTAAATACTGTTATTTAAAATGACAGATTAACAATATTAAGTAAATTCTGTGAAGCAAAACTAAGATAGTGAAAGTAACTGAAAGGCCAATAAAGCATTTACAAATATATCAACAGTTTAATAGAGAAGATACAAATGAATATTTAAAAATCAGGAAGCACAGGGTTAAGCTTTTCATATTGATGTTCACTTAACTGTCTATACTTGGCCCACAAAGAAACCAATTAACATTTTGGCAATTGATGATATAATGCAGATGGCAATGAACGACAGCATCTTTGAGCTCAAACTGGTACCTTCTATGTTAACTTATTTTTGTGTCTGAATGTTTGTTTTGGTCTTTCATGCTGTTCTCAGGAGAAATTCTCAGACAAAAGCCTCATGAACTACTGATTTATTTATAAATGGGTTGTTACCAATTTGATCTTCAGAGTAAAGGTCTACTGTCAGATGTGAGGGAATTCAGACTCTGCTTGTCCTGAGTATTAACTCCAGTTTCAAAGAAAAAGACAATGAAGATGGAGGGAAAAGTAAAGCATTTGAGCCAAATGTTCAAATATCTCATGAAGAATTAGTAATAAATATTAAGAAATGTGTACTTTGAAAGAAAAAAACATGACAGGCAAACAAATTATTATCAGAAAACTGACTTCTGTGCCTGATGAAAGCTTTTCCAACACCAAATTTCTTGGTACATTTTGTTTTAAAAAAGGAGAGGAAAAAGTCCACATGAATTCAAACACATATCAAAGCCTGTACTATGGTAGCCCTCAAACAAATATCTTAAGTCCTCAGTAATCTTAATCCCTTCTAGTTCATAACACTAAAGTTTTCAGAGCTTTCAGCTTTCATATGATTTTTCGTCTGATACCTATTGACAACTTTGTGAGGTAGGTATTTATTTTCTATCTTCATTCAAAAACAAGGGAACTGAGGCTCAGAGAAATTAACTTGTAAAAGGTCAAAAACTAGCACATGGCAAAGCCAGACCTCTCCGGAGTCTAGAATATTTTTTAAAGTCTGATTCTTGGATATCTGTATAAGAATCACCTATGATATTAATATTTTTATGATGACAGATTTTTAAAGTCCTACCATCACCTTTGACTTACTGAGTACTAATTTTTAGGAGTGGGGTCCATAATTCCAGTTGTAATCAATCGGGTAATAGATATAAAAGCCTAACATTGAGTGCAGCTAGGTTTCCACACGATATAATATGATGCCATCACATTATCAGCAGGAGCAAGTTAGTTTCAAACAGCCTGCAGTCAGGCCTGCAGCAGATTAGAATCACTGGGGAAGCTTTTTATAAAACTACCAGTCCTCATCTCAATGAGAGGAAGGTGTTGGGCATTGCCTGAGTGATTCTTATCTGTAGTCAGGGTTGAGGATGGCTTGTTTAAATATGCTTGTCTATATAACACATCCAGCACTTTCCAGAATTTTTCTTTCCCTTCCGATCATTATCATGCCTAATAAAGTTTAAAATTTTTACTATAAGTTATTTAAATATTACAAGACAAAATGTCAAAGATTTTTGAGTTGATATTTTTAAAGTTAAAAGATACTTCACAGCAGGACTAATCATGCTTCATTAAGCTACAAATGAATTTCAAATATCCCAAATTAATCACCACTGTGGACTCGGGTTATATATATATTTCAGCTGTAAACAAGAATGACCCAGAACCTGAAGATAAAGGTGTGGGGCAAAAGCTGTAGCTTACTGGCTACTGGGCAATGCGAGTGCGAACAAGTCCACTGATAGGAGGGGCCTGGATACCAACATCTGGCGGCTTTGGCAAGATTACATTTCACTGCAAAAAACACAATAACAGATACAGAGGAAACACTTTGCTGTTTTGTAACTATGGTTACTACAAAAAGGTTTACAGTGTGTGATGCTTATCTTATTACATGCTCCCATAGAACATATCTGAACATGAAGTTCTCTACAAATCAATACTACTACATGGGAAAAAATGGCTAAAAGTAAAAATTTTCCATCATGCATATGGATAAGTTATCAATATAAAAACACAGCCAGTAAAAGTAATATTTACAAAAGTAATAAAAACAGCACAATTACTGAGAAAAAAATGCCCATCTCCGCTTTTACTTTGTTGCTAATCCTACTCCTGTATTTCTCTGGATAAAGACTATTTTGACAGAATTTCAAAAGAGTCTTCAGTAGACTAATCAGATTCTTCAGTTGACTTTATATTCTATTAGCTAAAATTCCCTTGCTGATTTATCAAATTCTCCTATAGTTTAAAAACACAGTTCTTTTTCACTTAGTGGAAAGAAAACTACAAAGTCCTACTATTCATCTGAGAAATAAACCTTGCATAGAAAATTTCTTTAATTCTGAAATTTTGTTTTATTAATAGAACTACCAGAATGTTACATCACAACCAGTTGATATTATATGAAAGTTCACTATAAAGCAGTCATCATACATTTTAGGATTTTTCCAAATATAAAACAAGTGGGTTTATAAAAATGCTTACCAGACAAATAATTATTTCTTCATAACCTAGAAATAAGAATTATTTATGTGATGATATCATTCTTAGCATTTTGGATGCCTTGAGGTTCCAAGTTTGATGCAATATAAAAAGCAAAAATTTACTTTTCAATGGACACAATCTGCACCTGACTGAAAGCATCATAACTGAGTTATAGCAATCAGTCATGCAAAGGCAAAGAATAAAATCTGCTTTTTAAACAGCACAAAATTTCCACCTTAGACAGGACAATTTAAGCACTGGTTCCATCTTCTTCAATAACCCGATTCATGCTGGTACCATGTGTGATGTGAGTCATAGGATTATTACTGAGATCTCTGATGCTGCTATGTCGTGACTGTTCATTGAGCCGATGGGAACTACTGTGCCTGGAGTGATCTGTAAGTCGTGACATGCTGCCATGAGGTAGTCTCTCCTCCATTCCTCTGTAACTGCAGGGAGTGTACCTAATGTGGGAGGTAACAGAACACACTAGAAAATATCACTAAAGTTTTTCATGAAAATAACACTGATTTACAAAATAATTTCATGATTTACATTGTTGAATTATTCAAGTGGCCAAACAAAAGGGAGAAAAAATCTACTAATTAGGCTCAGAATTAAGAGCTGCCTTGCAAAAAGAGACAGAAGCTGAAGTTAAGCAGAGCCAACTGATCTAGAACTACGCTAAGTAAGGATACTTTTCTCATTCAAATAAGTTTTGGGTTGTGAGGTGGGTCCCAGGAGAGGAAGAACAAGAACAGAAGAAATATGGCATTGTCCAAGGCAATCTAGAAGAATGGTGATAGTCATGGTACAGCAAACTCCAATTTCACTACAACCCTGGGAGTGGAAAAGGGAGCATATGAAATTAGAGGAAATTAGTGGAACCTTAAAAAAGTGAGGGAGTTGGCAAGCAATGATGATGCTAAGTGTGGACAGCTTCCTTCCAGAGAGCCCAGTTAATAGCTCAATTAAATGTAAATGGTCTTACTTTTCATTAGGGCTTGAGGCTGTCAGGATGCTAGTTCATAAAAGCTACATCGACTTAAACACAATAACCTCCTAACACTTTGTAACCCATGTTCCCTCAGAAGCAAATTCTCTCCTTATCCCTTCCTCAAGATGCAGCTTTTGAGTGTGTCAACTGGGCTCCATTGCTCATCACAGACTGTCCTCTCCATCATTCTATTTATCTTGAAAGGCAGCAGGGAGACCTGTTAAAATTTTCTTTTGTTGCAATTCTGATTCACTGAGTCCCCATTAGAGCTAAGAAAACTCCCAGTCATATATACTATATGTGTGTGTGTGCTAGGTCGCTCAGTCATGTCCAGCTCTTTGTGTGACCCTATGGACTGTAGCCCTCCAGGCTGCTCTGTCCATGGGATTCTCTAAGCAAGAATACTGGAGTGTTGCTATGCCCTCCTCCAGTGGATCTTCTTGACCCAGAGACTGAACCCGTGTTTCCCGTGGCACCTGCATTGCAGGTGGATTATTAACCACTGAGCCACTGGGAAAGCCCCCGTATAACTATACACAGTTTTGTAAAAAGTATTTAATTTAGAATAACAACAATCAAAGAAAACAACCAAATATAATTAATATTAAATTTTAGTAGTATTTCTAAAAATAAAAAGGAGGTAGCAGGTTTTTCCTTTCTTAAAGTCATCAAAAGAACTAGTCATGAACAGGTGAAGACCTACTGGATGTCAGAAAATACCAATTTATCATTCCCCTCAGTTAATGATTATAACAAATTTCATGACTCATTATGAATCATTTGTAAAATTTAAAGATTTTAAAGACTTATTCATATACTACTGAAGTGATCTAGTCTTATATAGCAGTGCTTATCAAACAATGTTTTCATTAGATCACAAAGTTTAAAAATTAAGTCCTTTTAAAATGAAAGCATGTCTTTCTTCTCCTGATTGAGTAAAGCAGAAAAGAAAATTTAAGAATGAAAAACTACCTTTAGAATATTTTTTAAATTCCTCAAGTTAATGGATAAAAGAGCATTTAATTTTTATTTATTAAAAGACTTCACATTCAGAACATAAAGGTTTTAAATTTGATTTTTAAGTTTTGATTAAATAATTACAATGTTGCAAATTAAAATAATGAAAATAGAATAAGCATGTTATTCTAGTTAATAATTATTTTACATAATGATTATTTCCCTAAACTGAAAATTTTTCTATGACTTGCTAGATAATTTGGAGAACTTTCACCTCTCGATGACTTCATAAGTATCTAATTCATGTAAATATGGCAAATAAAAAAAGCAAAATATGATGATATCAAAGTAATTAAAAATATGAATTACATTTTCTAAAACTGAAACCTAAATCTTTAAGCTTAATTTAGTGAATAACACTCAAAGAATACCTTTTTCATAGAAAAAATTCAGTTATGTCTATTTAAGTGAAATATATGGTTATTCACAAAATTCTAGTATATGAACCACCTGCCCATGGATAATCAAGACTCAACTACACAGTAAAATGTCACCCACTTACCAAACTAACCACTTATTCTCAAACTCCACCCAGCTACTCATCCATTTCCTTTTCTATATCTTCTCATCTAACTACCAATTATTCTTTGAAGTCGATATATATGTATGGTATATTTACCTAAGTCTATTTTATTTTACATAGCACTGAGATCAGTAATTATCCATCAAGGAATCTGGACTAGAGTGAGTACTGAGAAGCAGATACGTATGCATATGTGTAATCTCACAGCCAAGATAACATGAGATGATGAGAAAACCATGGCCAAAATATAGTGCTAACGTGTAAACTTAAAAACTGACTGATGCAGAAAGAAATATCCATGAGATGGCATGCCCAAATTATTTCTAAAGTTGTTTGACAGATTTATTTGTTTCCTCCCTTGTAGCTCAATGATAAAAAATCTGCCTGCCAATGCAGGAGACATGGGTTCGATCCCCGGGTTGGGAAGATTCTCTGGAGAAGGAAATGGCAACCCACTCCAGTATTCTTGCCTGGGAAATCCCATAGACAGAGGAGCCTCTCAGGCTATACAGTCCATGGGGTCGCAAAGAGTTGGACATGACTTAGCAACTAAAGAACAACACAGGGCTAGATACTGTCAAGGGATATACAGATATCTGTCAGCAAGTTCACATTCTCCAGAAACTGCAAACTTAGCTGAGGAAAAAAAAACTGTACTGAAAATAGGTCATACTCAAAGAATGTTTAAAAAGCAATTAATTAGCTGCCATGGTATGGGAATTAAGCAGAACTTAAAGGATGAGAGTGATTTTAATTAAGCAGAGAGATAAGAAAGGCCATCACAGGAGGTTATACGCTATCCCCTAGTTTCCATGACACTAAACTTTCACAGAGACCTTCATGTGTTTAGAAGCGTTTTCTCTGAATCACATGCTAGGCTATTCTTTTCTTTTCTTTTTTTTTTTTTTTACAACGAAGAGTATTTTAATTCTTGTCCTCTCTGAATCGCGTGCAGTTGCTTGGTCGAGTAGGTCAGGACCCTGTCATGAGATAGGCTATTCTTATTGTGTTGTTTTCATTACTGTGTCATGTTCTTCTCCTAGAAGGGGACGAGAGAGGATGAGATGGTTGGATGGCATCACCTACTCAATGGACATGAGTTTGAGCAAGCTCTGGGAGTGGTGATGGACAGGGAAGCCTGGCATGCTACAGTCCATGGGGTCGTAAAAAGTTGGACACGATTGAGAGACTGAACTGACGATGACTGGTGATCTTGTTCTTGGTATGTCCTTTTTTATTAAGCTTCAAGGAATTCCATCTCACAGCTTTTTAATTACCACTACCTTATATTAAAGATTATAAGCTTTCTTACCTAAACTTTAATTTCATTTAGATCACAGAAACTAAAATTCTCCTATATTTAACTCCCTTCAGAAATTCTCTGCTCAATATGAACTCATTACTTGTATTACCATTTGCTCCGCTGAGATACTTTCAGAGAGGCCAATCTGATCATTTGAAGTTCTATAACACTGACACTAACACTCTAACACTCACTGTTTTAATTATATGCTAGCTTGAACTATTTTTAATTGGTTATTATGTATATGTCCTACCTTTCCTGTAAGGTTCTATCCTCCTGGAAAGCAGAAATTATACTTAAGTTTTCTTCTATATATCTCTTAATACACAGAATGCCACATGCATAAGAGCTGTAGTATAACTGTTCATTCCTTATTGAAAAGGATGAGGCTAATAATGTCCAATATCAAATACTGCTGAAAGTCAGTTCATGGAGCCATGCTATCACGTCAGTCATGTCCAATTCTCTGCAACCCCATGACAGGCTCCTCTGTCCATGGGATTCTCCAGGCAAGAATGCATTGCCATTTCCTCTTCCAGGGAATCTTCTCAACCCAGGGATCAAACTCATGTCTCTTATGTCTCCTGCATTGGCAGGTGGGTTCTTTACCACTAGCGCCAACTGGAGCTAGCAGTTCATGGAGGCAGGTATTCTTAAAAGATTCTCTGGTTTCCTCTCTTTCTATGAGTGTTTTAAGTTAAGAGCTCTAATTTTACTCTAGAAACTTCCCAACTGGGCTTACGTACAACCTCTTCTCCTATGCTGTTGTCAAAGTGATCTTCCTAAAACACAAATCTGATTTTATCACCCCAATGCTCAAAGTCTTTTAATAGTTTCTCATTGCTCTTGGGGAAAAACCCCCAAACTCCTCAGCATGTTTCATCTCCTACGGTGGCCCTGCTACCTAAATGCCTTTTCGTCCTCCTTGCCTCTGCACGTGCTGTTTCCTTGTCTGAGATTTCCAACTGCCTCCTCTGTACCCTAGTCAAACTACAGAACCACCTTGTTTGTGAACAAGGCTTTCCACAGTGACTTAAAAGGCTTTCTTCTCTGGAATCCCAAAGCACACTGTGTATGATTTTATCATACCTACTACTCCTTTGTCTTCCATCTCTATGTTCCTAGCACCTAGAAGAATACTTTCCACTTAGGAGTGCTGAATGAAAGGAAAAGGCAGGAAAGAGAAAGGATCTTAGATGGTGGTTTAAAAACAGGTCATTGGTTATGTTAGACGTTGGGTAAGAAGGTGAAAAAGACCAGAAATACAGGGAATGAAGGATGGGATTGGTAGAAAGGAAATATTCAAAATATTTCAAAAATCTGGCAAGGAAAATAAAAAGAAGTGGATACAAGATACAAAACATGTCAAAGTTAAAGAAAGGCTGCTCCTTTTCAAAACCTAAGTAGCTGACCAAGTTAGACGGCAAAAGAAAGCAAGTTGAGAAGACAAACAAGAAGGTCTAAAAAGAGTACATCTAGCAATCACATCCTACGTGACAAGGACAGGGAAGACTGAAAGAAAGGCTGGAATGAGCCTGGAAGGATACAGGACAGCCACGGAGACACAGAACAGAGAATTTCAGGCATCATAATTTTCATTCTTTCAGTTTCCCAAGCTTAGAAATCTTAAAAAAAGTTTCTTTTGGCACATTCCTTCTCTCCAACTGCTTTCAATCCATCACCAACTCCTATCATTTCTCCTTTTTAAATATCTTTCAGATCAGCTATTACTCTCTTGGCACTGTCACTGTTCTTTCATAAATCTCCATCATCTCTTAACTGAATTACTGCAGAGCTCCTAAGAGGTTTCTAATTCTAGTGTCTCTACCATCCAATATAACAAGAAAGCACATCCTGCCCACTCTCAGACATTCTCTGTGAAGCTCTCTCCCACCTCCTCCCCACCAGATTTAATCACCCCCTTGTCCATGCTACCAAACAGGGGCTGCCAATTGTGGCCTGCTGGTCAAATCAGGCCCCTTCCTATTTTTGTAAACAGTTTTTCTGGAACACAGCCACTCCTATTTTGACTGCATACTGTCTATGGCTGCTTTCATGGTATTAACAGCAGAAATGAATGGTGGTAACAAAGACCATGTGACCCACAAAGCCTAAAGTTATTTATATGTTATTTCATTTATAATACAATATTTATTATATCAGTTATTTTTCTCTTCATAGAAAAATTTGACAACCTCTGGACTATACCATTATATTTGCATTTTACTTTAATTATTACCTTATCATATTGATAATAAAAGTTGATAACAGGCACTTACTGAGATGGGCACTGTTCTGAGCAATTAGGTATATTACCTCATTTATTTTTTACAACATTGCTAAAGGGACAGATATTATTACTATTTCCATTTTACAGATGAGGAAACTGAGGCTTATTATTCTAGACCCCATGCTTTCAACTACAACACAAATATTGACTACCCTATTTTTCTTGATCTTATTAAGAACAAAGATCATACCTAAATCAGTTTCGTATTCCCAGAGACTCACACAATGTCTGACATAGTAGGTATTCCATAATTGTTTGCTAAATTAATCTTACTAAAATAACCACTTTTACTCTGCCTTCTCTCTGATGAGCAATGACTCCACATTGCTCACTGCATCGCGTCTAAACTCCTCTGGCATTAAGTCTGACCATAATCTGGGACAACTAAACCTAGCAAAGTTCAGAAAGGTTAATCATGATCAACTTCTGTTTCAGAATTGGCTACTCTTCCTTCAGATGCCATGTGACTCTAACTCAGCACATGAAATAAACTAAGCTGCCGATAAAACTCACCTGCCATCCCGGGACCTGTGGAGGCTGCCGTGGTAGCTGCTCACTTTGCTGTGTACACTCCCTGCTTTGCTCCTCTGGTCATCCACCATGGCCAGCTGCGTTGAAGAAGCATGTGTGGATGTCCCTTGAGTGGAAGTTCCTCTTGATTTCCTTATGATAGGAGTATTTGGATCCCTCAGGAGGGACTGAGCAAAATCAGGTTCCTGGAGTACCTGTCGGCTCTCGTTCACTATCCTAGATAACAAAATACCAAGTGTAAGATAACCCTACAGACCAAAAACAATACTTTGACAGACTGCTGTTATTCTTCAGAAAAAAAGCTCTCCAAACAATGTCTTTAGGACATATGTAAGGCAACACTGTTGAGAGAAGAGAGACTAAAACAAAAATCTGTGTCAATCTGTCTCCTAAACTGGTATGATGGAAAGAGGTTCGTCTTAGAATAATGCAATCAGGATTTTAGTTCCAACTCTATCAATAAATATGTAATCTTGGGCAAGTCACTATCCCCTTTTCTTAATTTCCCTCATCTATAAAATGAAGGCATACAATTTCATCATTTTTAAAAAGTCCCTTTCGGCTAAAGAAATTTATCATTCTCGAGGTCACTGAAACATTGCAAAGGTACTACTATAAAGTAAAAATATTATTTTCTTGCATGGTTTATAGAAGTAGTGGAGGCCTCATCATGGCATAGACTCATTTTTTTAATTTGTAAGAGCAGTTGTTTTTAGGTTTCAAGTTGATTTTACAACAGAAGCTGTTGTCTAGTGCTTGAATAAAACATGAATGACCGTAACTAGAACAAAATGTATGAAAAATTAATTTGAGCAAACATACAATGAAGTCCCAGACATACTAAAGGCTTAGGAAAAAAATAATTAAGGGGATCAATTATGTCCAGAGCTAATGTTTTTAACTGCTATGAAAGGGCTAAAAGCAGATGGGTGTTTACGTTGATGAACAAAATGGTAATTAAAGAGCCAATTAAACAGGAGCAAAGGTTAGTGTATCAGTTTGCGTAAATAAGTGACTGTAAGAATCATAAAGTTAAAATTAGACAATATTATTTAAAAAAAAAGTTCCAACGTGAAGATTAGATCATAAATTGACAAAGTGCATATATTCTAAGTTTTCAAATTAGAAAAGAATCACTGCTGTTATTGCCATTGTTATTTTTAGTGCTGGGGCAGAAGGACGCAAAGAAGACTAGTATTTGTTGAATACCTGCATAGTGCCAGGCGTTTTACATATATTCTCTGCTAATCTTTTTTAATAATGTTTTTATTATGGAGATTAACTCCTAAACAGACACTTCTATGGGGGAAGATATCTATCAAGAGTGAATACTGTGATCCCCATTTTATAGATGAAGAAACTGAGGTCACAAGGGATTAAAGAACTTTTCAAAAGTCGTACAGCAAAACAACAGTTGGGGATCAAACTTAAATGTTTCAAAGTGAATCATAAAGTAATGATAAAACATAATGTTTACATATATCCTGAGAGTTTCAAAAACTAGATAGAAGAAAGAACAACTCAAACATAGTTATTACAACATTTATTCTTCTGTCATCAATGGCCCTGTGCACATCCAAAGTTGCTCTGGACTGCTGAATTTATTTTCTAAACTTATTTTTAAAAATTGGTTCAAACTGACTTCTGGTCATTTCAAAAATTTAATCCACCTTCAAATGGTGAAGGTCTGTCTCCTCATTTTACAAATAAGAAACCAGGGGTCCAGAAAAATTAAGTGATGTGACCCAGATAACTCCAAAACAAGATTTCTAAAAATATTTCAACCAGTGTCAGAATTATTAGCATAAGCAATCTTAAATGTGACTTCACTGAGAGAAAGAACACTAATTTGACTGGCATAATTTTAGAAGCCAGTCTTTCGACAGCACAGTATAACAGAGGGGTTAACAGCAAAGACTAGAGGCTAGAATCAGACTGCTTGGGTTTGAATCTCAGTTCTGCCACTCACTAGCTATTGAACCTTGGTTCCGTGTTCTGATCTGTAAAATGACAATCTTCCTCACAAGGTTGTCTAGAGGATTAAATGATTTAATGCTTAGAACAGTGCTTGGAGTATTTAAGTGCTCAACTGATTGGAAACCATTATTATGGTTACTCTCTAGTCATATCTCAAAGGCTCAACCAGACAAACGCTAGAAATGACTGTAGGCTGCTCACATTCTGGAGGAGTGACTCTAGCCCAGAGCACAGTCCCAGCTGGGAGGGTCGCAGTGACTTAGCTGAGTCAGGGAAGTGGGTGGTTCATGGTTCCAGAAAACCAAATGGAAGGGTTTTGGGGAGGTCTAACCAGTTTCAAAAGCATTCTGGCCCAGTCAGGATCCCCCAAATAACTGGATGAGTCCCCAAAAGGGCAGCGTTGGTTTAGCTTAGCCCCATCTGGAGTTTCTAACACAACAGAATTGCTGTGTGACAGAACGGCTTGTGTGTGGCTCAGAGGTGACCAAGAATGCTAACCCTCTCCTTAGAATTATGTTTTACTGTGATTCAAATACATTTAAAAATTTCAAAGAATACACAGATAAATATCCCAAGTAAGGCTGTTCCACAGAAATCAAGGACTTAGTCTGTTTTTTGGCTACTGAACCTGTGGCATCACCGAATAGTTCATGGCACATAGTAACTACTCATTAACGTCTTTCTCAAAGGATGAATTCCCAGAAAATACATTTTTGTCATTGTTGAATTAACCTTTCCCCTTCTTTCCTTCTCTACCCAATGAAATTGCATTTAAAGGAGAAATGCATTGTTTGATATCACTAGCAGTAGTCTCAGATATGGTAATAAGGAATGTATATTTTAAAATTGTGATTTTTATAAATTTCAAGTCGCTTCAGTCGTGTCCGACTCTGT
This sequence comes from Bubalus bubalis, assembly GCF_019923935.1. Lineage (NCBI taxonomy): Eukaryota > Metazoa > Chordata > Mammalia > Artiodactyla > Bovidae > Bubalus > Bubalus bubalis. Next base: position 72,737,479 of record NC_059159.1, read on the forward strand.
GTGATCCCACAGACAGCAGCCCACTAGGCTCCTCTGTCCCTGGGATTCTCCAGGCAAGAACACTGGAGTGGGCTGCCATTTCCTTCTTCAATGCATGAAAGTGAAAAGTGAAAGTGAAGTCGCTCAGTCGTGCTGGACTCTTAGCGACCCCATGGACTGCAGCCTACCAGGCTCCTCCATCCGTGGGATTTTCCAGGCAAGAGTACCGGAGTGGGGTGCCATTGCCTTCTCTGAATCTGTATAACAGAAGCTGCTAATTACTGATAATTGAGAAAACACAAGATTCTGATAATGTGGTAATTTAAGATGTATTTTAAAAGTACATTAACCCATACAAAACACAATAACATTTTACATATAATCTTAAGACTTTTATAGAAATTCATTTTCCCAAAATTTATTTTCCATGTAACTTAGGTTAAATAAAATCATAAGAATATGGATTCCACTAACTTAGAGTTTGTGACAATCCAAATACAGTATAAATATTAACTTTATACTTAGTAAAAAGTTTGAAGTCATCTATTCCTTTGTGAATACTGCAGGGTCTTATTTTGTTCTATTAATTAAGGGGTCAAAAAATCAAAGAGTCCTCAAATATGCCCAAATCTTATATTTTACCATGACTCTCTAATATGCAATTTGGCCAACTATGAATTAAAATAACATATTTCACTTTATATGCTAATATAATTTTATTATTTTGGCTTTAATGTGTATGACTCAGAATAAAATAACATGCTATCCTTTTAAATAATTTATGGTGTAACTTGGAAGAACAATGGACAATTGGAAATGGAAGTCTAATACTGTGTGACTTTAGCCAAGGCACTAGCCTCTCTGTGCATCAGTTTTCATATCTTTTACACAGAGATGATAACACTAGTCGTCACAGAAATGTCAAAAAGATCAAATAAGAATATACATATATAAGCATTCATTTGTTTTTAATTTTAAGAAGATTATAATTTGGAGCTTTTTTAAAAAAAAAAGATTGGCTTTCCCTCAAATATTCCGAATTAGTAAGGAACAGGCCTTAAGCCTGGTTCTACTTGGCTATCTTTTCTAAGTTTTTAGGTTTAAGATTTAATCATACCTGGTGGCAGCTGAGGTTATCATCTTGTTGGAATATTTCCTCCAAATCCAAATTGTTTCAACACAGTAAACACACACACACACACAATTATGTAAATGTGAAGCCTGTAAACACCATGATAATTTACTTCAACTTACTCTTTTTTCCTTCGACCGTGGAAAAAACTGGCCCATTCAAAGCAAGTCTTTTTGCTTCCAACCCAAAAAATGGAAGGAATACCAACTATAAGAGCCATCAGGTATTTCATTAGAAAGAGAATCAGATCTGGACGACTCATCTGAGTAACCTACAAGAAGGGAAAGAAGAATATCATAAATATATAAATAGAAATTTCTCTTAAAGACCACTGTAAAATCTTTTAAATAAATAGTAAAATTATACAAGTCTGATGTTTGCACTTACTCAGTCCTGTAATTTTCTCATTATATGGAAAAGATACACTGCTGAAAATTTGACAATGACTATATATTCTATAGCCTGAGTTCTATAATTTTCTTGCTAGCCCATATTAGTCTAAAGAAAAAGATTACTAATATAGAAAATAGACCATGAATAGGAATAGAGGCTCAAATAATACCTATATTCTTCTCAGCCAATTTTGCTCATCCTATCATTGGTTATCACAATATACAATTAGGGAAGTGTTAATCATTTTCCCCCATTTTATTAGTTTCTGTTCTTTTATTTAATATGCTCCTCCTTTCATGTCTGCTTTGCTGGCTGTTTTCAAGCTTCCTCTTTAACCTATGAGTTATTTATTAAGTACATTTTTTAGTTTCTATTCAGGTGAATTTTTTTAAGATTTCTTTTTATTGTTGATTTCAAGTTAAATTATTATAGTCACAGAATGTAGTCTACTTGACTCTGGTTATCTTATATTTTGGAAACTTCTTCTGTGATTTAGGACATAGTCCATTTTTTAAAGTACTCCTTGTGTGCTCAGAAATAACACTTACTCTCTGTTAGGTACAAAATTTTCTTTATGTATTAGACCAACTTTATCAGTTGTGTTGTTCAAATCTTCTATATAGGAATTCTCAAAGATATTGTAAGTCTGGTTCCATACCACCACAATAATGTGAGTCATGGGGATTATTTTGTTTCCCAGTACATATAAAACTTATGTTTATATTACAATGTAGAATGTATTATCTACTCATAAGAGTCTAAATAACAATGCTCATATCTAAATTAAAAAATATTTTATTGCTAAAAAGTGCTAACCATCACTTGAGCCTTCAAGTGAGTCACACTCTTTTGTTGTGGAGGCTCTTGCCTCAATGTTGAAGGCTGCTGACTGACCGGGGTGGTTTCTGTAGGATAGGATGACTGTGGCAATTTCTTTAAATAAGATAATAATGAAGTTTGCCGCATCCATTGACTCTTCCTTTCATGAAAAATGTCTCTGTAGCATGAATTACTGTTTGGTAACACTTTACCCAGAGTAGAATGTCTTTCAAAACTGAAGTCAATCCTCTCAAACCCTGCTTCTGCTTTATCAACTAAGTTTATGTAATATTCTAAATCCTCTGTTGTCATTTCATCAATCCTCACAGCATCTTCACCAGGAGTAGATTCCATGTCAAAAAATCATTTTCTTAATGCTCACCCATGAGAAGCAACTCCTCATCCATTAAAGTTCTATCATGGGATTGAAGCAATTTAGTCACATCTTCAGGTTCCACTTGTAATTCTAGTTCTCTTGCTATTCTTCTACCACACTGGGTGTTATTTCCTCCACAAAGTCTTAAAGCCCCGCAAGGCACCATGAGGGTTGGAATTAACTTATTTCAAACTCCTGCTAATATTTATATTTTGACCTCTTCTTTTGAATCATGAATATTCTCAATGGTATCTAGAATGGTAAACCCTTTCCAGGTTTTCATTTAACCACCCAAATCCATCAGAGGAATCACTATGGTAGTTATAGCCTAAAAATGTATTTCTTATGGGACTGCTCTGGCAGTCCAGTGGATGAAATTTGGCACTTTCACTGTGGTGGCCTAGGTTCAATCCCTGATCAGGAAACTAAGATCCTGAAAGCTGTGAGGTATGCCACTCTCAAAATATATTTCTTAAATAACGAAGCCTTGAAAGTTGAAATTACTCCTTGATCTGTGGACTGCAGAATGGATGTTGAGAAGGTAGGCATTAAACAACATTAACCTTGTACATCTCCATCAGAGCTCTTGGGTGACCAAACACATTGTCAATGAGCAGTAATATTTTCAAAGGATTCTCTTTTTTCTGAGCAGTAGATCTCAATAGTGGGCTTCAAATATTTAGTAAACCATGTTGTAAGCAGATGTGCTGTCCCCCATGCTTTGTTGTTCCATTTACAGAGCACAGGAAGAGAAGATTTAGCATAATTCAGAATGGCAAATGAGCATTCATTTTGCTGCTGTTCAGTCGCCAAGTCGTATCCTACTCTTTTGAAACCCCATGGACTATAGCCCACCAGGCTCGTCTGTCCATGGAATTTCCCAGGCAAGAATACTGGAGTGGGTTGCCATTTCCTTCTCTAGGGGATTTTCCTGACTCAGGGATCAAACCCGTATCTCCTGGATTGGCAGGTAGATTCTTTACCACTGAGCCACCAGACCAGCTGCATTAGCCCCTAACAAGAGAGTCATCCTGCCCTGTGAAGCTCTCAAGCCAGGCAGTGACCTCTCCTCTCTAGCTATGAAAGTCCTAATGACATCTTCTTCCAATAGAAGACTGTTCTGTCTCCAATGAAAATCTGTTGTTTAGAACAACCACCTTCATGAATGATCTTAGCTAGATCTTCTGGATAACTTGCTGCAGCTTCTATATCAGCATTTGCTGCTCTGCCATGAACGCTGATGCTACAGAGATGACTTCTTTCCTAAAACTTCAAGAAATCGACCCCTGCTAGCTTAAAACCTTTCTTCTGCAGCTTCTTCATCTCTCTCAGCCCTCACAGAATTAGAGTTAGGGCCTTGTCTTAGATTAGGCTTGGACTTAAGGGAATGCCATGACTGGCTGATCTATGCAGATCCCAAAACCTTCTCCATATCAGTAATAAAGCTGTTTTGTTTTCTTATCATTCATGAATTCACTGGAGTATCATTTTCAATTTACTTTAAAAACCTTCCCTTTGGATTTGCAACTTGGCTGCTGGGCTCAAAAAGCCTAACTTTTGGCCTGTTTCAACTTTCAACATGCCTTTCTCACTAAGCTTAATCATTTCTAGCCTTTGATTTAAAGTGAGAGGTATGCAACTCCTTTCACTTGAACCCTAAGCAGCCACTGTGAGGTTAGTTGGCCTGATTTCAATACCGTTGTGTCTAAGTGAACATGGAGAGCCTTTTATATGTAAACCCACCCCCGAAAATTGTGTGACTTGCTTTATTGTGATGTTTGCTTTACTGTAGTGGTCTAGAACCAAACCTGCAATATCTCAGAGAAATGCCTGTTATGCAAGTGTTACCAAAATGTGACACAGGGATATGAAGTGAGCAAATGCTTTTGGGAAAAAAGGCACCAACAGATTTGCTCAACACAGTGTTGCCATGAACCTTCAATTTGTAAAAACTGTGGTGTCTGCAAAACAAGAGTCCGAAATGAAGTACATGGATGCAATCTCAAAAATGACAGAATGATCTGTTCGTTTCCAAGGCAAACCATTCAATATCACATTAATCCAAGTCTATGCCCCAACCAGTAATGCTGAAGAAGCTGAACAGTTCTAGGAAGACCTACAAGACCTTCTAGAACTAACACCCATAAAAGATGTCCTTTTCATTATAGAAGACTGGAATGCAAAAGTAGGAAGTCAAGAAACACCTGGAATAACAGGCAAATTTGACCTTGGAGTACAGAATGAAGCAGGGCAAAAGCTAATAGTTTTGCAAGAGAATGCACTGGTCATAGCAAACACCCTCCTCCAACGACACAAGAGAAGACTCTACACATGGACATCACCATATGGTCCATACCGAAATCAGATTGATTATATTCTTTGCAGCCTAAGATGGAGAACCTCTATACAGTCAGCAAAAACAAGACTGGGAGCTGACTGTGGCTCAGATCATGAATTCCTTATTGCCAAATTCAGACTTAAATTGAAGAAAGTAGGGAAAACCACTAGACCATTCAGGTATTACCTAAATCAAATCCCTTATGATTATACAGTGGAAGTGACAAATAGATTCAAGGGATTAGATCTGATAGAGTGCCTGATGCAATCAACTATCAATGGAGGTTCGTGACACTATACAGGAGACAGGGATCAAGACCATCCAAAAGAAAAAGAAATGCAAAAAAGCAAAATGGCTGTCTGAGGAGGCTTTACAAATAGTTGTGAAAAGAAGAGAAGCGAAAAGCAAAGGAGAAAAGGAAAGATATAAACATCTGAATGCAGAGTTCCAAAGAACAGCAAGAAGAGATAAGAAAGCCTTCCTCAGTGATCAGTGCAAAGAAATAGAGGAAAACAATAGGATAGAAAAGACTAGAGATCTCTTCAAGAAAATTAGAGATACCAAGGGAACTTTTCATGCAAAGATGGGCTCAATAAAGGACAGAAATGGTATGTCCTAACAGAAGCAGAAGATATTAAGAAGAGGTGGCAAGAATACACAGAAGAACTGTACAAAAAAGATCTTCATGACCCAGATAATCATGATGGTGTGATCACTCACCTAGAGCCAGACATCCTGAAATCTGAAGACAAGTGGGCCTTCGAAAGCATCACTATGAACAAAGCTAGTGGAGGTGATGGAACTGCAGTGGAGCAATTTCAAATTCTAAAAGATGATGTTGTGAAAGTGCTGCATTCAATACGCCAGCAAATTTGGAAAACTCAGCAGTGGCCACAGGACTGGAAAAGGTCAGTTTTCATTCCAATCCCAAAGAAAGGCAATGCCAAAGAATGCTCAAACTACTGCACGATTGCACTCATCTCACACACTAGTAAAGTAATGCTCAAAATTCTCCAAGCCAGGCTTCAACAGTACTTGAACTGAGAACTCCCATATTCTCAAGCTGGATTTAGAAAAGGTAGAGGAACCAGAGATCAAATTGCCAACATCTGTTGGATCACTGAAAAAGCAAGAGAGTTCCAGAAAAACATCTATTCCTACTTTACTGATTATGCAAAAGCCTTTGTGTGGATCACTACAAACTGTGGAAAATTCTTAAACGAGATAGGAATACCAGACCATCTGACCTGCCTGTTGAGAAACCTGTATGCAGTCAGGAAGCAACAGTTAAAACTGAACATGGAACAACAGACTGGTTCCAAATAGGAAAAGGAGTTCATCAAGGCTGTATATTGTCACCCTGCTTACTTAACTTATATGCAGAGTATATCATGAGAAACGCTGGGCTGGAAGAAACACAAGTTGGAATCAAGATTGCCGGGAGAAATATCAATAACTTCAGATATGCAGATGACACCAACTTTATGGCAGAAAGCAAAGAACTAAAGAGCCTCTTGATGAAAGTGAAACAGGAGAATGAAAAAGTTGGCTTAAAGTTCAACATTCAGAAAATTAAGACCACAACATCTGGTCCCATCACTTCACTGCAAATATAGATGGGGAAACAGTGGAAACAGTGACAGACTTTATTTTTTTGGACTCCAAAATCACTGCAGATGGTGACTGCAGCCATGAAATTAAAAACACTTACTCCTTGGAAGAAAAGTTATGACCAACCTAGACAGCATATTAAAAAGCAGAGACGTTACTTTGCCAACAAAGGTCCGTCTAGACAAGGGTATGGTTTTTCCAGTGGTCATGCGTGGATGTTAGAATTGGACTACAAAGAAAACTAAGCATTGAAGAATTGATGCTTTTTAACTGTGGTGTTGGAGAAGACTCTTGAGAGTCCCTTGGAATGCAAGGAGATCAAATCAATCCATCCTAAAGGAAATCAGTCCTGAATATTCATTGGAAGGACTGATGCTGAAGCTGAAACTCCAATACTTTGGCCACCTGATGCAAAGAACTGACTCATTGGAAAAGACCCTGATGCTGGGAAATATTGAAGGCAGGAGGAGAAGGGGACGACAAAGGATGAATTGGTTGGATGGCATCACCAAGTCAATGATGTCGACATGAGTTTGAGTAAACTCCGGGAGTTGGTGATGGACAGGGAGGCGTGGTGTGCTGCAGTCCATGGGGTCACAGAGTCAGACACGACTGAGCGACTGAAGTGACTGAACTGTCATGTCTGCAAAGCACAATAAAGGGAAGTGCAATAAAACCAGGTATATGTGTTTTCCTGACTACTTTTCTGTTTGCCTATTGTTTTTTTTTTAAGGATATGTATTTATTTGGCTCCATCGAGTCTTAGCTGTGGTGTGTGGACTTGGTTGCTCCCCGGCACGTGGAATCTTAGTGCCCTGACCAAGGATCAAACTCATGTCCCCTGCACTGCAAGGGGATTCCTAACCACTGGACCGCCAGGTAAGTCCCTACCTATCTGTTTTAACAGAGATATACTAAACTGTGGGCTCATCAGTTTTCCTTCTAATCCTGTCATCTTTCACTTTTAAGTCTATGTTAGGTGTTATATAAATGCTCTAGCTGCCCAATATACTTTAGTGCTCACTTTAAACAGTATTTTATCTGACTTTAATATTGCCACACCAGTTTTTCTTCTTCATCATACTATCACCTTTTTCAAGTGTATCTTTTCCTATTTACCAATGTATTTCTTTCAAGCTTGTTTGTGCTATACTACTGTTTTTAAACAATATATAGTTTCCTCCTACCAAAGTATAAACTCAATGAGGAGTTTTGTCCCCCAGTGGTCTTATTCCCGGAGCCTAGATCAATGTCTGGCACGTAGCAGGTGCTCAAAAAATACATACATACATTTACAATATATACTTTTACTTGGCTTTATGAGAAAAAGTTATAGTTAAAAGTATTCAGCACTTCCATCTTCTTGAACAAGACTATGCTCCTAGCACACTTTAGCTACCTAATACTCCTTGTTATCATTTTCCAGAGACTCAGAATAACCTTTACAAAAGTAATTGGTCTTGTTATTATCATTGTTAAGTGACTTTGCCAAAAAGTACACCCTCATCCTATCTTGGGGTTCTCTTTTCTTTCTGCTAAAGGATGCTCTTTAGAAATTCTTATAGATAGGGTATGCTAAATTATTTTAGTCTGCCCCAAAATGTCTTTCTCTTGTCCTCAATCTTCAGTGGTATTTTAGATGGATAAAGTTATCATTACTCAGCATTTTAAAGACATTAGTTCATTATCTTCTAGCTGTCCCTGTTGCTGTTGAGAAGCCTGCACAGTTGATAATCTTTTGGAGATTTCTTCTCTATGGTAGCTTTTAAATGTCTCTAGCCTTCTGTCTTATAGTTGCAAAGAATGTTTCTCATTGTGATTGGTTTTTACTTGTCCTGCTTAGTATGCAGAGCGTAATTTTAATGTGCGGTTTCAAGTTTTCAGTTCTGAAAACTTCAGGATGTAGTTCTTTAGTTATCATTTCTTAGTCATTCTTACAGCTCCTTGTTCTAGAACTCTCATTAGATGTAAACTGAAGTTTTTCAACCTATTTTTAATATCTCTTAATGGCATAATTATATAATTCTGAGTATTTTAAGTCTCTATTATGCATTCTGGGTGATCTAAACAGTTAGAACAATTTTCCACTTTGCTAGTTCTCTCTTTAATCATGTCTACTTTAGAATCCATTCCATCTATTGACTTAATTCCTGTAACTACATTTCTAGGCAAATTGGCTTTTATGTTTGTCTATTCTTATTTCACGTCTGCTAATTTATCATAAATTCTTATTCTTTTAAAGTGCTTTTTATTATTTATCTATTGAAGAATCCTAAACATACATATTTTTAAAATAAGCCTTTAGAAAATTATTACTTTCTATTTATTGCTTTTATTACATTTGGGAGTGAATCGGTCTCCTGACTGTTGATTTTATTGAATGACTTTTTAGGTTTAGCTTTTTTCTTTCATTATGCTTTGGAATTTCTGTTTACAGATCTTGAGTAAGAGAGTTTTCTCTCTCTCTTGTTCTCTCTCCTTCACTCCCCCTATTTATCCACCACGTTTCATTCATTTTTGTCTTTACCAATACCCATGGGGCCCTGGACTTTCCTGGTGGCTCAGATGGTAAAGTGACTACCTACAATGTGGGAGACCCAGGTTTGATCCCTGGGTCGGGAAGATACTCTGGAGAAGGAAATGGCAATCCACTCCAGTACCCTTGCCTGGAAAATCCCATGGAGGGAGGATCCTGGTGGGCTACAGTCCATAGGGTCGCAGAGTCGGACATGACTGAGCAAATTCACTTTACTTTATGGGGCCCTAGTTAAAAACCAGGTCTAATATTATGACTGCACACTCCAGCCATTATCAGCTACCATAGACTCAGCTACTCAGTCATTACAGTTTGGCCCTCTCACATCTTTAGACAAATATTTTAAGTGTTTTTAATGCTAAATGCAGCTTCAGGAAAGAGTTGGTTGCACATTTTATATAAACTTTCTTTTAGGAGCAGTAGAGTCCCATTTCCAACTCCTACTTTTAACTGGTAAGTCTAGTTCTAGTCCTCTGACTCCCATGTAACACTTTTACTTCTGTATACCCATAGAAACTGAATGTCCTAGCCACCCCAGCCACTTCAGACCTGGATTCTGGTAGTCCACGTTTTTATCTCCAATCATTTTGCATTTCTATTCTACAAATTAGCTTATTTTGTGTTTTAGGCTGACTTTGTTTAAAAATTCCCTTATTACACTTTAGCTCTAACTGGCACATGATTATAGCTGTATTGGTTCATACAGTCAAAGATACGGTCTTTCCAGTACTCATGTACAGCTGTGAGAGCTGGACCATACAGAAGCCTGAGTGCTGAAGAAGTGATGCTTTAGTTCATTGTGGTGGTGAAGAAGACCAGAGTCCCTTGGACTACAAGGACATCAAACCAGTAAATCCTAAAGGAAATCAATCCTGAGTATTCATTGGAAGGACTGATGCTGAAGCTGAAGCTCCAATACTTTGGACACTTGATGTAAAGAACCGACTCACTGGAAAAGACCCTGATGCTGAAAAAGACGGAAGAGAAAAGGAGAAGCAGGTGGCAGATGATGAGATGATTAGATAGCATCACTGACTTAATGGACATGAAGTTGAGCAAACTCTATGACATAGTGGAGGACGGGGAGCCTGGTGTGCTGCAGTCCATGGGGTTGCAAAGAGCCAGACATGACTTAGCAAATGAACAACAACTACTCACAGATGACAATACCATTTACTGAATGGAAAGAATTGGGGATGGAAAGCAGGAACAGGGTTTAAGAAGAAAAATTAAGAATTGTATTTTAGACATGTTAAGTTGGAAATGTCATATAAACAGATACATGTCTGGAGTTCAGAAGAAAAGTTGACCTATATAATCCAAAATATGGGACTGAATAAGTTAACCCAGAAAAGGAGGAGAGGAGAAAAAGGGAACCTGGGAGAGAAACCGCATCTGATGACTCCTACAGTACTTTAAACCGCATTGTATTATCTTTCATAAATTAGAAATACTGTCTGTATATCACAAATGCTTGAATTAAAGGAGTGCTAAAAATAAAATCAGTAATAACAGCAACAACCAAAACCTTCAATTAGGCAAGACAGTAAGAGGAGAATTGGAGGACAGAGGGTTGTAACATGGGACATTTTGTATTATAAGGCTCTGATTAAAGACAAATCCCCAGGGAAGACAAGTCAGTACCTGCCATGATAACAATACAGTGAGAAAGCAACTCAAGCTAAACAGAAACAGACTCATTGACTTTGAAAACACAGTTACAAAAGGGGAAAGGTGGAAAGGAGGGATAAATTGGGTTTGGGATTAACATATACACTTTACTATATATAAAACAGGTAATCAACAAGGACCTACTGTACAGGGAACTGTACTCAATATTCTGTAATAACCTATATGGAAAAAGAATATGAAAAAAAAATGGATATATGTATATGGATAACTGAATAGCCTTGCTGTACACCTGAAACTAACACAATATTATAAATCAACATTACTCCAATTTGTATAAAATAAAGTTAAATTTAAAAAAAACCACCTTATCAGTTGAAAAGCCTCATCTGATATATTTCTTTGGTCTTTTTACTGGGAACTGAAGGAGAATTCCCAGCAGAAAAGGCAGACAATCAGCCTCCACTGCTATCCTTATATCTTGGTCACTGTCCTTTTTCTACAACTGCCTGCCTCGCTGTGAATAGCCTACTTTTACTATCTTTTCAACAACCAATCTCCATTAACATCATTCTAATTTCAATCAACAAAATTTTGCAATGTGACTTTATTTGATCAAAATATGGAAAATATTTTCCCAATTTAGATCCATCGTCTACCAAAGACCCTGGAGCTTAAATTCTTTTTAATTAAATAGAAAAAAGTATTCATGCTAAAGGGGGGAAAAAAGCCTCACAGAAGAAGAAAAACACCAAGGACATATGTATGGTTATTGTGGTGGCCTAAATTCAATTATTGTTTCTGAGACTTTGGCTTTGAATCAGGTAGGCAGAGCATCTTTCCCAATCAAGTGGAATCTATTCTTTACTAATGAGACCTACACTGTATTAGATTTGCTTTCATTAAAAAAAATTCATTACAAAATGTTGGTTTATGGTCATCGAAAGCCCACATAAAAATAAACTTCTGACCAGGCTCATCCATGTTAATAACTGACTACAGTTCTGGAATTAAGTCTTCTGATTTCAAATTTTGTGCCCTACTACACTGCATAGCTTTGTCTGCCTTTGCTTTTATTCTGCCTTGAAAACTCACTTACTCGCCCTATCAGATATAAAGACCTATCAGAATTAGGACAATGGCAGAAGATCAAGACAAGGATAGAAAATGGACCGCAGAATAGAATAGCAAAATAAGTTGCACAAGTGAAAAGTAGATACTGTATGACACAGGTAGCGTCACAAATCAGTGGAGAAAGGATGGACTAGTCATAACGGTGCTAGCTAGACATCTACGTAGTTTTAAAATGATACCACCTCCGCATTCCAGATCTAAAAATAAACTATAGATAAAAAAATCCAAATCTGAGAAGCAAAACTTTAAAACTGTCTAAAGAAAACAAAGGAGAATATTATTTGCAATCTTTGAGTAGAGATTTCTTAAACAACTTAAAAAAAAAAAATAATAATACATATTAAAATTTTAAACTTCTGCTCGTCATAGGACACCATTTAAACAATGAAAAACCAAAGTTAGACTTTATCTGTAATGCATAAAACTGATTAAGAAATTATACCAGAATATATTTACCAGAATATACTGTGTATATACACAAGTACTTCACAGAAGAGGATATCTAAATAATAAGTTATTTAGCTATTATAAGTTATATATGTAAGAAAAAGGAAGTTCAATTTCACTAGTAATCAGGGAAATACAAATTAAAATAGCAATGAGGATTGTCAATAAGATTGGGAAAACTTTAAATGTGATGGTGAGCACGTAGAACAGTAAGAACTCTCTGCACTTCCATATGAGGTTCTAAATTGTACAGCAACTTTGGAAAACAATTTGGCAACATCTGGTAATGCTGAAGATTCACAAGATCTAACAGTTCCATTTTTAGTTATATATTCTAGACAAGTTCACATAGATGCACAATATTCATAGTAGCATTATTTATAACAGAGTAAAAACAATGTGTAACCTAAATATCCATTAACAGTAAAACACATAAACAAATTTGATATATTCATACAACAGAATGCTGAACAGCAAAGACAGCAAATAAACACACAATGTACATATTACCATAGATAAATATCATAAAAATGATGAATGACAAAAGCACACTGCAAAAATACATGCAGTTTTGACACTGCAAAGTTTTAAAAGACTTCAACTAATACAATATATTGTTTAGGTAAATACATATAAGTGTAAATACACAATAACACCAAGTTCTGGATAATGATAGTTTACAAAGGAGATTCAATCAGGGAGGGGGATCTGGTGTTTTGTGTTTCATTTATTAAATGAGTGATAAATCTATTGTTGTTCAATGTATTATTCTTTATAATATACATGTATATGTATATGACATATTGGGTTGGCCAAAAATTTGTTTAGATTTTTCAGTTCAGTTCACTTGCTCAGTCGGGTCTGACTCTTTGCGACCTCATGGACTGCAGAACGCCAGGCCTCCCTGTCCATCACCAACTCCCAGAGTTTACTCAAACGCATGTCCATTGAGTTGGTGATGCCATCCAACCATCTCATCCTCTGTCATCCCCTTTTCCTCCTGCCTTCAATCTTTCCCAGCATCAGGGTCTTTTCCAATGAGTCAGTTCTTTGCATCAGGTGGCTGAAGTATTGGAGCTTCAGTTTTAGCATCAGTCCTTCCAATGAATATTCAGGACTGATTTCCTTTAGGATGGACTGGTTGGATCTCTTTGCTGTCCAAGGGACTCTCAAGTGTTTTCTCTAACACCACGGTTTAAAAGCATCAATTCTTCAATGCTTAGCATTCTTTATAGTCCAACTCTCACATCCATACATGACTACTGGAAAAAACCATAGCTTTGACTAGATGGACCTTTGTTGGCAAAGTAATGTCTGCTTTTTAATACGCCATCTAGGATGGTCATAACTTTTCTTCCAAGGAGCAAGAGTGTTTTAATTTCATGGTTGCAGTCATCATCTGCAGTGATTCTGGAGCCCCCCAAAATAAAGTCTCCCACTGTTTTCATTGTTTCTCCATCTATTTGCCATGAAGTGACGGGGCCAGATGCCATGATCTTAGTTTTTTGAATGTTGAGCCTCAAGCCAACTTTTTCACTCTCCTGTTTCACTTTCATCAAGAGGCTCTTCAGTTTTTTGCTTTCTGCCATAAGGATGGTATCATCTACATATCTATCTGAGGTTATTGCTATTTCTCCTGGCAATCTTGATTCCAGCTTGTGCTTCATCCAGCCCAGCGTTTCTCATGATGTACTCTGCATATAAGTTAAACAAACAGGGTGACAATATACAGCCTGATGTACTCCTTTCCTGATTTGGAACTAGTCTGTTGTTTCATGTCCAGTTCTAACTGTTGCTTCTTGACCTGCATACAGATTTTTCAAGAGGCAGGTCAGGTGATCTGGTATTCCCATCTCTTTCAGAATTTTCCAGAGTTTGTTGTGATCTACATAGTCAAAGGCTTTGGCATAGTTAATAAAGCAAAAATGGAAGTTTTTCTAGAACTCTCTTGCTTTTTTTGTGATCCAGCGAATATTGGCAATTTGATATCTGGTTCCTCTACATTTTCTAAATTCAGCTTGAACATCTGGAAGTTCATGGTTCATGTATTGTTGAAGCCTGGCTTGGAGAATTTTGAGCATTACTTTACCGGTGTGTGAGATGAGTGCAGCTGTGCGGTAGTTTGAGCATTCTTTGGCATTGCCTTTCTTTGGGATTGGAATGAAAACTGATCTTTTCCAGTCCTGGGGCCACCGCTGAGTTTTCCAAATTTGCTGGCATACTGAGTGGAGCACTTTCACAGCATCATCTTTTAGGATTTGAAATAGTTCAAATGGAATTCCATCACTTCTACTAGCTTTGTTCATAGTGATGCTTCCTAAGGCCCACTTGACTTCGCATTCCAGGATGTCTGGCTCTAGGCTGGTGATCACACCATCGTGATTATCTGGGTCAGATTTTTCAGTAACTTTTCAGGGAAAATTCAAATGAACTTTATGATCAACCCAATATATACATGCATATAAATGTGTATGTGTGTGTGTGTTTGTATAAATACCTGTATGTTAGAAACTGTTGTAATTAAAAAAAAATATATAGGACAAAAAGGCGGTCAAGGCTCCTATAATTTCAATATACCTTGCTACTTTCAGAGAGGCAGTAGTTTTGAAATTAAGCATCACTAGGTAAGGTAAATAGAGAACTAATTAGTAATTCACCTCTTTAACAAGATCTGTATCTATCAATCTATCTTCCTTGTATTCTAAGTTTACCTTCTCCCATTATTGGACCACCAATTTATTTTTAACCCAGTGAAAAATAGTAAGCTGGGATTTCAATTTTCAAGCTTTCTTTCGATCAATAGAGGAAATGACAAAATATAAACTCCACACTACAGATATTTTGCAAATAATCTCATTTTCTTTTCCAAGCGCTGAGACTACCTTAAAAGAATGTTGTCTTCTAAATTCAAGAATGGCTAATGGCAATGAGGAAAGTTAATTTAGATCCTTATTGACTTTACCAGTGACTGCTGTAAACTGGGGGTGATGTCAACTTTTAGACAAATAAAAGATAAAATTTAATGATTAAAGAATAAATTTTTATTCCCATTATCTAAGGAACAGACAACTTTCCAAGTAAAAGACTAGCCAGGGAAAAAGATAAGAAAATGGTTTCAGTAAACCGGGAGGGGGAGAGCATGACTGATTAGGAAGGAACTGACTGGTACAGAGCATACATTCTCAGAGTCACCACAGAATAGTAACATTGCAAAGATTTATTATGACATCTGGATATACTATGCCTATTATTTAATGAACCTCATGGAAAACTCACAAATTAGGTAAGAAAAGGCTTAAAGCCAAAATTCACTCAAGAAGTTAAAATGAAAACAAAAATAATAATTACCTCAATTCTATTCCCTTGCTTTGATGACATTATGAGATAGAAAATATTACTTCTTCAGAAGTTACATTTGATTAAGCAAAGGACAACATCTTGAACTTTCATCCTAATTACAGTGAGGGGAAAATGATCATCACTCTTATGTCACTTTAATCTTATGAACTAGAAATAACTAGAAAACAGAACAGTATTCTGTACATATATACTTTACAACAATGGATGCAATAACTGGGAAACAAATAGTTAAAAACTGAAGAATTTACACTTAATCTTGATGTACATAAAGAACTATTAATCGGAATTCACAGTATAATAATGCTCATTCATCAAGTGAAAAGCATAACCTTTCTTTTTTGGATTAAAGTAATAAACTGTTATTTTCTCAAAACAAATCAAACTGAAGGTGAATAATTTTGAAAATTTCCATTCTCTTTTCTAAATATGAACTGAAAATTAACCAGGAAAAAATTTAAATTAGCTTGTTATTAAGTATAGAATAATGAAACAGAAAACATAGCTTAGACTTTCCTAAACATTACAATAATAGATCAACGTCCTCAGCCCAGAAAAAACTATGGAAAGATTATGTTAGAGGGAAGACTATGTTCAGAAATGAGTTCTTGGAAACTCCACAAAACTGTCCTACAATCTCATGATTTACAATAAGAAAATAAGGCATTAGTGGAAAAAAACTGAAGACAAATAAATGGAAAGATTTCCATTCTTAAAGATGGAAAAAATCAATATTGTTAAAATATATGTACTACCCAAACCAATCTACAAATTCTTTGCACTGCTATCAAAATTCCAACAGCATTTTTCACAGAAATAGGACAAATCCTAAAATTTATATGGAACAACAAAAGATCCAAATAGCCAAAGCAATCTTGAGAAAAAAGAACAAAGCTGGCAGTATCATTCATGCTCCTTGATTTCAAACTGTATTACAAAGCTATAGTAATCAAACAACATGAGAGTCCAAAAATAAACACATGCATATATGGTCAATTAATTTCTGATACAAGAGCCAAGAATACACAATAAGGAAAGAACAGTCTTTTCAATAAATGATGTTGGAAAAGTTGGACACCACATGTCAAAGAATGAAACTGGACTACCATACACAAAAATTAATTCAAAATGGATTAAAGACTTGAACACCCAGAAGAAAACAAATAGCAAGCTCCTTGACATCAGTCTTAGTAATGATTTAAAAAAATTTTTTTGGATACAAAAAGTAAAGGTGACAAAAGTAAAAATAAACAAGTGGGACTATATCAAACCAAAAAGCTTCTGCACAGCAAAGGAAATCATCAACCCAATGAAAAGGCAACTAACTGATTGGGAGAAAATATCTGCAAATCATATATATGTTAAGGAGTTATTTTCAAAAGATATAAAGAACTCATACAATTTCAATGTAAAAAACCCAAACAATCCACCTTAAAAATGGGCATAAGTTCTGAATAGACATTTTTCCAAAGACGACACACAGATGGTCAACACATACCTGAAAAGGTGCTCAGTATCTCTAACCTTCAGGGAAACACAAATCAAAACCACAGTATCACCTCACAACTGACAGAATGGCTATTACCAAAAAGATAAGCCATAACAAGCATTGAGAGGATGTGGGAAAAAGTGAACCACTGTACACTGCTGGTGGGAATGAAGAGTGGTATAGCCACTATGGAAAAAGAGAATGGCGATTCCTCAAATAATAACAAATAGAACCACCATATGACCCAACAATTCCACTTTGGGGTATTCAAGAAAACAAAAACACAAACTTGAAAAGATATCCGCACCTCATGTTCACTGCAGCATTAGTCACAACAGCCAAGACATGGAATCAACCTAAGTGTCCACTGATGGCTGAACAGATAAAGAAAATGTGGTATACATATACAGTGGAATACTATTCAGCTGTAAAAGATGTCATTTTGCCATTTTGTGACAATATGGATTGACCCTGAAGGTTTGTGCTAAGGGAAAATAAGCCAGAGAAAAGCACATACCTTATGATCTCATTTATATAATCTTAAAAAAAAAAAAAAACCCACCCACCTCAAAAAACCCACCAAACTTACAAAGGGAACAGATTGGTGGTTGCCAGAGGCAAAGGGTAGGCAATGGATGAAATGGGTGAAGGTGGTCAAAAGGTACATGGTTTCAAGTCATAAGACAAATGAGGTATAAGAATGTAATGTACAGCTTGGTGTCTGTAGTTAATAATACTGTACTATAGTTTTGAAAGTTGCTAAGAGTAGATTTTAAAAGTTCTTATCATAAGAAAAAAAAGTTTTAACTATGTATGATGATGGATGTTAAGATTTATTACGGTGATCACTTGCAATATATACAAATATCAAATCATTATGCTGCATACCTGAAACTAGTAATACGTAAATTACACCTCAATCAAAAAAACAAAACTAATCTCCAGAGAGTGGGGCATAGTTCTTGGGGGATTAGCCTACTGTGTTCTCTCTTTGCCTGGCAAAGTAATAAAGCCACTCTTTCCTCTTCCTCCATAAAAAGAAAAAAATCTAATCTCACATTTTATAATACTTGAAATAATAAACAATTTGCATCTTGGAAAAAATAGGCACAACTAAACTTTCTAGTTTTATGATATCATATTGTGAAACACCAGAATCACTTTCCAGAAAACATGCAAGGTTCTATTAATCATATTCACATCTTTAAAACATACTTTGCCTTTTCAATTAGTTCTAGGCCAAGGCTAGGAAAGCTCCATGAACTTTTTATTAAGAATATGACATGCATGAAACATGGTTTTATGGTTCCAATTTATGTTATAAAGCAAAAAATACGATATTCAGTAGCAAAATTATGGAAAATTATTCTTTCTGGGTCTTAAGGTCCTAAGAAGGTTATGGAGAGAAGGGAACTAAATTTTGTGACCTCTTAGTGTGTGACAAGCTCTTATAATTATGACTTACTTTTCAAAACCACCATGTGGAAAAAGAAACTCTGGAAATACATTCAAGAAATTATTGATATATATGGTGGTTACTGGTAGAGATGGAGAGGGGACAAAAATTGAGAACATGAGAAACAAGAGTAGGAACAATGCTTCTCAATATATGTTTACTATTTTTAACGTTATAAACATTACAAATCACCTATCCAAAAAATTAAAAAAAAACATCAAAAAATTTTAAAACCCTTAAGAACAAGAGGCCTATGAGAAGAGAAAAAAAAAAAAAAAAAAAGGATGGGGAGCAGGCATTTGTCAGGGGTCCT
Organism: Bubalus bubalis; assembly: GCF_019923935.1. NCBI lineage: Eukaryota > Metazoa > Chordata > Mammalia > Artiodactyla > Bovidae > Bubalus > Bubalus bubalis. The sequence goes on from NC_059159.1 coordinate 72,756,488, forward strand.
AGATCATCTGATACAGCTGATTACAGCATCAACCCAATTCTGGTCTATGTATGTATTTTTTTTTTTTTTTGGTTGTATTTTTTTTCTCTATAGGTCTTTAGATGTTTTTTAAAACCCCAAAGTACACACTGTTGTTGGTATTTTATAGAAACATTTATTTAGCTTTACATATATGTTTACAACTTTACTTCATTTCTTCTTGCATCTCCTACTATCTATGAGATTATTTTCATTCTTCTTGAAATATAACCTTTAGTAGTTCGTACAAATCTTTTGGAGATAAACTCAGAGTTTCTGTTTATATGTAAATGGCTTTATTTCATCTCTATTCTTGAGAACAAATCGGTGTTTTCCAGAACATGCAGAGATGAAGTTTGGGGTGTGAGGTATTTATTCAGGAACAGTATCGACAATTGGACAGAAGTAAGTGACCTGCCATGCATTCTCAGAAAAGCCTCAGCCAAGCTGGTAGGGAGTTCCAGAGCAAATAAGGACCATCAGAGGGTCCTATGCTGAGCCAACGGCCAAGCCTTTTTAGCCCACCAAAGAATTGCTGGTTGCAGGCCCACCTCAGATAAGGCAGCTTTCCACCTGAAGGATGTCTACCGACCCCACTCCCTGCAGCTAAGAGGCTCGTCCTTCTGTGAAGGCGATCTGGCCACGCATCCCCACAAGAGTTTTACACGGTACAAAATTCTGGTTGAAAAGTTTTTTTTCTCTCAACATTTAGAAGATACCGTTTTCTGGCTTTTGTTATTGTTAAGGACTCTGCTGTCATTCTAACTGTTGGTCTTCTTTAGAAGATCCCTTTTCTGAGACTGTTTTTTATGACTCCTCTCTTTGGAGTTCTGCAGTTTCACTGAAGTGTGGATTTCTTTTTACTTATCCTGCTAGTGATGTACAGTTCCTCCTTGGTCTGTGAATTCATGTGTTTAGCAGTTGTGGAAAATTTGTAGTCATTATCTCTTTAAACATTGTCTCTCCTAGACTCTCTCAATTCCCTCCCTCCTGGAAATCTAATTATTGGGTTGGCCAAAAAGTTCATTCACATACAGAAAGCCCATATCATCTTGTGGCCAACCTCATACACTCCTATTCGACCTTCTCATTCTGCCCTCCATTTCTCTTAACATCACTTTCACATTTTCCTTGTCTCTCTTATGGCATTCTGGATAGTTTTATTTTCACCTACTACCAGTTCATTACATTTCTCTTCAAACAGCAGCCTAAATTGCTGTTTCATATTAAATATTTCAGGAATTCTATCAAATGAGTTTCCATTTCAAAATTTATGTTTTTAGATTTTTTAAAAATCTATTATTTCAAGTAATTTCTTGTAGATTGGTAACCTGTGACTGTATTTCCTATTTCTATAAACATTACATACTTAACATATTCTATCATTCAGTAATTGACAATTTCAGTATCTGCAGTTCTATTGATTCTGTGACTCAGTCATAGTGGCTTGTTTTCTCATGTGTTTGGTAGCTTTATATTTTGAGCTCTTTGGTGAATCAATCAGTAGGAATCCTGGAAAAAGTATTGTTCTAGCTGATTGATAGGAGGCACAACTAACCTGCCAACACTTCAGCCTATGGCCCTGGTGATTTAGGCTAGCAAGGGAGTTCTTGGCTCCCTTTCTCAACTTACCAACTGGCCCAAGGTTCACCTTTCACCAATAAATAGCAACCACACTTGTGTGACCTTTCCCATCTCATCTACCTAAGAGCCCCTGCTTGATGAGCCAGCCCTATAGCTCCTTATTGGGCTGGTCCCAATTCATAATAATTTTTGAAGTGGGGGACTCTTTGGAGATCTCTCCTCAATCAGGCTAGATCTATGATATCTCATATAGTGAGTTCTTTCCAGATTTAACTAGTTCAGACTTTGCTGATGTTCCTACTCAGACATATTGTCAGAAGTCATACTGTCTGAGGAAACCTGAATATATTTAATTATTTTCCTAATGTTCTACTTTAAGACAAACTTCTTAGCTCTTTAACAAACTTAACAGTATTAATGAACTCAATGACCTTAACCAGTTACAGTGTGCATAGTCATGTCAAAGTCTTTGCCACCCCACAGACTGTAGCCTGTCAGGCTCCTCTGTCCATGGAATTTTTCAGCAAAGAATACTGGAGTGAGTTGCCATTTCCTCCTCCAGGGAATCTTCCCGACCCAGGAAGATTAAACCCATATCTCTTGCGTCTCCTGCACTGCAGGTGGATTCTTTACTACTAGTGCCACTTGGGAAGCCAAATTACCTTAACACATTTTATAAAATCACTGATAAAATATATGTGATTCACTAGAGGGGTTACCCCAGTGGCTCAGCAGTAAAGAATCTGCCTGCAGTGAAGAAGATGCAGGAGACCCAGGTTCAATCCCTGGTTTGGGAAGATCCCCAACCCACTCCAGCTTTCTTGCCTGAAGACTCCCATGGACAGAGGAGCCTGGCGGGCTGCAGTTCATGGGGTTGCAAAGAGTCAGACATAACTGAAGCGACTGAGCAGGCAGGCGGGCAGAGGAAATAAAATGGAAGACTTCATATTTGACATGATCAGGTAGGTGGTTAGTAGTCTGTGGAATCAGAAATACAATTCACACCTTAGCTTTATCACTTACTTTAAGAATCTAGATAAGTTGTATTTAATTATAAGACTCAGTTCCTCATTTGTAAAGCAGAATACAATCTTAGTGTGCTACTGTGAGAATTAAAGGAGATAATGTGTATAAATTCACTGAGTACAGAACCTGATGCACAGTATATACTTAGAAACTAGAAGCTTCTATGACCATTACATTATGTTGTTTCTATTTTACTATTCCCATAAACTACTCAAATTTTTCCTTGACTCAAATTTTTCTGGTGTGGTATGATTTCAAAGACAACTGGAAATAAGATTTATTGGCATATCTTTATTATAGTGATGTACTAGAATTTTATTGAGTATTTTTAATACCATTATGTAATAGAGTAAAATGATGATCCTCAAAAGCAGTAACGAGAATGAAACAGTGACAATTTCCATGGGACAGCAAAGTGCCATAGGTCACCAACCACTGTAATAAGAGAATTATCAAAGGTGATAGAGAATAATGCTTGCTGTAGTTCAGAAGCTGGCAAACTACAACCTACAGAGCAAATCTGCCCCAATTATGTCACTGTAAACAGAGTCTTACTGAAACTCTTGCAGTTGTTCATGTATTGTCTATGGCTGCTTTTCTGTGATTGCGGTTTCCATTATGTCCAGCCTCTGACAGATAAGAATAAGAGGCTTATGGAAGCTTCCTGATGGGAGAGACTGACTGTGGGGGAAACTGTGTCTTGTTCTTGATTGGTGGGGCTATACTCAGTAAATCTTTAATCCAATTTTCTGTCGATGGGTGGGGCTGTGTTCCTGCCCTGTTGTTTCACCTGAGACCAAACCATGTTGGAGGTAATGAAGATAATGGCGACCTCCTTCAAAAGGTCTCGTACATGCATTGGCACACTCAGTGCCCCCCCAATCCTGCAGCAGGCCACTGCCAACCCACACCTCCGCCAAAGACTCCTGGACAATCACAGGCAAGTCTGAGTCAACTCTCTTGTGGGGTCACTGCTCAAAGCTATGGTTTTCCCTGTAGTCATGTATGGGTGTGCAAGTTGGACTATAAAGAAAGCTGAGCACCGAAGAATGCTTTTGAACTGTGGTGTTGGAGAAGACTCTTGAGAGTCCCTTGGACTGCAAGGAGATCAAACCAGTCAATCCTAAAGGAAATCAGTCCTGAATATTCATTGGAAGGACTGATGCTGAGGCTCCAATACTTTGGGCACCTGATGAGAAGACCTGACTCATTGGGAAAGACCCTGATGCTGGGCAAGATTGAAGGCGGGAGAAGGGGACGACAGAGGATGAGATGGCTGGATGGCATCACTGACGCGACAGACATAAGTTTGAGCAAGCTCTGGGGGTTGGTGATGGACAGGGAAGCCTGGTGTGCTGCAGTCCATGGGGTTGCAAAGAGTCGGACCCGACTGAGCGATTGAACTGACTGATAGCTGCCTTTGCACTACACCAACAGAGCTGAGTTGTTGCAACAAAAAGCAAATGGCTGGCAAAGCCTAAAATATCTACTATATGACCTTACAGAGAAAGTTTGCTGTGCCCTGCTGTAGACTGTGGCAAGAACACTGAATTTTTCCCAACACATATAAATCATTTGTACACTAGATAGTATACATCGGAAGATAGTGAAGGACAGGGAAGCCTGGCATGCTGCAGTTTATTTGGGGTCACAAAGAGTCGGACACAACTTAACGAATGAACACCACCACCACCACCACCACCACCACCAGATATATCTGCAGTTAAGACTAAAATGGAACTCACGGCTTAGGCTATTTAGTCTGTTTAGCAGTGGCCAAAATAACTTGTATATTTTAAAGTGTTTATCCAAAAGTGCCCCTTGATAGCATTTTACAGCCTGTACATAACAGTATGAATACTTTAAAAATAAATTTAATATTCTATACTTCTAAAATATAATATTTCAAAATATTTTCCTATTAAGAGACTTAGAATATTTGTTCAGTAACTCTCCATCTTTCCCTCTATTACAGGCACTGAACAACTTTGAGGAAAAAGCAGTTTGGTGCTAGGAAGTTACAGGCAGTATACTCACCACTTTAAAGATTAGTAGCAGGAAAAAAGAAAAGATTAGTAGTACGTATTATGTATTTATTGAGAATTATTTGCTGTCACTAATGTTGGAAGGGCGAAACATACCCATTTCCTTATGGTCCTTTCATAAACAATGCTGATTCCTTTTGGTATTGTCTGGTGAAGGGGAAACACTGTTATCAGAAAATGAAGCTAAAATCTTAAGTTAGATATTATGTTATCTTCTATTTTTGTATGTTTCTGAATCAAGATTAGATAAACAACAGATGGGCTGCCTTCTGTGGCTGAAAATAGAAATAATGGGTTTTTTGTTTGTTTTCTACACAAATAATTTTTTTTTAAATTCTACAAACGGCTCTAATGTGAACTTGACAGTCTTAGCTAAGCTGCTTCTATCACGGTAACACATTTCTATTATTGAAACACAGGTTCTAGTATCAAAATTCCTTGAGACTTACGTCATTGGATTAGATGGATGAAAGAGAAAAAAATGAAGGGAGAAACCTTAGGAAAGGAAACAGTTTCTTTTGAAAATCAATGTTTAAAAGACAAAATGATGATTCTAATACAGAATATAAGAACAATTCTTTTTTAAACTTCAGGAATTATGTACTTGCAACCACAGAATAATGAAATTTTTCTTTGTGCAAGGCATTCTAGTACGAGGCTTAACTTTATTTTCTCATTTAATCTTCACAGCCACCTATGAGGTAGATGTTACTATATTTAACATATTATTCCTTGTATTTTACATGAGGAAACTGAGACTCAGTGTTACAGACAGGACTTTAAACCTCAAGTTTTTAATAAATATGTTACATGTGAATGGCTTTCTAGAAATATCAACAAACTTTGAAATGTGTAACTCTTTCATAAAATGCTTTGAACCTCTTAGAAGCCCCTAAATAAATACAAGGAAATACTTTAAAAGAAAAAAAACAACAACACTAAGTACCTGGAAAATTACTGTGCTGTTTAAATAATACATAAGATGAAACATATTCTAGGAATAAACTTTATTGATTTTAAACTGTAAAATATACATAATTCTGAAAACTCAAGCTATATTTCACGACCAACTCTTTTCAGGTATTACTTTTCCAAATTAGTTAATACGCATGTTTTAAAAAGTGTTCTTGCAAAAAACAGTTGGTGTAAAGTATTTTAAAAGCCAAGCAGTGAATTCCTGTTTTCAGCAAGGACGTTCATTTTAAATATTTTAAAATACTTTACACAAGCCCACTTTTCTTCAAATCGTGGACTTAAATACATGCAATTTACTTTAAACCCAACTGGGTACTTTGAAACAATGTGATCAACTACCTCATATTCTGATTTTTCAAATGTTTGAAAGTTTCATTAATTTGAGAAATGACTACAAAGCAACCACACTGATATTCATGTGAACATATATTCAAATATTACGTTCTCCAAGACAAGTGCAGAGGCTACCTCAAGGATAACATCATTGCTTAATACATTTAAAAAACCTCTCACTAGGAATTATCATCAAAACTTAACAAGCATTCTTTTAGGCATGCTCAGTAATAGTAAATCTTATTCAATTATGTATGGATATTACTTCAAATAGGAATTCAATAGCTCTAGTGCTCAATTTACAAGTCTGTATAAAATTCCTCTGAAGTAAAATCCTGAATGAAAACTAATATTAAAATTCTAGTGTTTGAGTTTCATTAATACAAGGTACCCAGAGCAGTCAAATTCATGGAGAAATAAAGTAGAACAATGGTTGCCAAAGGCCAGGAGACAGGGAGAAATGGGGAATTGCAGAATTTCAGTTTGGAAAGATGAAATTTCTCTCTCTTTACTTCAAAGATACCATGACAGGATTTTACAGGATGATATACTGACTCTTCCAAAGAGCAGGCAGTCCCTATTCATTGTAAAAACTGTTTCAAAGAACAGGAGGAAAAGACCTCACTTTATGAAGCTATTACATCCTTGACACCAAAAAGGAAAAATACATGGCAAGAAAAGAAAAACTATTAATATCACAGTCTGTATCTCTCATGAGTATAGACACAAAAATCTTAAATAAAACATAAGAACTGGAATGTGAGATATGAACTTGGCCTTACTTGCAGCAACAGGATTTCTACAAAGAATATATAAGAGAATTTACACACAATTAGAGCCAACAGAAGAGTTCAGCAGGGATGCTCAATATAAGGTCAATATATAAAAATCAGTGGCATTCTTGTAGACCAGCAATAACCAACTGAAAAATGTAACAAGAGAAAAGATCTCATTCACAACTGAAACAAAAACTGTAAGGTACCTAGGAACAAATTAATGAATACATACATAAAGAAACAAAACGATACTAAAACTCAGTATCACAAAGATAGCAATTTTCCCTGGATTCATTTAAAACCTGAAACAATTTCAACAAAATACAAACTGTTTCTCCTGAAGAAATTATTCTAAAATTCAAACAGAAGAGTGCCAGGAACAGTTAAAATAATTTTGAAGAAGCATAAGGTAGAGGAAATGTGGGATTGAAACAAGGTTATTCAAACAGAGCAGTAAATAAGAGAACCTCAAAACGGAACTTGTGTATTACAGCAATGCATTACCATTCAGATGGGCTATTTGATAAATGGTGCAAGAAGCACCATTCATATGAAAAACTAAAATTGTTACTCATAACATAGATAAAAATGAATTTCAAAAGATTAGAGCTGTGAATTAAAAAATCAAATTTAAAAAATTGCTGGAAAAAAACAGCAGACCATTTTTATGATTTTTAGAGGTAGGGAGGGATTTCTTAAAACACAAGAGGCAAAGAAAACACAAAGTGAAAAGACTAGCTACAGAGCAGGATAAGATATCTGCAGTGTATCTGTAACTGACAAAGAATTATAACAAGAATAACAACAAAGGGCAAATAACCTGACAGAGTGGTGGACAGAGGCAACAAACAGGCGAATCACAGAAGAGAAACCCCAAACAGCCAATAAACATGAAAACACCGAGGCATAAGGGAAATAAAAACAAAAATCAAGACAGGCTTGAGATATTGTTTCAAAGGTTGACAAAAACCTAAAAGCCTGAGAACACCGAGATAGTGCGAAATGGGGAATTCCAACTCCATACTGTGAGTGTAAATTAAAATAACCACTTGAAATGCCATGACTACACTTTTGGGTACACACCCCATGAACATTCTTGGTCATGTACAAGGAAGATAGGTATTACCATAGTAAAACGCTTGGGAACTCTATGTCCATCAGCAAAATAATGAGTATATGAATTAAAGTGTAATTGTACATTAAATCTCTCTACTGCAGTTAAAATGAACAAGTTAGTGGTACACATACTGTCATGTATATTCTCAATAACTTAAACATGGCATTTGCTAAAGTTTGGTACTGAACGGTTTAAAAAAAAAAGTTTATGTACGTAAGTGTGTGTGTAAATAACAGTAACAGCAGCAACAATAAATGAAAAAATGAATAAGAGAACTAACATTTGAGCACTTATTATACAGAAGATACACTTCTAACTGCATGTAGATGCCTAAAGACAGTCCTAGGAGACAGATTCTACTGTTTCTATCTAACACGATTACTCTTCTATTTCTATGAGATTCCATTACTCATTCTACAGATGAGGAATTGAAGTGGAAAGAAATGAAGTTGATCCAAAAGCTATAAAACTAGTAAATAATAAGAGTTAGATACGAAGCCAGGATTCCTGACCCAGACTTTATAGCTTAATAACTATGTTAGTTATTATACCATTTTCTATTCTTTTTAGGATGTTGGAAATCCAACATTATTTCTATAAGTTGGAAATAAAAAACACTTATAGAACCTATGACTGTAAAGAAATGAACACACACACACATTTTTGTATAGCTCAAACTGGTTCTAAAGATGCTAAAAGATTCTTAGGAATGTCTTGAAAATAGTGGCGTCCCAACTACTCTAATTTATTAATTTACATGTTTGAGGGCTGGTATTTTTCAGATCACTATTTCAGAGCCAAACATTATTTCTTTTATAGTCCTAAGATAATATATATTTGGAATCCTAGAAACCTTACATAAAGAAGCATATGATGTAATCCAATCATCTCTTTCTCTCTCATTAGAGGCAAAATTTGATTACTTAGCTTCAGGCCTAAAAAATTAAATTAAGAGTTTTTAATAAGCAATTCTATCAAGAAATGTAATAAAATTTCAATTATTCATTTTTTCTGGTCTCTCAATTATAGGTTGTTTTAAAAGCCAGTAGCTAATATTTATACAATAAAAATGTAATTTTGTGTAGAATTATTTATACTACAAAATAAAAAAGGAAATGGCATTTTCAGTCATCAAGTATTTATGAGAATTGACTATGTGCTAATCACACACTCCTTGTTTCCAGTAAAACTGGAACGTTTCTTAAAAATGTCTTTTCTTCTCAATCTACACATTCCCATTCTCAATGCCATCATCTACTAACCTATAGAACGTGCTTTCAAAAAATATGAAAAAGATGTTCTTGCGTTTAAAGAGTTCACTGTCTATGAGGGGAAAGAGACAAGTAAACGGAAGTAATCTATAATGCATAAGTACTTTAATAAAGTGAGAAGTCATTTAACATTTCTAAGCCTCAAATGAGATAGATGTTTAAGAACTCTAAATTATAGAGGGAACTTGAATAAATCATCTCTAAGGTCCTTTCTAGATCTAAAATTCTATGATTATCCGATCTCTTTAAATTAAAAGGTAAATCACAAAATATTCAGTATGCAAAAAAGAAAAACTAGGACTAACTAAAAGAAACTGTTTGTACAAATGCATTCTAATTTTTTTCAAAACTGTTAAACTCCCATTCTAAGTATCAGAAAAATTTCCACAGACACTTTTAATCAACATCTTCCCCTCAAACCTGCAGACTTCTAAATAATCAACAAGCAACTATTTTGTGATAACAGAAGTAAAGTGCTTATAAGCCCATGGCCTGGACTCACGAAAGTGATCTTTTAAAAGGAAGATGTTAACAGAAATGTGTGTATGACATTCTTACTACAATAAATTTGTTCATTAACTTCACTTCAAAATTTTAATGTTCAGATTTTTCATGAAGAGTTAAAAAACAACAACAACAACTAAGATTAGCTCTTTACACTGTTAAATATTCTGAAATTTAGAACAAGGTTTCCCTTACCTGATATGGACATGGAATGTGATATTCTCTGCAGCGTTCTTGTATCCACGTTGTTTCCCAGATGCTGCGGTAAGCTTGCTCATAAAAGTAGCATCCAATTACAACCAAGAGTGGTACGAGATACAGAATGCTGAAAACACCAATCCGGATCATAAACTTCACCAGTTTATCCTGGTTCTCCTTTTCTAATGGAATCTCAATTCGCACTCTGTTTAGGGATATAATGCCGGCTAAAAGGAGTGAAACCCCAACTACCACATACAGGCAGAGGGGTGCAAGAACAAAATACCTCAAGGCATCAACATCGTAGAGGCCAACAAAACACACGCCACTTATATTGTCACCTTCAATTTTATTCATCGCTAAAAGGATGATGGTCAGAGTTCCAGGGATGCCCCACGCACTGGCGTGAAACAGCAAGGCTTTCTTCTCAATAGCTTCACTACCCCACTTTGGCACAGCTGCCAAGAACCATGTGATGGTAAGAATCACCCACCAAACGCTGCCAGCCATAGTAAAAAAGTAGAGTACCATAAAAAGCATGGTACAGGCTTTGTTATGAGATCCTTGGGTCACTGTGGAAGCCTTATACTGTGCAGGGCTGGATGCATTGCAGGCAACTCGGTCCTCAAGCAAAAACCCAATAAAGAAAATTAATGACACCATCATGTAGCAGACGGCATAAAATATAATGGGTCTTTCAGGATAACGGAATCTTGTCACATCAATCAAAAAAGTTAAAAAAGTAAACAACGTGGCAGAGAGGCAAATGATTGAAATCAATCCTATGAAATACCGAGCAAATGAAAGCTCTTCTCTCCTAAAGTACATATTTGGACAAGGAGGTGAACAATCACGCACGTGCAAAAAGGAATAGCCAAGATCAGGATCAATTTTCAACTCTCGAGGACACCAAAAGCCATAGTCCCTCTGCACTGCCACTGAGGCTCCTTCAGTGGGATCGCCAGCTAAATTCAGGTCCACCAGCCGAGGATACGGCTCATCACAATCTGGGAACCTAAAAACACAAGACAAGAATCATTTACTTATTGGGAACCTAATGATTTGGATTTCCACATTTAGCAGTTGTGGCTTATTTATGCTTATGTCCTTGGAGAACATTACGATATGTCGAAGAAATAATGCAAATATCTTGCTTGTGGGTCATATACTGAGATATTCCACAGTTGGCAAAAAAATGAAAAATGTATACTTAATTTTGTTTTGGCTTCAAAAATATTACTCTTTATTAAAACAGGCATAGCCAATAATAAATAGTGTAATTAATACTATTTATTTAGGACACACAGTTTACAGTAAGATTTCAAACTATAAATAAGTATATATATAAAATAAACATACATAAATAAAAAGCACCAGAGGAATAGTAGCTGAAAGTTATTTTTTTTAATGTTTAATTACAAGATAGTCCTCAATTTACCCTAGACTCAAATAGAACTTTCTTAAAAATAAGAGGTAAAAATCTTCCCTAGGAGAACAAGATGGCGGAGGAGTCGGTGGACATGGAGTACATCTCTCTCCAAGGATACATCAGGAATACACCTTCAGACACAGAAGTTCATGTAGAACACCAGCTAACAGAGGGCAAGAGTACCTGACCAGTGGAAAAGAATATATAGAACCACGCAAAACTCGGTAGGATGAAGGAACTACAGGGAAAAACAGGAGTGTTAGTAGGACTGGACCTGCCCTTGATGGTGGGGGAACTGAAGCAGGGGTCTGATCCTCACATGGGGGCAATTGTCTGAGTCAGAGGAGAAATATCTAAGGCCGAGAGTGAAACAGCTGATCTGTGGCAGCCTAAATGGAATGAGAATCAGACAGTCCTTGCAGCAGCTACACATACCCTGGACAGGAACACTGGTCCCCTGGAAGGCGGAGCAGCTGGGAGCTGGAGTTTAGGGACTGTGGAGCAACCCCAGGGCGAAAGCTGCTGTTGACTGAGGAGAGATGGATTGAGGGGATGTGAGGGAGAAGAGACAGACTGAGGAGATATGAGGGAGGAGATCGTGGTGGGAAATGCCTGTGGAGAAAAGCTAGGCAGCCATGGAAGCAAGGCGATACTGCTGAGTCACGGGTAGGGGATGGACCCAGCACCATAGCCTCTCTCTCTCCCCACACGCCAGCATCAGCAGCTGAACAATAGAGAGGCTGGCCCATCAAACGCCTGCCACACTGAACTAGAGTAGGACCCCACCCAGGGTGCCACTTTAAGTGCCAGAGGCGCCAACCTACAGACTAGGATCCCAGCCCAGGGGCCCCCTCTATGTGCCTGACACACCAAACAACAGAGAAGGACCCCAGGCAAGGTAGCCCTCTAAGTGCCTGAACAGGAGGAGCTACAGAGATAGACTGGCCAAAGAGGCCTTTTGATCGCCAGCTACAAGAGGCTCGAAAAAAGACTCTGATAGGGACATAACTCCTGCAGGGAAGGCACTCCGTGTCCTTGCATACTTGGCGCTGCCAGGGTCCCTGCAAGCCAAGCAGCTGCGCCACCTTCACACTCAACTCGCACTGGAGCAGAGCTGCCACAGGCAAAAAAAGTCTTGCGTCTATGCACGCAGGGGCACTTCGGTTATGTCCAACTCTTTGCTGCCCTGTAGACTGTGGCCTGCCAGGCTTCTGTGTCAGGGAGGGGGCTCCCCAGGCAAGAATACTGGAGCGTATTGGCCAATACTGGTTGCCATGCCCTTCTAGAGCATTGTATTTCCTGCTGCCCTAGCCACCAACTCCCCTGAGTACCTGGTGCTGCCAGAACCCCTGCGACCCAAGCAGCTGAACCACCTCCACACCTGGCTCTCACGGGGGCAAACCCAAGTCCTCCAGGGCAGCCGCAGGAGCAAACCCCAGTGGCGGACCCACACGTATAGGTGGAAATAAAACCACAGTTGAAACCCAGGGGCAGTGTGGCTAAGGAAGAAGACCTAAAACCTTCCCACCAGCTGTACAAGCTGTAGATTAAATCCACACGATCAACCAGGCAGACTCTGTGTCTATGGAATATATAAAAGGACACTGAGCACTCCCACAAAAGAAAATGCACTAGCTCTGATAGCTGTGGACACTGGAAGCAAGAACACACAGGAGCAGGACCAGATTAGAATCTGAGCTGCCCCCACAGCAGGTCCAGAGATCAGCACAGTGTCGGAGGGCATCCTAGGAGGTGAGGGGGACTGAGACTCCCAGCGAGGGAAGGACGCTGACAGCAGTGACTCAAGAGAAACAGGTATTACTCTTATGTTTTGACTTGTTCTGTAGATTCTTTTGGATTTTTTTTCCTCCCCGCCCCACCTTTTTTTCCCCTCTGTTGTAGCTGTCGATTTAACTGGCACTATGAAATCCAAATAAGCTTCTGAGCTTTATTTTTTTCCTTAGTTACATTTTTTCTTGTTGTTATAAACCTCTGCCTTTGCATTGGGCTTTTGCAGTTCTGTGGAGTTTTCCTCTTTTTTTAATTTTAATTTTTTAAATCTATTTTTATTTTTTCTACATTTATTCCTTTGTTTTTCCTACGGTTCTTTTCCCCTTGCAGTTAATCTTTAACATATATAAATCTTCTTTATCTACCTTTATCTAATTTTGCATATCTATTCTTTCTTTTGTTTCTTTCTCTCCTTTCCTCTCAACATATCTGTTAGCTTTATTTTCAATGCTTTATTCCCCAGTTGGCACCTTGCTTTAGTTTTGTCTTCCAGTTTATGCTTTGGCTAGTTTTGTTCTGGTAGATATAATTTTGGGTTTCTTTTGTTCACTGGATCAATCTATTGTACTTTATTTTTGTTGGACTTTTTTGATTTTGCCTATGGGTGTATATGTATATGTGTATATTCAGTCACACTTTTTAATGTTGTTATAAACCTCTGCCTCTACATTGGGCTTTTGCAGTTCTGTGTAGTTTTCCTTTTTTCTTTCTTCTTCTGTTTTTTTTTTTTCTTTTCACTTTTTTATAATTTTAATTTTTTTAAACCTACTGTATTTTTTGTACATTTATCCCTTTCTTTGCCTTTCCTGATTTTTCCCCTTGCAGTTAATCTTTAATGTATATAAATCTTCATTTAGCTCTATTTAAATTTGTATATCCATTATTTCCTTTCTTTCCTCTCAACATATTTATTATTGTTTTCATTTGCTTTATTGTTTTCATTTGTTTCATTTGTTTTCATTGCTTTATTCCTCACTTGGCACCTTGCTCTAGTTTTGTTTTCCAGTTTGTGCTTTAGTTAGTTTTCTTCTTAACTGGTAAATATAATTTTTGATTTCCTTTGTTTGCCAGATAAATCTATTGTATTTTTGTTGGACTGTTTTGACTTTGCTCATGGGTGTATATGTATATGTGTATATTCCATTATTTTAATTATTATTTGTGTGATTTTGTAACTGCCATTTGTCTGGGGTTCATCTTTTGTTTCTCATTTTTGGATATCTGTTTTAATCTCACTTAATGCCATAACAAACCACTTGTGGAATCTTTGTTTCTGACCAGAGATCAAGCAAGCCCTGAACCTTTGGAGTGGGAGCACTGACTCTAAGATCTTAGACTACCAGAGAACTAACCGTAGGGAGTATCAAATAGTGAGAACTCACACAAATAAAACCACTTGAACACAAGACCCAGCGTCACCCAACCACCAGGAGCACCCTGTGCAGGACACCTCATCTAAACAACAAACAAAACAAAAATAAAAAATCAATCATCAGCAGATAGGATTACCACCTCACTCAGCTTTACCCATCAGAGGAAAAACAAACAAACAAAAACTCAGCACAAATCACACTCTACCTGAAGCTTACACAAACCACTGGACCAGCCTTCAGTTCAGTTCAGTCACTCAGTCATGTCCGACTCTTTGTGACCCCATGAATCGCAGCACACCAAGCCTCCCTGTCCATCACCAACTCCCGGAGTTCACTCAGATTCACATCCATCGAGTCAGTAATACCATCCAGTCATCTCATCCTCTGTCGTCCCCTTCTCCTCCTGCCCCCAATCCCTCCCAGCATCAGGGTCTTTTCCAATGAGTCAACTCTTCACATGAGGTGGCCAAAGTATTGGAGTTTCAGCTTTAGCATCAGTCCTTCGGAGGGCAGAAACCAAAAGAAAGAATTCAACCTTCTTCAAGGAAAGAATTCCAACTTTGCCTGAAGTCTGGGAAAAGGAGACTTCAAACACAACAAGTTAAAAAAAATTATAAAAAGGCAGAGAAATACTACACAAATGAAGAAGCAAACTAGAAACACAGAATTCCAAATAAATGATGAGGAAACAGACAAACTACCTGAAAAATAATTCAGAATAATGATAGTAAAGATGATCAAAAACCTTGAAAACAAAATGGAGAAAATGCAAGAATCAATTAACAGAGACCTAGAAGAATTAAAGGAGAAGGAAATGGCACCCCACTCTAGTACTCTTGCCTGGAAAACCCCATGGACAGAGGAGCCTGGTAGGCTCAGTCCATGGGGTCACAAAGAGTCTGACACGACTGAGCGACTTCACTTTCACTTTTCACTTTCATGCATTGGAGGAGGAAATGGCAACCCACTCCAGTGTTCTTGCCTGGAGAATCCCAGGGACGGTGGGGCCTGGTGGGCTGCCGTCTATGGGGTTGCACAGAGTCGGACACAACTGAAGCGACTTAGCAGCAGCAGCAGAAGAATTAAAAGAATGAAAAAAACTGAGGATAGTCTCAGAGACCTCTGGGACAATAGCAAATGCACCAACATTCAAATTATAGGGGCCCCAGAAGAATAAGAGAAAAAGAAAGGGTATGAGAAAATTTTTGAAGAGATTATAGTTGAAAACTTCCCCAACATGGAAAAGGAAATAGTCAATCAAGTCCGAGAGGCTCAAAGAGTCCCATACAGGATAAACCCAAGGAAACACGCCAAGACACACACTAATCAAAGTAACAAAGACTAAACACAAAGAAAGAATATTAAAAGCAGCAAGGCAGAAGCAACGAGTAACACACAAGGGAAACCCCATACATTTAACAGCTGATCTTTCAGCAGAAACTTTGCAAGCCAAAAGGAAATGGCAGGATATATTTAAAGTACTGAAAGGGAAAAATCCGCAACCAAGATTACTGTATGCAAGGATCTCATTCAAAATTGATGGAGAAGTAAAAAGCTTTTCAGACAAGCAAAAGTTAAGAGAATTCAGTACCACCAAACCAGCTTTACAACAAATGTTAAAGGGACTTATATAGTCAAGAAATACAACAGAAGAAAAAAGATCTAAAAAATCAACCCCAAACAACTAAGAAAATGGCAATAGGAAAATATATTTCAATAATTACTTTAAATGTAAATGGATTAAATGCTCCAACCAAAAGACACAGACTGGCTGAATAGATACAAAAGCAAGACCCATATATATGCTGTCTACAAGAAACCCACTTCAGACCTCAAGACACATAGACTGAAAGTGAGAGGATGGAAAAATATATTGCATGAAAATGGGAAGCAAAAGAAAGCTGGAGTAGCAATCCTCATAACAAAGCAGATCTTAAAATAAAGAAAATTACAAGAGATAAGGAAGGATACTACATAATGATCAAGGGATTAGTCCAAGAGGAAGTTATAACAATTATAAATATCTATGCACCCAAAATAGAAGCACCTCAATACATAAGACAAACACTAACAGACATAAAAGGAGAAATTGACAGTAACACAAGAATAGTAGGAGACTTTAACTCCCCACTCACACTAATGGACAGATCATCAACGCAGAAAATTAATAAGGAAACACAAGTCTTAAATGAAACATTAGATGAGATGGACCTCATTGATATCTTCAGGACATTCCATCCAAATGCAGGAGAATACACCTTCCTCTCAAGGGTACATGGAACATTCTCCAGGCTAGACCACATCTTAGGTCACAAATCAAACCTTAGTAAATTTAAGAAAATTGAAATCGTATCAAGCATCTTCTCCGACCACGATGCTATGAGACTAGGTATCAATTACAAGAAAAAAATTGTAAGAAACACAAACACCTGGAGATTAAACAACATGTTTCTAAATAACCAAAAGGTTACTGAAGAAGTTAAAAGGGAAATTAAAAAATTCCTAGAAACAAATGACAATGAAAACACGACAACTCAAAACCTATGGGATGCAGCAAAAGCAGCTCTAAGAGGGAAGTTTATGACAATACAACCTTACTTCAAGAAACAAGAAAAACATCGAATAGACAACCTAACTTTACACCTAAAACAATTGAAGAAAAAAGAACAAAAACCCCCAAAATTAGTAGAAGGAAAGAAATCATAAAGATCCAAGCAGAAATAAATGAAAAAGAAACGAAAGAAACAATAGTAAAGATTAATAGAACTAAAAGCTGGTTCTTCGAGAAGATAAACAAAATTGACAAACCTTTAGCCAGAGTCATCAAGAAAGAAAGAGAGAAGAATCAAATCAACAAAATTAGAAATGAAAAGGAGAGGTTAAAACAGACAATGCAGAAATACAAACAATTATGAGACTATTATGAACAACTATATGGTAATAAAATGGATAACCTGGAAAAAATTGACAGATTCTTAGAAAAGTTCAATCTTCCAAGACTGAACAAGGAAGAAATAGAAATTACGAACAACTCAATTGCAAGCACTGAAATTGAAGCTGTGATCAAAAATCTCCCAAAAAACAAAGCCCAGGACCATATGGCTTCAAAGGAGAATTCTATCAATCACTTCAGTCCAGTTCAGTTCAGTCGCTCAGTCGTGTCCGACTCTTTCGTGTCCGTGCTGGGAAGACTGGACAGCTACATGTAAAAGAATGAAATTAGAACATTTCCTAATACCATACACACAGATAAACTCAAAAAGGATTAAAGGCCTAAATGTAAGACCAGAAACTATAAAATTCTTAGAGGAAAACATAGGCAGAACACTCGGTGACATAAATCAAAGCAAGATCCTCTATGACCCACCTGCTAGAATAATGCAAAGAAAAACAAAAGTAAACAAGTGGGACCTGATTAAACATGAAAGCTTTTGCACAGCAAAGGAAATGATAAGCAAGGTGAAAAGACAGGCCTCAGAATGGGAGAAAATAATAGCAAATGAAACAACTGACAAAGGATTAATTTCCAAAATATTCAAGCAGGTCATACAACTCAATGCCAGAAAAACAAACAACCCAACCAAAAAGTGGGAAAAAGACCTAACAGACATTTCTCCAAGGAAGACATACAGATGGCTAACAAACACATGAAAAGATGCTCAACATTGCTCATTATTAGAGAAATGCAAATCAAAACTACAATGAGATATCACCTCACACCAGTCAGAATGGCCATCATCAAAAAATCTACAAACAACAAATGCTGGAGAGGGTGTAGAGGAAAGGGAATGCTCTTGCACTGTGAGTGGGAATGTAAATTGATACAGCCACTACAGAAGATGGTATGGAGATTCCTTAAAAAACTAGGAATAAAACCACCATAGGACCCAGCAATCCCACTCCTAGGCATATACCCTGAGGAAACCAAAGTTGAAAAAGACCCATGTATCCCATTGTTCACTGCAGCACTATTTACAATAGCTAGAACATGGAAGCAACCTAGATGTCCATTGACAGATGAATAGATAAAGATGTGGTACATATACACAATGGAATATTACTCAGCCATCAAAAGAAAGGCATCTGAGTCAGCTCTGATGAGGTGGATGAACCTAGAACCAATTATACAGAGTGAAGTGAGTCAGAAAGAGAAAGATCAATATTGTATTCTAATGCATATGTGTGGAATCTAGAAAAACAGTACTGAAGAATTTATTTATAGGGCAACAATGGAGAAACAGACATAGAGAATAAACTTATGGACATGGGGCAAGGGTAGGAGAGGATGAGACATTCTTTACCACCTCAAATTCTATTTTATTATGCCTGTGTTAGGGCCCAAGAAATCTGCATTTTGACAATCTTCCAGACTTGAGAAAGTATCACAGGCACAGTACAGAAAAAACAGGGATGTGCTGCCGACATTCTCACATGATTGGAAGTACTGTTCTCATGAACTTCCTGTGTTTTCAGTTTTCTTGGCAGCATCAGTTTCTAAGGCTTCAGACTCCCATCAACGAGATATTCAGTAGTTACATAGATCAAATAGTTTCCAAGAAACTGTCACTGATATTAAGTTTGCCAAATACCTGTATAAGCTTATACTGAAGCTGATTAATCTCAATAAACTATCACTGATATTAAGTTTGCCAAATACATGTATAACCTTATATTGAAGCTGATTAATACAAACCATTTTCCTTACAAGGCTTGGATTATAAAACCAAATGACAGAAACTTATTGCACAGAGGCATTTATTAGAATTCTGCAGTAAGCCAGGGCTTTAAGAGAAAAACACCTAAAAAACACTCTATCCTTGAGTCCAAAAGAAGGCACAAACCTGTAAACACAATACAAGATACAGCAGCATGACTTTATGAACCAATCAAAATTATGAAAGACTTCATGTCAATCCCTCAACACAGGATTTTTGAATCAGTATTTGCCAGTACTGGCAGTATGGCAATCAGTATTCTAACAAAAAATGAGAGCAAAGGCACAGAGGTTTGCACAGGGTGTGTTTAGTATTGCTGGGGCACGAAGACTGCATGAACTGTAAGCACAAGAGGTAAGCACTTTCAGAAATATGTGTGTGCATGTGTGTGTATAAACACTGATATAAACATATGAATGGATATATCTGTACATCCAACTGCCAATTCACCATATACATCCTCCTTACTTTTTAATCCTTCCAAAACCAAACTCTTGATGTCCACTCCTTAGTTTCTCCATTTTCACAAATGGTAATCCCATTCTAGTTGCTCAGGCCAAAACCCTTGGGGTCCTCCTTGAAACTGCTTCTGTCATATCCACTTCACAACCTACCAGCACTTCCTGTCATTCGACTTCACAACATATCTAGCATCAGACCACTTTCCACGTCCTCCACAGCGTCCACCCAGTTTGAGCTATTAGTACCTCATCCTTGGATTTCTGGAGTGGCTTCTAGTTCATCTCCATTTGTACATAAGAACCAGAGTGATCCTTTAAAGACATGCCACCCCCGTGCTCATGATCATGTCTCTTCTGCTCAAAATCTTCTAACTCACTCAGAATCAAATCCAAATTCCATAAAGGAGCTCTAAAGACACCCCCCACCCCAGTGCTTTCTGATCGTATTTCCTTCCCTTCTCCCTTACTCACATGGCTGTGGTAAGGGTGGTGTCCCTGCTGTTCTGTGAATATAACCAGCATGCTTCCACTTCAGAGCCTCTGCACTTGTTGCTCTGCTTCTTCTGCCTGGACTCATCTTCCTTAGATATCTGTATCATTTGTTCTGTCATTTCATTCACGTCCCTGTTCCACTGTCTCCTTATTAAAAAGGACTTCCCTAATGTCTCCATATTGTATCACTATCACCTAGTTCTATTCTTTCTTATTGGCATTCACTGCTATCTGACATTATCTATTTATTTATATCCTACCATTACAACCATCACTAGAACTGCAGCTCCATAAGAACAGACCATGTTTTGTTCACTACTCAGCTTCACTATCTTGAATAGTGTCTAGCGCATGGAAGACATCCAATTAATATTTGCTGAATGGATGACTGTTGACTAAATATTTGCTGAATTGATGACTGTTGACTAAATATATTCATATAGCCCTTACCCAAGTTAACAGCTTCCCTGGTGGCTCAACTGGTTAAGAACCTGCCTGCTAATGCAGGAGACGCAAGAGACGTGAGTTTGATCCTGGGGTCGGAAAGATCCCCTGGAGAAGGAAATGGCAACCCACTCCAATATTCTTGCCTGGAAAGTTCCATGGACAGAGGAGCCTGGTGGGCTATATATATAGTCCATGCGGTCTCAATGAGTTGTACATGACTAAGCGCTCACCACACATACAAGTTAATTAGAAAGATGACTAGAAGGAGTATGGAAGACATTTGAGCTGTACAAAACTGAGAGCAGAGATATCTGATGAGCCATAACTAAAACCAGATAAGGCAGTGAGAATGAGATAGCTATGAAATGAGCTAAATAAAAGCAACAGAATCTACAACTGACTGGATGTGGGAGCTTAGGTCAATGAAGGAGGATTATGCCTTCCAGGAATTTAAAAAAAAATGAGCAAGGAGTAAAATCAATTTTAGATATGTTGAAGTTGAGGTACTTGAGACAAATTCAGGTTAGGATATCCAATGGCTACTTGTTACGCAGATTTGGAACTTACCAGAAAGATGCCAAGGCTATAGATTTGGATTTAGGAGTCATCAGTATGTGAGTAACAGTTAAAATCAGTGAGATGAAATTATCCAGGGGAAGCATGTAGAATCAAAAAGAACAGAAACAGATTGCTAAGAAGCACCAGGAAGAAGAAGATGCAAGAAAGGAAACTGAGAAGGACTGGTCTGAGATGTAGCAGACCACGATAGTTTGCACAAAATGCCAAAGTGATTTTCAGGAAAGGACAGACTGAGGTTGAGGGGAGTAAGGGTCAAATATGGAATAAAGGTGAAATGAAACATAGGTTTGAAGTGAGTGACATGGATTTGGCATAAGTGCTGAGGAGAATGAACAGAAACTTTCCTATTAACCACACTGGAAATTGACTAAAGACAAAGAGCAAATAGAGAGGCTATGGTTTAAAATGTCTATCAATAGGAGAATGGATAAGCAAAATACAGTAATCTATACCATAGAAAACAAGAAAAAGGAAAGAACTATTAATGAACACAAAAACACTGAGTCTTGAAAACAGAGCAAGAAAGAGCAATCTTAACTCAAGCAAAATAAGAGTTATACAACTTATGACTTTATTTGTATGAAGTTCTAGAATATACAAAGTAATTATCTAGGAAGGATGCTAAACAGTAGTTGCTTCCAGAGGATGGTATAGACATGGACTGACTAGCAAGGAACATGAGAGCATGAGGTAATGGTAATGATCCTGTTCTATATCCTTCTAAGGATTTGGCTTTCTAACCTGCATGTTTTTGTTAAAACTCAGGTGCTATCTTTAGATTTGTGCATTTCCTTGTAAAGTTTTAAATAGAAAAAAACCCAGAGAACTATTAGACAAATGTTTGGTGAAGGACCTGATAAAATATTTGTGAGGACAGTAACTGCTGTCTCTAATTTATTTTGAAATACACTCAAGAATAATGTAGATTAGTGGATCAGCAGAGGGATGGACAGATATGATAAAGCAAAAATAATAAAACAATGATAGAATCTGGACTGTAGTGGAAAAAAAAAGGAGTTGCTATGGTTTAAATAATTAAATACGCAGCATAATTAATTTGTAAGAAATTAGTTGAATTGGTCCAGCTAGAGATCTGAACAAGTACAGTAGAAGGAATAAGTTGAAATTGTTAGCAAAAGTTACATACTATTTTATGTAATGGACAACAAGCTTAACCTAAGTAAGAAAAGAAATGAGATCAGGAAGGGACCTATTAGGAAAGGTGGGGGAAAACCCCAAAACTTTGGGGTATCCATGAAACTGAAGAACAGATACAGTATGAACAAGGATATGAGAGATGTGGAACAATGAAACGTTATTATGAAAGATCAGTTTGTCAGAATTTAAGTAAGAATTCAGAGTTAGGCAATTTCAGGCAAAATAGTGAGGACATAAAATAGATTTAATACTATCAAAACAGAAATCATAATGACATTTCTACAACTGTACATAATCTATTAAAATAAAAAGACCACTAAACAATAGGAGCTAGACACAAAACATAAAATAGGATTCCTACTGAGGTAATTCATAACTGTTGTTATAAATACCAAGAAATTTAGATTTCTAAAAGAGGAACTATAAATGTTGTAAGGTTTTGGGGAGACAGTGGATGGTTTGATGGGGCCAGATAAGATAGTATGTCAAATAGGTGGAAAACAGCGTGGACAAATAAGAGAAAGCAAATTCTCAGTGAACTGACTACAAGTAACTAATACATGTTTTAAGTTTTTCCATCTATCAAATGACAATAATAACATGGGCTTTTTACCTATCTTCAAGGGCTATTGATAGATGATAAATAAAATTAATTTTAAACATGAAGGAGAAAAAAAGTTTTCTGTGCAGCACTGCCCATAATAGTAAACCCTTGGAAATAAGTTAAATGACCATCAGTAGAAGATGGCTAAATAACTATAGATCATATTAACACAATTGGCCATTACACAGCAATTAAGAGGAATGAACCAGACTAACAAAGATAAACACAGATACAGATATAAACACAGATACATAAGCAACATTATATATTTATATATATATATATATAAAATGTAAAAAAGTATATAATGTTGCTTATGGATATATATGTAATGTATAGTAAGAATATAAAAACAAACTTAAGAAGAATTAACAACAAATTCAACATAATGATTATCTCATCTCTGGGGAGAAAAGAAGCAAATGAAATCAAGATGAATACTAATGAAGGAATTTTCAACTCTACCTGTACTGTTTTATTTCTTTAAAAAAGAAATCTGGGGCATTCCCTGGTTGCCCAATGGTTAGGACTCAGTATTCTCACTGTTGGGGCCCCAGGTTCCATCGTTAGTTGGGGGAACTAGGATCCTGCAAGCCATGTGGATCTTGGGTGTGGCCAAGAAAAAAAAAAACTGAAGCAAACACTGCAAAATACTATTGGACAAAGCTAAACAGTAAAAGTTTTATAGGTATTCATTTATGCTTTATCCTTGAAATATGTAAGAACACAAAAAGGTACAACATTATAGTATAAAAAATTCAGTATTACTACCATACACGTATGTGCTCTTATACAAATCTATAAGACTGTCAGGTAAATATCCTCAAACCTTTAGGAAATGCTTACAATCTATATATTGGAAGTGATCTGAAAAGTATGACATTTTCTGGGTCTGAGTATGTTAATACATGACAGTAAAACAGAACCGAGGGACTTTCCTGGCAGTCTAGTGGTTAAGACTCCGTGCTTCCAGTGCAGACGGCATGGGTTCTATCTCTGATCAGGGAACTAAGATCCCACATGTTGCATGGTCAAAACAACAAAATTGAAAAAATAAAAAAGAAAGAAAGGAAGAAAAACAGAAATGACAGAACTACTATAGTCATTAACACTGAAATTATAAAGATATTCAAGTCCCATTAAATCATCATTAAAGATATTTAATAATGAGGCAACAAATGATTATATTCTCTATATCTTCTAATCTTTTATAAATGGCATTACTTTTATAATCAGAAAAAAAAAACTGTAAGGGAAAGATATCAACAATCTATATCTTGATTATATTTTTCTTAATTATCTAAAAATTTTCTTCATAGAAATGTTTTTCTTTTTCTACCTTTTTCATTTCATTCCAAATTCCTAAGGAAATGAACAGCTCTGAGGCATGAAACTTCTGTTCAAAATTATAAGTAATATACACACTTTGAAAAGTTCTTAAAAACTGATGAACTAGAAAACAATTTTAAATATGCTGCAAAAGAAGCAATGGTCCATGAAAAATCTATGATTTTCGCACCTACTGCATTCCATATCTTCAGGCCAAGGAACACCAAACATCTCCATGAGCTTCGAACACTCACTGTAAGCCCGCTGACAGAGCCTACGGCAGGGAAGTGTGACACGTCCGTATTCCATACAGATAGGAGCATAGAGCGCACAGAGAAATGGCCGGAAATCCCGAGAGCAATCCAAATTCACCATAGGGTGGAATGGCTAGGAAAAAGTTCAAATCAAATCATTAGATGAAGAGTTGTATACACGTTAAAGTTTTCTTCATAGGTAATATGGCGATATTCTTGCTTTTTCTGTTTTAGAAGACTTCTGAAGGCAATTAAAATTTTCTGAAGAGAAGCTTTTCTTTTTTTCAACAAAACCCTCTTCACCCAGAATCACCTAGAGATTCTGATTTGGTTAAGTATGAGGTGTACTGCAGAATCTATATGGATATTTTAATTATTACAGGTGATATTAATGAAAAGGCCTGGCTGAGAACGACAAATAACAATACAGTCCATTTTACAAAGAAAAATCCACAAAAGATGCGTGTCAAATGCTCAGAAACCTAATTACTGCTTGGTAATGGGATTATAAGAGATTTCAATTTTCTTTTTCTTATGTACTTCAATTTCTGTATTTTTGTCAACTAACATATATCAAAAGGAGAGGAGGACAAAAAATGAAAGGAAAGGGTAGGAGAGGAAGTTCAGTTCAGTTGCTCAGTCGTATCCAACTCTTTGCGACCCCATGAACCATAGCACGCCAGGCCTCCCTGTCCATCACCAACTCCCACAGTTTACCCAAACTCACGTCGATTGAGTCAGTGATGCCATCTAACCATCTGTCCCCTTCTCCTCCTGCCTTCAATCCTTCCCAACAGGAGAGGAAGAGTAGTCGTTATTATAAACAGTAGTACATGTTTTGAGGTGGGAGGTAAAGGAAGAGATATCACTTTGGTCTCGTATTTTCCTGTTCTTTTTACATTAAAAGAAAATTTTAAAAACATACACTAGAGTTCTTTGAACTCTGAAATCATATGATGTAAACACAGCTAACACTGTAAGCTGGTACTAAGGGAACAAAAAGAAAAAATAGTGGCCCCAAACATAAAACCATACTAAAATTATCATCATAACCACAGGAATAGATCAATTATCCCAAGAAATGTACATCTGGACTTTTGACTACCAAATATTTTTTTCACATGTTTATATAACCAGTTTCAGAGTCATTGCTGATTTTTAACTAATAACATATTCTCACCACAAGGCCTTTCCACCAAGACTCAATCAATTTATTTCTACACTGATATAAAGCATTATCCAGAAGCCTTCTATACACAATGAAGTCACAAAACCAAGAGTCACTTAAAGAAACTGTGTTAAAAGAAGTTAACTGTATAAGAGATGTGATAACTGATACATAACTGTATGTGATGATCACTTTATCACTTAATATCACTATCACTATATATTATATATATTAATATATATAACACTATATATATTATATATACTATATATAATAAATATAACATATTTATATATAACATAAACTGTATGCAATCAGCACTTCCAAGCAAGAAGAAATAATTTTAAATTAATAACTTTAAATTAAATCAATGTTTCCATCAAGAACCACGTCAAAATATAGGAAAAGCTTTAAAGTATCTACTGAAGGCTACTAGAGAACTACTAAAGGAAAAGAACTAGACAAACCAGGAATCAGAGAGCAGGGAAGCATGCAGAGGTGGCCTGATAAGTGCAGCCACTTCTCCAAGGAGGTATCTGTTGAACCTGGGTGTAAGGCAAGAGACTGAGAAGCAAGTTTTGCCCAGGCTGATGCTAGAGAACCAAGAAACCAGCAGGGCTCTGGTAGTCGTGCAAGACCATAGGCAGTACATGTATATATATAACTGAATCACCTTGCTGTACCCCCTAAAACTAATACAACACTGTTAATCGATGATGCTCCAATATAAAATAAAAATTAGAAAAAAAAAGACTACAGACAAAATTCAAAACAAAAGTGACAGATGGGTGAACAGGGAAGTTCCTAGGTTTGGGCCTGACACAGAGCTAATTTTCCCTTCAAGATATTTGAAAATTCTGGAGATGCACAGGGCAGGAGATTAAAAAGCTAAGCATGAAGCCTCTGAAAAGCAGAGTGGAGATTTTGGCAGTGTCATCAGTGTGAGGAAACATAAATTAGAGGCTCAAGTCCAACCAGGGGACCTGAGCATAACTCACTCACAGCTGGAAGCTCCTCCCCTGAGTGACCACACTTCAGCAGTGGGGGCAAACGACAGGGAGGCAGAGACCGATCAAAACTGAAACCCAGCCTCAACTCAGCTCAGTCCCAAGACTGTACATGAGAAATATGTTTGAGAAAATAAAAGATGAAGGATTCCAGAAAATTGGTATCGATCATAAGAGGGACCAAATGGAAATTCTCTAAGTGAAATACATAAATGATGAAATTAAGAGCTCATTAGATATATCAGAAGAAAGAAAAGGCAAAATGGAAAACAAGGCAATAGAAAATATCCAAACCAGAAGCACACAGACCAAAAACTACTGAAAAATACAGAAAAAAGCATAATAGATGTGTAAAACACCATGAAAATGTTTAGGATATACATAACCGGAACCTCAAAAGAGGGAAGAAAGAATGAACAGAGGCAATATGTAACAAGATGAGGGTCAAGAATTTGTCAAAACTGATTAAAGACAACCCATAGATTCAAAAAGTTATGAAAATCCCCAGAAGAATACATACAAAAAATACACCTAAGCATATCGCATTTAAACTGTGGAAAACCAAAGAAAAATATCATAAAAACAACCAATGGGGGAAAAAAGACACATTACCTTCAACAGAACAACTACTGCTGGACTTTGGAATACTAGAAAACAACAGAATGATTTATTTAAAGAGCTAAGAGAAAACAACTGCTCACCATAATACTATGGTCAACAGAAATATCCTTTAATAAGTGAAAGCAAAGTAAAGACATTTTCAGATAGACAAAAACAGAAAAGTGACTGGCCCAAACCTACACTAAAAGATAAAAGTAATCTAAGATGAAAATTCAAAATGAATTAAAATCCACAAAAGAGGTGAATATGTGGGAAAACAGAAATGAATATTCTCTGTAAAAATAAAAAATAATGCCTTAAAAGACATATAAAATACAAAATAATTATGTGTGATAATAAAATTATAAAGATAGGGGTCAGAGGAACACGAATGGGAGAGTGATCAAAGTTATTATTTTTATTAAAATACTGTAAGTCAAGAGTACATATCATAATTTCTGGGGTAAGCAATAAAAGAACGCACAACTAACTAGGTAATAAAGAGAGAAATCGAATAATACAAAAGAAACAAGATAGGAGAGAGAAAAAGGCAAACAGTTTGGAAAAACTGAAATCGAAGAATAAGATGGCAGATATTAACCCAAGTACATCACCAATCGCATTATATATAAATGAACTATCGACGACATAAGAGAGTAAGATTGCTGGACTAGGTACAAAAAAAAATTTGCTGATAGGAATGTAAAATGAGGCAACCACTATGGTGACTATTCAAGCAGTTAAACATAAAACTGCCACATGATCCAGAATTCCACTCCTAGGAATATACCCCAAATAATTTTAAATCATGTCTAAGCAAAAATAATCCTGCTTATTTAACTTCTATGCAGAGTACATCATGTGAAATGCCAGACTGGACAAAACACAAGCCGGAATCAAGATTGCTGGGAGAAATATCAATAACCTCAGACGTGCAGATGACACGACCCTTATGGCAGAAAGCAAAGCAGGACCGAAGAGCCTCTGGATGAAAAGTGAAAGAGGAGAGTGAAAAAGTTGGCTTACAACTCAACATTCAGAAAACTAAGATCACCGCATCCAGTCCCACCACTTCATGGCAAATAGACAGGAAAACAATGGAAACAGTGACAGACTATTTTGGGGGCCTCCAAAATCACTGCAGATGCTGACTGCAACCATGATATTAAAAGACACTTGCTCCTTGGAAGAAAAGTTATGATCATCTTAGACGGCTTATTAAAAAGCAGAGACATTACTTACCAACAAAGGTCCGTCTCATCAAAGCTGTAGTTTTTCCAGTAGTCATGTATGGATGTGAGAATTGAACTATAAAGAAAGCTGAGTGCCAAAGAATTGAGGCTTTTGAACTGTGGTGTTGAAGAAGACTCTGGAGAGTCCCTTGGACAGCAAGGAGATCAAACCACTCCATCATAAAGGAAATCAGTCCTGAATATTCATTGGAAGGACTGATGCTGAAGCTGAAACTCCAATACTGTGGCCACCTGATGGGAAGAACTGACTCACTGGGAAAGACCTTGATGCTGGGAAAGAATGAAGACGGGAGGAGAAGGGGACGCCAGAGGATGAGATGGTTGGATGGCATCACCGGCTAAATGGACAGGAGTTTGAGCAAGCTCCAGGAGTTGGTGATAGACAGGGAGGCCTGGCATGCTGCAGTCCATGGGGTCGCAAAGAGTCGGACATGACTGAGCAACTGAACTGAAGCAAAAATGTGCATATGAATGTTTATAACAGAGTAGTGTTATTCATAATAACCAAAAAGAGCAAAATAAAGCAAAAGCAAGCAAAGGAAAGGAAATAATAAAGAAGAGAAATCAATAACACTGAAATCAGAAAATCAACTTTGAAAAAAAATCACTCAACCCAAGAGCTGGTTCTTTGAAAACTTCAGTAAAATTGACAGGCTTCTAGTAAGAATGATTTAAAAAGACAGAGAGAAACACAATATCAAGAATGAAAAAAAGGGTATCACTAGATACTCTACCGACATTAAAAATATAATAAGGAAGGACTTCCCTAGTGGCCCAGTGGTTAAGAATCCGCCTGCCAATGCAGGGGACATGGGTTCGATCCCTGGTCCAGGAAATTCCCTCATGCTTCAGAGTGACATGCCCATGTGCCACAACTACTGAAGCCCACACACTCTGCAGCCCAGGCTCTGCAACAAGAGAAGCCACCACAATGAAAAGCCTAAAACCAAGAGTAGCCCCCACACTCTGCAACTAGGGAAAGACTGCACGCAGCAATGGAAACCCAGCACAACCAAAACTAACTTTCACTTTCCAATAAAAATGTTAAAAATACCTAAGTACTATTACAAACAACTCTATGCATATAAACCAGACAATTTAGATGAAGTAGACCAATTCCTCAGAAGTCAGACTGCCCAAACTCACCCAAGATGAAACTGATAATATGAACAGTCCTGTAACTATTCAACAAATTGAATTTGTAGTTTAAAATCTCCTGAACAAAGATGTTCAGGCCCGATGCTTTCATTGGTAAAATCTAACAATTTTAAAGGAATACCAATTCTACACAATCTCTTCCAGAAAACAGCAGAGAACTAATCCGAACAAATTCTATGAAGTCCAGATTACTTAATATTCAGTTCAGTTTAGCTGCTCAGTCATGTCCAACTCTTTGAGACCCCGTGGACTGCAGCAAGCCAGGTATCCCTTCCATCAGCAACTCCCAGAGTTTACTCAAACTCATGTCCATTGAGTTGCTGATGCCATCCAACCGTCTCATCCTCTGTGGTCCCCATCTCCTCCTGCCCCCCAATCCCTCCCAGCCTCAGAGTCTTTTCCAATGAGTCAACTCTTCGCATGAGGTGGCCAAAGTATTGGAGTTACAGCTTTAGCATCATTCCTTCCAAAGAACACCCAGGACTGATCTCCTTTAGAATGGACTGGTTGCATCTCCTTGCAGTCCAAGGGACTCTCAAGAGTCTTCTCCAACAGCACAGTTCAAAAGCATCAATTCTTTGGCGCCCCAAAAATCAAGACACTGTGGTAGTGGTGGTGAAAGAGGCACAAAGATCAACAAGACAGAATAGAGAACCCAAATATAAATCTATACAAGGACAGATAACTGATTTCTGAGGAAGAAGCAAAAGCA
This sequence comes from Bubalus bubalis, assembly GCF_019923935.1. NCBI lineage: Eukaryota > Metazoa > Chordata > Mammalia > Artiodactyla > Bovidae > Bubalus > Bubalus bubalis. The sequence continues at coordinate 72,786,865 of NC_059159.1, forward strand.
GTTCAATGGTGGAAGGATAGATAGCCTTTCCAACAAATGGTGCTTAAGCTAGTGGATATTCACAGGCAAAAAAACGAAACTCACTTGTACAAATCAACTCAAAATTGATCATAGATTTAAATGTGAGACATAAAGCTATAAAACTTCAGAGAATTTGCAGACCCACTGAAGAATTCTTAGAAACGACACCAAAAATGCAGTCCCTAAAAGGAAAAACACTTGGTAAACTGGACAGTGTTAAAATTTAAGACTTCTAGTCTCCTAGACTTTCTTAAAAGGCTGAAAAAGCAAGCTATAGACTAGAATAAACTATTTACAAACTATATTTCCAACAAAGGATTTGTATCTAGAATCTATAAAGAACTCTCAAAGCTCAAAAGTAAAAAGCAATTCAACTGAAAGTGAACAATAGACATGAACAGACATTTTATCAAAGAAGATACATGAATGGCACATGAAGATGTTCAATACTATTAGTCGTAAGGGAAATGCAAATTGAAATCATGTAAGGTATCAATCACATCATCTGAGAAAAGCTGAATAAAACATAGTGAAAATACCAAACGGCGGTAAGAATGCTGAGAACATACGTCTCTCATACACTGCTGGTAGAATGTAAAATGGTAGAACTTCTATGGAAAATAGCTGAGTAGTTTCTTAAAAATTCAAATACATGCTTATCCTGCAACCCAGCAATCACACTCCTGGGCATTTATTTACATGAAAGGAAAATTTATGTCTGCACAGAAACCTGTACATGAATGTTCAGAGCAGCTTTATTTGCAATAGCAAAAAGCTGGAAACAACTCAGTATCCTTCAGTGGATGATTAAACAAACTGCAAAACATCTCTGTAACGGAATACTACTCAGCAATTAAAAACAGTCACTACTGGTACATGAAGCAACTTGGATGGGTCTCAAGGTATTATGCTAAACGAAAAAAGTCAATCTCAAAAGATTATACACTGTATGAATCTATTTATACAACATTCTTGACAAAATTAGAGGGACAGAGAACAAATTAGTGGTTGCCTGGGAACAGGAAAGAGTGGTAGGGAGAAAGGAAGCACAAGAAAGATGTGGTGATAAAAACAGTTCTGTATCGTTTTGGTGTTTTGTTTTCTTTTTGCCACGCTGGGCGTCTTGTGGGATCTCAGTTCCCCAACCAGGGATCTGAACTCGTGCCCCCTGCAGTGGAAGCACAGAATCCTAACCACTGGACTGCCAGGGAACTTCCACAGTATCTTAACCAAAGTGATGGCTACATGAACTTATACATGTGATACAAATGCAAAGACAATAAAAATACATGGACATGTGCATATACAGACACAAAAATGAGTACATGTAAAAACGGGTGAAATATGATAAAGGGCTAAAGCGTATACCTATGATAACTTTCCTTTTTTTTTTTTTTTTAAGATCACCTGTGCCTTTAAAACTTTTTATTTATTTATTTGGCTGTGCTGGGTCTTCACTGCTGAGTGCAGGCTTTCTCCAGCTGCAGTGAGTGGGGGCTACTCTCTAGTTGCGGTGTGCGGGCTTCTCATTGCAGCGGCTTCTCTTGTGGCAGAACACAGACTCTAGGGAATAGAGGCTTCAGTAGTTATGGTACCTGGGCTTAGCTGTCCCGAAGCATGTGGGATCTTCCTGGATCAGGGATCAAACTGGTGCCCCCAGTATCAAACTGGCAGGAGGATTCTTAACCACTTGACCACTAGGGAAGTCCAAGGTCCCAGTTTTGATACTAATGGCTACATAAGAGAGCAAGACACAGTTCCCCAGCCCCCCGCCCCCAGTGAAACTAGCTACAGTATATAGAATTTCTACCCGCCTTTCATTTCCTGAGCTGCTGCTGTTGCTAAGTTGCTTCAGTCGTGTCCGACCCTGTGCGACCCCCATAGATGGCAGCTCACCAGACTCCCCTGTCCCTGGGATTCTCCAGGCAAGAACACTGGAGTGGGTTGCCATTTCCTTCTCCAATGCATGAAAGTGAAAAGTGAAAGTGAAGTCGCTCAGTCGTGTCTGACTCTTAGCCAGCCCATGGCCTGCAGCCTACCAGGCTCCTCCATCCATGGGATTTTCCAGGCAAGAGTACTGGAGTGGGTTGCCATTGCCTTCTCCCTGTGAGTCTATAACTATTTTAAAGTTTAGGGAGTCCCTGGTGGTCCAGTGGTTAAGAATCCACCTTGTAATGCAAGGGACACCAGTTCAATCCCTGGTCTGGGAAGATCCCACATGCCACAGGGCAACTGAGCCAGTGGGCCACAACTAGTGAGCCCGAGCTCTGGAGCCTGCAAGTTGCAACTATTAAGCCCACGCTCCATGACTACTGAAGCCTATGCACTTTCGAGCCTGTGCCCTGAAACAAGAGCAGCCCCTGCAACGGAGAAGCTCTTAAACCACAACTAGAGAAAGACTGTGCACAGCAACAAAGACCCAGTGCCACCAAAAAAAAAAAAAAAAAAAAATCAAAGCTTAAAAATGCATTATATTCACATGCTGATGTATGTATAGACATCACACATACAAGCATATGTATGCCCTAAGTAAGTCTCAAACTTGCTTAGTCCTCAACTACACAATACCAACTAATCTGATATTGATATGTTACCATGTTAGTAAAACCTGCATTTGTGAGCCCCATCATGAATTATAAAACTGACTTGAATCACCATTTTGTGCTGTTTGCACTGAGTATAAGGCTTTAAGTGTACGCTTCTGTCACTCACTAGCTGTAAGTCTCTTGTGCTGTGGCTCAGCTAGCATTGATGGACACTCACTACAGGCTGGGCAGCGCTGTAAGTGCTTCACACACCTAACTTAATCTTCTCAACAATCCCATAAGGCAGGTACTATCATTAGTCATACCATTTGAAAATAAATGTGAAGAAAAGAAGACACAGAAAGCTAAGTAGCTCGCCGAAGATCACATAGCTACAAAGACAGTCCCAAGAGTTAAACCTTGGCATTCTTGTCCAGAGCCCTTGAGCTTATTAACCAGTTTGTTCTCTGTAACCTCTCTAAATTTCAGCTTTTCCTCTATAAAATGGTGTTAATATATATAGAAGTATTAAGGAGATCAAACCAGTCCAGTCAATCCTAAAGGGAATCAACCCTGAATATTCACTGCAAGGACTGATGCTGAAGCTCCAATACTTTGGCCACCTGATGTGAAGAGCCGACTCACTAGAAAAGACCCTGATGCTGGGAAAGACTGAGGGCAGGAGGAGAAGGAGATGACAGAGGATGAGATGACTGGATGGCATCACAGACTCAATGGAGATGAGTTTGAGCAAATTCCGGGAGATGGTGAAGGACAGGGAAGCCTGGCATGCTGCAGTCCATGGGGTTGCAAAGAGTCGGACACAACTTAGCGACCGAACAACAACAACATATACAAAGAAGAATATATAAAATAGGATACAGCTCCTAGTAAATGACAGCTTAAAAACAGATTAGGAACGAGTTACAAATTAATAAAGCTGCAGAAGGCCTATTTGATGGGCACCAGGAACCCTGCTCAATTCCCTGTGCTCAACTACCAAGTGAAAAAGTCAATTGTCAACTGGAATGGTGTTTTTAAAAAGCAAAATAAAACATGCATTAAAATCTAAATCACAATTCTGGGTGAAAGGAACCAGACATAAAAAAGTAGATGCTATATGTACATTCATATAAAACTCTAGAAAATGAACACACTCATCCACAGTGACAGAAAGCAGATCAGTGGTTGCTTCCGCGGGGAGTCAACTCAGAGGGGTGGACTACAACGGGCACAGGGAAGCTTTTGCAGCGTAGTAGTGTTAGTTGCCTGGAGAATCCCAGGGACGGGGAAGCCTGGTGGGCTGCCGCCCATGGGGTCGCAGAGTCGGACATGACTGAAGCGACCTAGCAGCAGCAGTGTTAGTCGCTCAGCTGTGTTGGACTCTGTGTGACCCCACGGACTGTGGCCCACCAGGCTCCTCTGTCCGTGGGATTCTCCACGCAACAATACTGGAGTGGATTGCCATTCCCTTCTCCAGAGGATCTTCCCAATCCAGGAATCGAACCTGGGTCTCCTGCATTGCAGGCAGATTCTTTAGTGTCTGAGCCACAGGGAAGATCCCTAGGAAGCTTTGGAGGTGATGGAAATGTATGATATCTTGATAGTGATGATGGTGTCACAGATACATACTTCTGTCAAAACTCAAGCTGAACGCTGTTCAATGGGTACAGTTAACTGTATACAAATCATACCTCAACAGAATTATGTCAAAACAAAAAACATTAATATTTTTCAAATAAGCAAACTGCCCTGATTATAACTCTTAACAAATTTTAACTTCATCAAAGTAAAAATTAAATGTTAGCCAGCATACTGCCAAGTTGAGAATATATATAAGGAACACAGACTATCAAAGCTCTATAAAGGAGGAAAAAAGAATCTTCAGCTGATAAAGTTTTTAGAAGAGTCTTACTGAGTACTCCCCTAAGCAGCAGCACTTTTCTTCACTAAATTGAGACCAGGGTATATGAAGTTTACAAACTGAAAAATAACTTTCTAATATTAAATTTCTGGTTTCTTCAACAAAGGTGCAAGACAGGGAACCTTCTATTTTTTGTTCAAGTTCAAATCAACCAAGCCTTTGTGCTCCTATTCTCTTTCTTCTTTGAAATTTCCATTCCAAGCTTAGCAAGGAGTGTGAAAGGGGAACAGAGTCAAAGGCCAAAATTTGACTCGTGAGATTCAGAATTCCAATCTTGTCACTCTACAAAGGGTCTGAGAACCACAGAAACTGTATCCTACTGGGTTTGGGAATATTATGACTAAATTTACTAAATGCGAAACCAAATGTGGAATGGCCTTGAAAATTCAAAAATGGTATTCATTCTATTTTAGATCCAAATTAGAGTAAGAAATTATTTTAAACAATTTTTTAGAATAATTTTAAGTGACGTAAAATAAGACCGTTGAAAACGTTTTTGTAAGAATAAAATTCTAAAGAGAATGAGGTCTAAAACTTTAAGAATTACTTTATATAGAATATATAAAAAATTCTACGTTTGTAAAATACCTCTAGTCCCATAGATTTGCTTTTCTTTTACAAATTTATTTTGTTAATGTCTTATGACAGCATATTAAATACTTTCCAATATTAGTTCAGTGAGCTAGTTTGCAGAAACATGACTTTATCACAGGAGTATATTTATCTTAAGTCAAAGGGGAGCTCCTGCAGCAGCCCATAAAATCTGACTTTGCTTCAGGAAGTACTTTTAACATTTCAAGTATCATGAATGGTTGTGAATTATAGTCTGACTCAAAAGATAAAACTTTACAAACCAAATTCATCACAATTAATACTTTAAAATAAGCATTTTAAGGCATTCTTTTAAAGTGATCTAAAATGCAAGATAATCAATTAAAATTTTAAAAGCTTATTTCTTCTTAAAGTCAGAAATCACTAAATGCAATTAATTCTCCACTACTTGTGTATTTTCCACACTTTTCGATTTAGAAGTTTCCTAATTCCTGGCTGGTTCCCCTATCACACAATAGGCTCTTCAATCCACTTCACCAGGCTGTTGTTTGCTTAGGGAAAACCACCGTAATAATACTAACCCAAATAGAAGATAATAAGTCAGTCTGCTGGGTCATGCACGTATCCTAAAAATATAAGCCATGAGCTTAAAGAATAAATACAATCAAACAAATTTCATTTCCTCAAATGCCTATCCACAAAATGTTAATCAGGGGTACTAAGGGGTATTAAATTACAGTATCCTCTTAAAAACAAAACAACAGAAAACTCTGTCTTTCAAGGTCAATTCAAACATCATCTGCAACTGATCCTTTCCACACATGATCCTTTTCTCTTTGAATCCTCGCAGCACTATATGCCTATTTATGGCATTTACCAAGTTCTTCCTTAAGTTTCAGTCATTCAGATAAAAACATATTTAATAAAAGTTACTAAGTCTTAGACACTGCAACTGGGAGCTAGACAAAAAAGGACAGCTGGGATTTTTAAAAATAAAGTTTCTGTACTAATATTACTATTTTAAAAAGACAATGTGTTTCTTACAAAAAAACCAGAAAACACAAACAGTAAATGAAAACCACAGAAAACACAATAAACTGTGCTAATTCAAGAACAATCACTGTTGGTCTTGACAAAAATCTTTCCAGATCACTTACACTACATGAACATGAATACACTTCTTTTCTTCAACAAAAACAGGATGATACCATATATAGTATTTTATGATCTCTTCCTATTTATTTCCTATTAATTAATGTATCAGATTTGGCTTCCCTGGTGGCTCAGTAGTAAAGAATCCACCTGCCAAGCAGGAGACTCTGGTTCAATCCCTGGGTCACAGAGAGTCCCTGGAGGAGGAAATGGCAAAGCCACTCCCGTGTTCTTGCCTGGGAAATCCCACTGACAGAGAAGCCTGGAGGGATCCATCAAGTATAACCATTAGAATTTGACAGGCAAAGATGGAGATAAGATGATTATTTAGGCAGAAAGAGAATGAGAGGTCTAGAGATAACAAAGCGGGTATGTTTTAGTCCTTTACTTTACTATACTACTTACAAGTGTAAACACATACTGTCGAAAGCTTCAAGTCACTTTGACCTCTCCCCGCTCCAAAAAAAAAAAAAGGGGGGGGGGCCCAAGTAAAACACTGGTGTTCACAGAAAAGTGGTATCTCTGGTACTCCTGTCAGGACTACCATTACTAACCCCAACAAACCCACAGCTACTTACAATTCCAGGAGATCATGTGCTTGGGTACAGCTCTACAACCTCTACACGACTACCACCACCTCTTCTGGAATTCACAGTTTATGAAGTTCATTAACTCACTCAAACATTTACTTAGCAGTTACCTATGACTGGTTCCAAATACGAAAAGGAGTACGTCAAGGCTGTATATTGTCACCCCGTTTAGTTAACTTATATGCAGAGTACATCATGAGAAACGCTGGACTGGAAACACAAGCTGGAATCAAGATTGCCGGGAGAAATATCAATAACCTCAGATATGCAGATGACACCACCCTTATGGCAGAAAGTGAAGAGGAACTCAAAAGCCTCTTGATGAGAGTGAAAGAGGAGAGTGAAAAAGTTGGCTTAAAGCTCAACATTCAGAAAACGAAGATCATGGCATCCGGTCCCAACACTTCATGGGAAATAGATGGGGAAACAGTGTCAGACTTCATTTTTCTGGGCTCCAAAATCACTGCAGATGATGACTGCAGCCATGAAATTAAAAGACACTTACTCCTTGGAAGGAAAGTTATGACCAACCTAGATAGCATATTCAAAAGCAGAGACATTACTTTACCAACAAAGGTTCATCCAGTCAAGGCTATGGTTTTTCCTGTGGTCATGTATGGATGTGAGAGTCGGACTGCGAAGAAAGCTGAGCGCTGAAGAATTGATGCTTTTGAACTGTGGTGTTGGAGAAGATTCTTCAGAGTCCCTTGGACTACAAGGAGATCCAACCAGTCCATTCTAAAGGAGATCAGCCCTGGGATTTCATTTTTTTTTTTTTTTTTTTAGCACAGGAAGAGTTTTTTTTTTTTTAATTCCAAAAATCATTTACTTTGTTGCAAGTATAGGAGTCAATGCACATTTTGCCATTTAAGAGGAAAGAATGTGTGGATATCTGAGGGAACATATTTGTGGCTTGTTTCCATGATAGTTCAGAGCTCCCTATCCTGCCTGCCTAAAAGAGATCAGCCCTGGGATTTCTTTGGAAGGAATGATGCTAAAGCTGAAACTCCAGTACTTTGGCCACCTCATGCGAAGAGCTGACTCATTGGAAAAGACTCTGATGCTGGGAGGGATTGGGGGCAGGAGGAGAAGGGGATGACAGAGGATGAGATGGCTGGATGGCATCACTGATTCGATGGACATGAGTCTGAGTGAACTCCGGGAGTTGGTGATGGACAGGGAGGCCTGGTGTGCTGCGATTCATGGGGTCGCAAAAAGTCGCACACGACTGAGCGACTGATCTGATCTGATCTGATCTGATGTGTTAGGTACTATGTTACCTGCTGGCCCTACAAAGATGAATAAGGACCTCAATAGCAAGTTCTGCTTTCAAAAGCAAATGTCCTGCAGTAGGACCTGAACTAAAAAATGAGGACGAGTTCGTACCCAATACAATGGCTATTATTCCAAAACAAAAACCCAGAAAATAACTAGTGTTGGTGAGGATACAGAGATACTGGAACCCTTGTGCATCGCTAGCAAAAATGTAGAATGGAGCAGCTGCTATACAAAACAGTTCGGAGGGTCCTCACAAAATTAAACAGAATTATCATGCTATCCTAAAATTTCACTTCTGAGAATAACCAAAAAAAATTTAAAGCAATGTCTGGAACAAATATTTATACATCTGTATTCACAGCAGCTATATTCGTAATAGCCAAAAAGTGGAAGGAACTCAAGTGTCTGATGCATGAATGATTAAACTAAACGTTGGGCATAAATATGCAATGAAATATTATTCAGTCTTAAAAAGGAAGGAAATTCTGACACTTGTTACGACGTGCATGAATCTTGAAGGACACTGGACAAAGTGAAATAAGCCAATCACAAAAGGACAAATATTTTATGATTTCACTTAGATGAGGTACTGGAGTAGTCAAATTCAGAGAGAAAGAAAAAAAGTAGAATGGTGGTTGCCAAAGGTTGAGGGGAGGGGAGAACAGGGAATTAGTGTTTAATAGGTACAGTGTTTCAGTTTCAGAAGCTGAAAAAGTAAAGGATAGTGGTAATGACATACCAAGGTGACTGTACTTAATGCCACTGAACTGCACACTTAAAGATGACTGGAATGGGGGAATTCCTTGGTGGTTTCACGGTTAGGACTCTGAACTTTCACTGCCGGGGACTGGGTTGAATCCCTGGCTGAGGAATTAAGATCCCACAAACTGTATGGCATGCCAAAAAACACACAAGAAAAGATTCAAATGGTAAATTTTATGTTATATATATTTTGTGTACATGCATGCTAAGTCACTTCAGTCATGTCCAACTCTTTGCAACACTATGGATTGTAGCCTGTCACACTCCACTGTCCATTGGATTCTCCAGGCAAGAATACTGGATTGGGAAGCCATGCCCTCCCTCGAGGGGATCTCCCCGACCCTAGGCTCGAACCCACATCTCCTGCATTGGCAGGCAGTTGCTTTACCACTAGTGCAACATGTATATTTTGCCACAATTAAAAAAAAATTCTGAGGAATATTATCTATAAGTGCTACTATGAAATAGCCAGGATATATTGTTAAGTAAAAAAAAAACAAGGTAGAGAAAACAAACAGTATGACACTATACCAAAAGAGCGTGGAAGAATATATAGCTATACACAGATATTATATAGACATTTTCTACAATTACTATAACTTTTAATGGAAGGATAAACAAAAAGCTTTAAAAAAAACCAACTACCCCCAAGGGAAGGAAAGAATAAGGTTAGGATTCAGCTGGTAAAGAATCCAGCTGCAGACTCGGGTTCAATTCCTGGGTCGGGAAGATCCCTTGGAGAAAGGATAGGCTATCCACTCCAGTATTCATGGCCTTCCCTGGTGGCTCAGATGGTAAATAATTTGCCTGAAATTCGGGAGACCTGAGTTCAATCCCTGGGTTGGGAAGATCCCCTGAAGGAGGGCATGACTACCCACTCCAGTATTCTTGCCTGCAGAATCCCCACGGACACAGGAGCCTAACAGGCTCCAGTCCAGTGGGTCTCAAAGAGTCAGACACAAATGAGTGACTAGGCACAAACACAGTCCAGAAACTAGACTCCTCTCAATGTACCTTGTCATAGATCTCAAGTTTTTAAACATGATTATAAAATAAATTTAAACAAAAAAAATTTTTAAGTCGTTCCTCAAAATCAAAATGAAAAACAAACCTACACTGTATATTGAGTTAAACCAAACAGAGGAGTGCTTAACTCTGAAACACAGCAATCTGACTGCACATCCTTGGTGAAATGCATCCTAAGGACATAAGAAATACAAAGAAACCTTACAGTGCTTTCAGTAATGATACTGATATTATGCTGAAATTATGTCATGTCTGTATATCATAAGGTTTCGGTATGAGAAGAAACAAAAATTCTAAAATTTTAAATAAAAACTCTCCAATAATATTTCATTACAAGTTATCAGTATAAACTCATGCTGAACTTTCTTTTTTTAAAAAAGTATTTCCTAGCTCCATCTTTGAAGAGACCTATAAATTCCTAACCTAGGATCAATAAGCATAGCACCCAGAGAGCAGTCTGTAAACGTCCGTGACAATTCCTTCCAACTCAAAGGAACCAGCGCTCACAAAAGAAACTGATAATTCAAGTTCTGAGGCAGAATTTTATGAAATGAGGTTGGATCATACCAGAAAGCAAGGAAGCAATCAGAAACCACTAGGGTAGTATCAAAAACACTTAGGAGCTATCTTGAAGAGGTGCTCACTGCCAAAAGCAGAACAGACTGAGCCACAACAAAATAATAACGGCAATGGACTGAAACCCATAAAATATGATAAAAATCCATGACTTCATAATGATACTTGAAAGGAGAATGATGATATTTGAAAGGAGAAAGATCTCATTAGTCACTTTTGAAAGATTCTTATGAATCAATTTATTATCCTAAAAACTAACAAAGGAGAACAGCTGCATATTTACTGTCTTTTTTATATAAACTGAACACAAGAGTAACTCAACAGTCCAATAATCAAAATGAGGAAGTTTCTGTTTATAAAGTATTCTAGCTGAGAAACGAAGAATGACAGAGTATCACCATTTTACAAACCCCTAATAAAATTCTAGACCTAGGGAAAGATCGACGGCTGCTAAAATTATACAGAGTAACAAGCAGCTATTACAGGGCCTTGGAACTATTCTTTCAAAACAAAAACAGAGGACCATGGTGAGTAACACCACAGGGATGCAAACAGCAAAATAAAATTTGAGAAAATCTGTAGGGCAAGTGTATTACAAGAAAAAAGGAAGAGGGGAAACAGAAGGAGAAACTATAAATTAAGAGACATATCAACTGAGTAATGCATGAACCCTGATTTGAAAAGCCAACTATTAAAAAACTGAAATTCTAAGCATAATTTGGGCTTCCCTGGTGGCTCAGATGGTAAAGAATCTGCCTGCAATTTGGGAGACCTGGGTTCAATCCCTGGGTTGGGAAGATCCCCTGGAGGAGGGCATAGCAATCCACTCCAGCGTTCCTGCCTAGAGAATCCCATGGACAGAAGAGCCTGGTGGGCTACAGTCCATGGAGTCGCAAAGAGTTGGACATGACTGAGAGACTAAGAATAGCACAAGGGTAATTTGAACATTAATATGAAACATATATTTGAAAATATATTTGAACATATATTTGAAAATATATTTGAGCATATATTTGAAAATACTGAGGAAGTGATATGTTTACATATTTTGAAAGAGTCCTTACTTTATAGAGATATATATGGAAATATTTATGGATGAAATTATGGTGTGTGGCATTTGCTTCAAAGTAACCCAGCTGGGTGTGCAGTCATAAATGAAACAAGACTAGTATGAGTTGATAATTTTTGCAGCTGGATGATGGGTATATGGTGTTCCATATATGTCCACATAATTGAAATCTTCCATAATAAAAAGTTGCAGGGAGAAAAGGCTAAAATTTGAGCTTGGATAACTGGGAAACTAGTTCAAACATGCTTTGTTCTTAATGAGCCATAAAGGATACCAAAAATGTTCAGGCTTTGAAGATCTCTGTTTCCACTAGGATCTATGCACCTGCCAGTTCCTCATGCTGTAAGAAAATCTTTAATGAGAATTACAAAAGAAAACAGGAAATGGAGGCAAGTAGGAACCTTTCCAGATGCTTTTTCCTCTGATTATCCTATACAGGTTTAGTTTAAAAAAAAAGCCATCAACCTCCCAAAGAAATTAAAGACTGCTTATTCCACAATCTAACTAAAATTAAACAGACTGACGGGCAGCAAAGAATGATGCTCTGTATTTGAAGAGCACTTTAACTTTCTAAAGTTCTTTAAAATACACATAAATTGTACCATTTGATCTTAACAAAAACTTTGTAAAAGGGACAGGGAAAATACTTCCTAGAAGAAACGGACACAAGGGAGTCACAAGACTAGGCAGTGGCAGAATACAAGCGTTCTATTCCTGTTTTAGTGCTTCTTCCAATAAACTGTACCCGTCCAATTCAACGGGGCTTAATTATTCAATATTCAATATAGAAAAAAAAACTGTTCAGATCTCTTTCATTACCAATAAAGTCATAAATACCTGGTAACATGTAGGTTTCTAAAAATAGTTACTGACAATTTGTTGTCCATGTTGAACAGCTCCTAAAAATTTACTTGGCAATTCAGACAGTTCAAAATGGTGTGGGAAACTCAGGAATGAGCAATCTTTTTTCTATCAAAAGCCACAATACTTGGGGAAAAGACAGACATCAAGTTAAGAACTTAAGAAAAATTTAATGTGTGTGTTTGTGTATAAACGCACCTTTTGTAAAGTAAGAGAAATAAACATACTAACGAGGATCTAGTAAATGGACATTCACCCCATTTATTTGAACATGTTCCAATTTCAATGGAAGTACTGAGGAGGAATTCTCTATACACAATGAAAGAACACCCAACTTGTTGACTGTGAACAATAATAAGCAAATTAGAAATACTCCAAATTCTGCAATTTCTCTCCTGGCATCCTTAGCTCAATATCATATATTATTTCATTCAAAGCACTCATTTTGATTTCACCAAACATCAGTACAGGAATGAACCCGAGGCAGGCTTGAAGCCTGGGTCTGCTGAAACATACCATACCTAGGAAATGTCTTTCAACTCATCCAGTCCCACAAAGAACCCTCAAGAATGTGCTAAGGTTCAGTTCAGTTTAGTTGCTCAGTCGTGTCCGACTCTTTGCGACCCCATGAATCGCAGCACGCCAGACCTCTCTGTCCATCACCAACTCCTGGAGTTCGCTCAAACTCATGTCCATCGAGTCGGTGATGCCATCCAGCCATCTCATCCTCTGTCGTCCCCTTCCCCTCCAGCCCCCAATCCCTCCCAGCATCAGAGGTCTTTTCCAATGAGTCAACTCTTCGCATGAGGTGGCCAAAGTATTGGAGTTTCAGCTTCAGCATCAGTCCCTCCAATTGAACACCCAGGACTGATCTCCTTTAGGATGGGCTGGTTGCATCTCCTTGCAAGTCCAAGGGACTCTCAAGAGTCTTCTCCAGCACCACAGTTCAAAAGCTTCAATTCTTCAGGCACTCAGCTTTCTTCACAGTCCAACTCTCACATCCATACATGACCACTGGGAAAACCATAGCCTTGAATAGACGGACCTTTGTTGGCAAAGTAATATTTCTGCTTTTGAATATGCTATCTAGGTTAGTCATAACTTTCCTTCCAAGGAGTAAGTGTTTTTTAATTTCATGGCTGCAGTCACCATCTGCAGTGATTTTGGAGCCCAGAAAAATAAAGTCTGACACTGTTTCCACCATGTCCCCATCTCTCTGCCATGAAGTGATGGGACCGGATGCCATGATCTTCGTTTTCTACATGTTGACCTTTAAGCCAACTTTTGCACTCTCCTCTTTTACTTTCATCAAGAGGCTTTTAGTTCTTCTTCACTTTTCTGCCATAAGGGTGGTGTCATCTGCATATCTGAGGTTATTGCTATTTCTCCTGGCAATCTTGATTGCAGCTTGTACTTCTTCCAGCCCAACGATTCTCATGATGTACTCTGCATAGAAGTTAAATAAGCAGGGTGACAATATACAGCCTTGACGTACTCCTTTTCCTATTTGGAACCAGTCTGTTGTTCCATGTCCAGTTCTAACTGTTGCTTCCTGACCTGCATACAGATTTCTCAAGAGGCAGGTCAGGTGGTCTGGTATTCCCATCCCTTTCAGAATTTTCCACAGTTTATTGTGATCCACACAAAGGCTTTGGTATAGTCAATAAAGTAGAAATAGATGTTTTTCTGGAACTCTTTGCTTTTTCCATGATCTAGCGCATGTTGGCCATTTGATCTCTGGTTCTTCTGCCTTTCCTAAAACCAGCTTGAGCATCTGGAAGTTCACGGTACACGTATTGCTGAAACCTGGCTTGGAGAATTTTGAGCATTACTTTACTAGCGTGTGAGATGAGTGCAATTGTGCGGTAGTTTGAGCATTCTTTGGCATTGCCTTTCTTTGGGACTGGAATGAAAACTGACCTTTTCCAGGCCTGTGGCCACTATTGAGTTTTTCAAATTTGCTGGTATATTGAGTGCAGCACTTTCATAGCATCATCTTTCAGGATTTGAAATAGCTCCACTGGAATTCCATCACCTCCACTAGCTTTGTTCATAGTGATGCTTTCTAAGGCCCACTTGACTTCACATTCCAGGATGTCTGGCTCTAGGTGAGTGATCACACCATCGTGATTATCTGGGTCATGAAGATCTTTTTTGTACAGTTCTTCTGTGTATTCTTGCCATCTCTTCTTAATATCTTCTGCTTCTGTTAGGTCCATACCATTTCTGTCCTTTATTGAGCCCATCTTTGGATGAAATGTGCTAGGGTTACCTGTTCCAATTATTTGCTCCTGCTAAAAGCTGGCAAGCTGATCCAAAGTTCCTGGATCAGAGACAGGACGGTGTCATCAGCAGACAAGTCCTTGTAAGGATCTAAGAATCCTTACTTCTATTTGCAAGTGTGCAAGTGTGCTGTGTTGACTGCTGAATTTCCATATCCTTTGCTATTACAGAAACTTTACACTCTCAGACTATCAGGAGACTTTGTCAGTGACATCACTGTCCTGATATGACAACCAAGCCAACTATCCCCGACATCACTTCATATCACCAGAGCTTTCTCTTACACATCTAGGTGCTCTCCCTAGAATGAGTGAAATTCAGAAAGATGCAGTCTCACTGCCAACAAAATGTCTAGCCTATATGGGCATGTTTGAAGAGAGGACAGAGGCAGCTCACCATGCCACCATTATGAAAGCCCCAGGAGCCCACAATGAGAGATGCAAGTTCACGTGAAACAAATACATCGTCTTTCTAGTACTTTCTCTAGGGTCACTTAGAAATGAAATCTGGAATAGCATTAACACTTGTGGATCATCTATTCTGCATCATGCATTGTACTAGCTATTTAAATCTGTCATTTAATCCTAATAGCCATTCAAAGTGTTTTTGTTATTAGTGCCATTTCACAAATGATTTTCACAGAGATGTTGAAGTGAAGTGAAGTCACTCAGTCATGTCCGACTTTTTGCGACCCCACAGACTGTACCCTACTGGGCTCCTCCATCCATGGGATTTTCCAGACAAGAATACTGGAGTGGGTTGTCATTTCCTTCTCCAGATCACAGAGATGTTAGGTGACTTAATTTCAAAGTCTGAAAGCTGCTACATGAAAGAGGCAAAAGTTAAACCCAAATCAGTACATAAATCTTTATGACTTATTTCTTACAACTCTATTTGCTTTCCAAAGGAGTTATACTGACTTAAAATAATAGCAGAACCAAAGATATTCCTACTTCTTCATTTTTTTGGTGAGAGAACTGGGTAGTTTTAATACCCAACAGGGACTACCATGCCTGGAATCAAGTTCCTATATTAAACCAATATCCATTTTCATATACCCAATTTAACAGTCTAAACCAAATCTCTCCTTACTGGTTAGACTTTGTATAGTCAGTGGAAGAGCAGAAATATTTTATTCAACCTCTACAATATTTCCAAGTATTTGGACTATACAAGTTGCCCTCTACGTTTCAAAATCTATGAATAATAATTTTTCTACAAAATTTCCCAGACAGATTTATGTTAGTTTACTTGGAAGTACTAAACATTTGAATTTTACTATAAAATGAAGATTCCAAAACACGTAGTATTCAATTTGCTGAAAGCACTGTAACAAAGGATTAAAGACTAAAATTAAAAAAAAAACAAACTGTAAATTCTATGTACTATGTAGCTACATTAATATTAGAATATGGGAAAATGGTAAAAACTATCACTTTAAGAGAACTAATTCCAAAAGTACTGTGCCAAATACTTTATAAACAATTCATTTTGTACCTTCCAACATGTTAACTCTATTTTACAAGCAAAGTGACAATGGTAAGAAAGTTCAAATAACTTGCCCAAAGTAATACAGACAGAAAGTGGTAGCTGCTGCTGCAGTTTATACAACTCCAAAGCTTTTACCTCTTACTGTCAGTTTAGAAAGTAAAGTGAAGTCACTCAGTCGTGTCCGACTCTTTGCAACCCCGTGGACTGCAGCCCACCAGGCTCCTCCGTCCATGGGATTCTCCAGGCAAGAATACTGGAGTGCGTTGCCATTTCCTTCTCCAACTGCCTCCTAATTCCTATCTGGTAAACATATCTTTGTCCACAATTCTAAAACCATTATTAAAACACATACAAAATTATTTAAACCTATTACTAACTATAGCCATTAATTTGTCATAGCTTCTAAAGTAAAATAATCAAAAAGTGCCTAAAGAATTATCATTAGAAAAATTCAAGTAAGGCAACAGATTTTCATGAAGTCCTAAGAGGTCAAGAACAGATAATTCACACAACAAAACCTTTATCACTGCTTGGGAGTTACTGTTCTTAAATTGATGTGAAGATAGTAAGACCAGGATACCATCGTCAGTATTTAAGACAATGTAAATACTGTAAACCCATCAGCCTAAAGGCTGAACCAAAGAACCCATTTTCAAAATCATGTTACATTCAATATTTACTAAGTGAATTATGAATATTATTATTATAGTCTGCTCTTCAAAGTCTTATTATCAAATAACAGAAAAGATGTAACCATAACATGGACAATTTAAACTTCTGAAAGGCTATTACTTCCCCAGTTCCAATGTTTCAAATTTCTTCATAAAAGAATAATTGAAAACTAAGATGAGTAACATTCCCCAGACATGAAATCTTTAATCTATCAGAGGCTGAACCTAAATACATAACTTCTTAATGTACAAGATGCAGTTAAAAATAACATATTAGTTTTTCCTATTGTTTATCAGAGACATTCATTAGACTGATTAAAAGGGCAATACAGAGTAATTTTCTATGACATGCCAAATAATAGATGAAGTCTTACCTCCATTGCCAATGCTGCCGTCTGTTGGTCATAATGATTCAGAAGATTGGGCATGAAGGTAGTGTTATAAGGCAAATCTTGGCACATCCTCAAGGTAATAGGCTCACAAGAAAACAAACTGTGCCCACCTATATGGCCCACAAACATAGTCAAGGGCCACAGATAGAAGACGATCCTACTCATAGCCATGCTTTCTTGATTGAATGAGATTCAGATGATCAGGCCTACTCAATATGTATTTTAGATCTTTGTACACCTGCAGGTCTCAGCTTGAAAGTACTTCTTCTATCTTACTGTTAAGTTCTTCAAACAGAAATACTCTTTGCACCGTCAGAGGTTTGTTAGCTTGGTCTCACAAAAGGCATTTGTTTTTGGTTTCACAATATGGGAAAATGACATCATCTTGCCTCTTCTTTTCATTTTATTACATCGGGCACCATTTGGCCAACGTGTCAAGTTGATCAACCACATTCCCAAACAACAGATTCCATCTTAGGAGAAGAGCTATTTCTTCCTTTGATTGAAATATCTGAAAAATAATTTTTTTAAAAAATGGGAGAAATTAGCAATTTCCTCTTAAAATATTATAGGCTTGATATTAAAACTTTGATTAGCTCAGTAAAGCTGCAGAATACAAAATCAGTATACAAAAATCAGTTGCGCTTCTACACACTAACAATCAACTACTAGAAAGAGAAATTTTAAAATACTGCCTTTGGGACTTTCTGGTGGTCCAGTGATTAAAACTGCACACATCCACTGCTGGGGCACCAGGGCACTCCCTGGTGGAGAACTAAAATTCCAAATGCCGGGCATGTGGCTAACAACAATCACAAACTTTGATGAGAGATACAATACTGCCTTACAGATAAAATACATGGGTATTTCATAAAAAAATACTATAGCTTTTCTACCTTATCATTCTTGCTATAGATATACCAGAGAATCCATAAATAGCACTTACAGGCACTATTTCCTCCCTCAGTTGTTTATATAACATATAGTTTAATTTCCCATCTATAATGGTAGTTTTTCATTTGTCACAAGACATAATTAATTCATTTTGAAAAACTTGCAAGCTGTTGTCCTAAATTTTATTTAAATATCTGCCACACTTAATACCAAGTTATTTAAATTTTATTATATATGTTTTAATCACTACATGATTCAGCAGATGGTATCTGTGAAAGGTGTAAAATATAAAGAAATCAAAAGATATGGATTGAAGCCTCTTCCCAACTATGTGAATCACTTAACTTCTCTGAGCTCAGAATTTTCCTTTCTAAAAATTGCACCTCCCTATCAAAGATGTATGAGTGAATTATAAAATAATGTACTCTATAAAAGGTAAAGCAACATCAAACTTTAGGTAGTTTTATTACTGAATGACAGTGGATACAAAGACTTACTTCTATCAACCAATACCGAACTGGGCAACAGAAGATTCTAAAACTAGTATCAGGACATTTTGCCAACAGTGCTTCATCCTTTTAGATAGTACAAAAATTTAGCAAATAGATAGAGAAAACGTTTGACCAACAAATGCTTCATTACACACAGTCAGGCTGCAAAGAAAAGTCAACCCTAGAAAGTTACAGCGTGGGATATCAATGATTTCCAGTTAAGAGTTTCTACCAAGTTTCAGAGTCTGATTTGACACTGCCTTTCCTGGGGGCTTTCCTGGTGTCTCAGAGGGTAAAGAATCTGCCTGCAATGCTGGAAACATGGGTTCGATCCCTGGGTTGGGAAGATTCCCTGGAGGAGGAAATGGCAACCCACTCCAGTATACTTTGCCTGGAGAATTCCAGGGACAGAGGAGCCTGGCAGGCTCCAGTCCATGAGGTTGCAGAGAGTTGGATGCACTTCCACTTTCCCTTTTTTTCTAGGGACAAAACTATGCAACTCTTTTGGGGCTGGAAGGGTAGGTAGAGTGGAAGCCAGGTTTGGTAGGAAAAAAGTATATTCTAAAAATATCATACTTCCATTTGGTTTTGTAATCAAGTTAAGTCTGCTTTTACTTTGTTTTCATTTCACAGATGTCAAATATTTCTGTTTGAAGTACACAACCTCGGCTGGGAAAACATGAGAAAGTCAGGTTCAGAAATTCTCAGAGACCCAGGTTAACAGGACAACTCAAATAGATATTAGAGCCCATGACAGCTTAGACCTTGAGATCCTGAACCGGCTTGGCTAAAGCAGAGAAAGAAACTGTCCTTTGCGCACTACCAATGACAGGGACCTCTGCACCCCAAGCTTTCATTACTGGGCAGAAAAAACTATTTGGAGAAAGTAAAGCCATGGCTGAATCTTCCCAATTTCTTCCCCAATCATATGGTCTTGAGTAGGAGAAGGGAAAAGGAAAGTCTACAACCTTAGGAATTAGGAACACCAAAGTTACAAGCAACCTGTAGCACTGAAATCTTTAAATCAGAAATATTTGTTAAAGCTTCTTGGCCTGCCATATTTTTTCCTCCTTCAAGCTGGGCCCAGAAATGTGATGTTTGGCTATGGAAAAGTGATATTAAACACAGTCATGTATATTTAAGCTTAATTACCATACAGCACGGTAACAATTATGCATATCATTAAATGTGTCAAATAAGCCCTGAAAGCTTTATTTGGCTACAGAATCAAAACATTCATATAAGTTCCATTTTTTGTAGTTTGCTGCTTATGCAGCATGTTCATCTGCTTGCAACTTAGAAAAAAATTAAAGGGAACATTGCTCCCTACTGAATATGTATCTAACAATAAAAACTTCATTTAGACTATTTTTCCGGCAGTACTGGTTCCAAATTTATGGTTCAAAGAAGATTACCATACAAAACTTGAGGAAGAAACAAAGTAACATTGAGTTTTTTAAACCAGATAAGAAACCCCCTTATACTTCTGTCTACCCTATTTTACTTGTTTTTCTCTCAGTTATTCCTTTTGCCTCATTTACAAACAACGCTTCTCACAAACTTACAAAAGTGCTTTCTTTTATGTACTTTGACATTCCAATTTCCATACATCAAAACATTTTTGTAAAATTATTATGTTAGGCTGGGGTAGGATAAAACCTTAATACATTAAGACTGTAGTTTATGATTATTAAGATAAATAAGAAAAAACAGTAGAATGCCATGAGACAAGAAGAAAAATAGGAACAGCAAAAATATTAAGGAATTTATATTTCTTCCAAATCAGAGGTTCTCTAATTTTAATGTGCAGCACATTCATAGAATCTTAGACCCATAGGTCTAAGAAATCTGAACCTCTGGAAAATGAATGATATACATGTATTCTAATGATTATCTCAGTACTGTTACAAGTGATCTATAAGTCATATTTTGAGAAATGCTATCCTAAAATAGAATAATTTAAAACAGTATAGGATATTTGCACATAATTACGTGCTTAGCAAAAGTAATATATAAAATGAATTTTTTAAAAAGCAGATAAAGAATACTACTTTAATAGAAAAATGGAAAAAAGACATAAATTTACAAAAGAAATACAAATGGTCAACAAACATGAAAAGATATTCAACTTTACTAATAAAAACATACAAACATGATATATAACATTTTTGCCAATCAGATGAGCAAAGTAACAATAACAGAACACAGTATAGAAGAGGGTGCAGAAAAAAGAATATATTTAACATTCCAACACTTGGAAATACTTTTTTTTTTTTGCCTGTTCCACACCACTTGCAGAATCTTAGTTCCCCAAACAAGGACTGAACCTGGGCCAGGGCAGTGAAGTGTCTAACCACTAGACTGCCAGGAAATTCTCCATTTTCAAATACTACTGAAGGAAAAGCAAACTAGTTGGCATCTCAAAAAAATAGCTATGGACATCAAAAGCCCTTAAAATGTATATAATTTGATTCAGCAAACCTATTCTACAATTTATTCTAAGAAAGTAAACACAAGTACACATGATGTATAACTGAAATGTTAGTACAATATTGTTTATAAAATAAAAACCCAGAGACAATCTAAAAATCTACGGATAAGGAATTGGTTAAACCAGGGTACAACCAACACATAACACACTCACTAAAAATGATGAGCAGGATCTGTATATACTGACTTGAAAATAGAGTAACAATACAATAAGTGAAAAATAAAATTTTAAATGGTTTACAAAACAGCATATAGTCTCCCACTTTTGTCAAAAATACACATACATGGAACAGAATAAAACTACCTGAATTGTTTAAAAATACAATAGGGACTTCCCTGGCAATCCAGTGACTAGGGCTCCACTTCTACTTCAGGGAGCTAGAGTTTGATCCCTGGTCAAAGAATTAAGGTCCCACAAGCTGCACAGCGTGGTCAAAAAACAAAAACAAAAAAAAAATAAAAATAGTAAAGTATTATAAATGCTGAAATGTTATTTTAAAATCTATTGTATGTTATTTGTGTATGGGAAAATTAAGTCTGCTAAATCTATAAATGTGTGCTGACAATAATACTAGTTGAATGAATGATTTACGGCTGTTGAAAGTAACAAGCCAAGGGACACAAAAATGCCCTACTACAGGTAGCAAGAAAAGCAAAAAAATGATGATAAACTTAGAATGGGTCAAAAATTGATTTTCAATACTGAAAAAAAAATCAGATCACCTCTCAGCTGAATCAAATATTATGCACAGTTAAAAAAAAAACTTTTGGTATATATTCTAAATTGCTCTTCAATAACATGATGAAATAAATGCTTCTAATCAGGATCATGTGAGTATGGATAGCAACAGTCCTTTCTCCTAAGAGAACCATCCTTGAAGAAGCTGTAAGTTTCAGACAACAGGACACAGAAGATTGAGGAAACCAGGAAATACTGAAAAAATACAGCAACTGACTACATAAAGGTTAAAAGTTTTTTTTGCATTCTTTTTGATATTACATCTTTTACTATAGGAATCTGCAGAATCTCAGCTGAATAAAGGGAACTGCTGGATTAACTGGAGGCAACAGTCTCGGGCGCCAAGGACCAGTAAAAAATGAGGGGTCTGGCAACAGTTTTTCATGCCCTAACCCTGAGAAAAGAGACATTCACTTCTTTACAGAGCAATATAAGATATGTGGGAAACTAATTTCAGATTAAGTGACCTGATGATTATTTCAGCAGAAAACAAAAAGGACTAGATACATTTAACCCTACACTTTAATTTTTATCAATGTGTAACATCAGGAATCTGATATTCCCCAATTTACCAGTTCTCTTTTGATGATAAAAAGTAAAAGCCCCTAAAACAAGCTGAGTATCTGTCTTAAAGAACAGCAATAAAGGGGATGCAATCTTGGAAGACTGTCTTCAGAGGCTGGCTACAAAGCCAGACCCAAAGAACTCAGGTGGGAAAAGCAGGAGAGGCAACTGTGAGGAGGAAAGCAAGCAGGCAGAATCCCAGAAGAGACAATGACAAAAGTGGGCCCTGGGGGCTTGTCAGCAGGGCCCTGCAACAAAAGATGTTAGCAGTTCTAGTCCAATTCACACCTACTGTACAGAAAGCTTCCTTTCAGCTTTCTCAGCTTAGATTTACTTATCTTGACACACTGTAAATGTACCTAACATTTTGCGTTTCCAATTCAGAAATTAAAGGTTGCCTCAAACACACTGGCTACGGTGGGAACAGGAGGATATTCTTTTGTCTTCTTTCAGAGTTTTCCAAGACTGCATTATAAGGATTAGCAATCACTACCTCTGAAACTTCTTCTCTCAAGGAAATTATCATCTTGTTAGAGAGCAAAGTACACACTGAAAGCGTATCACTGCTCAAAGTGCTAGATTCCTTTTCCTAAAACTCATGTGGGTTTTGGCCTTTTGTTTTCCATATCTTATTTAAAAAATAAATTCATTCTCAGGATACTGTTTTCTGGTTGCTAAAGTTTATATAGCTCCATATTTAATTCATAGGGCCTAGATTCTTACTAATCTCAAGGTATCACTTTGCTACTTTATCTAATTTTTAAAGTCCGTCTAGTCATCTACTGATTACAAAAGATAATCTAATCTTCCAGTGTGCTGAGTGATAGGGCTTAAAAAAAAAATACAGGAAAAACAAATACATTAAAGTTCAAAATTAAAATGAATAGTAGGCATCAAAATCCAGTCCATCTTACAAATTATACATTACATTTAAGACTAGAGAAAGCAGAAGCAGAAGATCTTTTAAAACTAAAAACAAAACTGGAAATTTAAAAGATGGCCAGAGTCTGGACTTTAAAAAAAAAAAAAAAAAATCAGGTTGAAATTCCAGCCTGGTTTCCCTTTTCCATTAAAATGTGTTCAGAAAATGCTCTAATATCAAGCTCCTGATTTTATTTTTCCCCTTTAGCATGGCTGCATGTTTTGACTACAAAATTAGTTTAATGAGATAAACTTCGGGGACCAGGATTTTTTTTAGGCCTACTAGCCTAGTTGTTTTTTCTTAAATTTCATTCACAGCCACTCCTTGGATCCACCAACACTGTTGCTAGTTCTCAGCATAACAAATTGTAACTCAAAGATAGATTCACCATTTCTGATGCAACCGTCAGTTAAAACTGCTTTCTTGTCAAAGAGGAGTTGTTACTTTTCAAATATTCATTCCTAACCTTCTGGAAGTGCCACTATTAAAAACCTTCACTTCTTTCCTCAAGACGCTGTGACCCTTCTCCCAAATCTATACCGAACAATTCCTCTCATGCATATTTCAAAGTCTTGCTTTTCATTTGCACTACTGCTCTTTTTGTGGGCAGCTGCAGCTTTAAACGTCTCTAACTCTAGAAATTTAGGGGTTAAAAAACACTTGAGGCCAACACTGCTCTTCCCTGTGAAAGAAGGTAAAGATGCAGTAAGAACTGTTTCCTATCACATGTCTCCTAAGAAAATAAAGTCAACAGCAGTCTGACATCAACAAACTAACATTCTCTGAATAAGTTTTCAGTATGACATCTCATAGTTTTACTAACACACACGAAATTGAAGTTGGGGAGAGAGATTTTTTTCCTGTCAAGTCGGCAACAGAGGACTTACCATGACTTTAAAACCCCCTCTCTTTGCCCAATGAGGACGCTCTCACAACACTGTGCTATACAAAGAAAGAATGTGCACTTTACTATTATCTTCACCTCAAGCCTCCCTATTTCAAATATCTCAATCATGGCTGGGGATCTCTCTAGAAAAATCCACCTAAATGTTCAAAGCACAAAATAATGCTCAGAGGAATACAGTACCTAAGATGAAAAAAGGGATGAAAGAACCTATAGTCCTTTCTTCTTCTATTAATAGGGCACTGGTAGATTTAGGAGAGATGTAGAGGCAGGGAATATTAGTGGATGAGGGAAAGAAAAAAAAAAGGAGGAGGAGGAAAGAGAGGGTGGGAAGGTAGGCTTTACTAATTACCTTATTTTCCTGACAGTTTCAGAGCACTTGGGGGGAGGAGGGTAGAGGAAGAACCTGTTATTTCACTAAATAAAAGGCAACACTGTAAGAAGAATTGCAACTCAATTATCTTTTATTTTCAGCTCTATCCTTGCAAGCCTGCCTACTTAAGCTTTTACATCACTTTCCTATCTTATTACCTCTATGTTGTGGTTTGGTACTTCACTTTTTTTTTTTTCTTCTTCTTCTTCTGGAGGAAAAAGAAGGTATTGATTTGCTTAAAAGTACGGATGGAAAGCATTATCTTGAGGAGAAAATGGTTCTTAATAACAGAACTACGGGTTTATCTAGCCCTTTGCCTGTCAGCACACCACTAAAGGCTAAAAGAAGGCTCAAGAGGGAGGGAGGTAGCATCCCCCTTGTCAACTCTTTGTTTCCTTGCCCCTGCGGTATTGGCTTTGCCAAGTAACCCAACTGCCGTAAATAAACATTACAAGTCTCTCCAAACTACTTCTATAAAATAAGATCTTGTTTGACCAATCTAGAGCAGTCATTTATTTCTATAGCTGCTGGTCTGCTCTGCTGCTCTGTCTGCCTACATTCAGAAGGGAACCAAAATTCAAATTTTCATTTATTCTGGGCCAAAAACCAGACCTTTTTTCCTCCTTCCTAGATATTTTGCAACTTCAAGTTGACTCCTCTGCCTAAATTAGTGGCATATGCTTTTGTTCTTTTAAAAAAGAAAGAAAGAAAGAACACCCTTTTTTCTCTTACTGAGGAAGGCACCTAACTCTGAAAACGGCCTCGAGGAAGATGCTAAAATGTCTTGAAATGTTTAACAGTACCTTATTTCAGAGGCTATGGATGAACCTCCCTGCGGTACCCCAGGGCAAACACACGGAGCGTCCAAGGGGGCAAGAGGGTGAAGCCTTGAGGAGGAATATGCAGACTTTGCAAAACTGACGGGAGGGAGGAGAGGGGACAACTTTCAGGAGTAGAAACAGGAGGCAGTCCAGATGCTGCGACGCCGCCCGGGACCCGGGAAGCCCCGAGGCGGATCCCGGCGGCCCCCGCACCCCCGCGCCCACAGCGCTCGGTGCATTGTCCTCCCCGCCAGCGGCCGCGTCCTCCACCCACAGCCCCCAGCGGCCCGGGAGCGCCACACGCCCCCGCGGCGCCGACCGAGCCCCAGGGCTGGGCCGGGGGCGGCGCGGAGGGAGCGCGGGCCACACTCGAACAGGTTGCTCGGCGCGGGCTCGGGGCCGAGAGGGTTAATCCTGTCGGCGGGCATCGGTCCGCCTCAGCCCCCAGCCCGAAACTCGGGCTCCCCCGCGCCCCGCCGCCCACCTCGAGAAAGCCCCGAGACACCCCTCCACAGCGCGGCGCCCAAGGCTTTTGTTTTGGCGGCGACGAGAATAACGATCCCTGAGGAGGAGGTGCCGCGGCTGCTGGTGGCTCTTCGGCACAGGGTTAGACCGAGCAGCGGGCAGCCGCGGCGGCACCTCCTTAGTCCCCACTCCTGAGTCCTTTTCCCGCTGAGCCGGACGGGAAGGGGCCTGCACGACCCGCGCTCACCTCACACCTCGGGGACAGGCTCCCGGGGGGCTGCAGCGCCGGCCGGGGGCGGCCGCGGGTCCCTCAGGTAAACGGAGCCACCGAGGACCGCCGGCGCGCGCCTCTGAGCGACCGCGAGCTTTCGCGATCGCCGGGGCGCGCGGCCCGGCGGGGGCGGGAGGGGGGATGCGCGCGCACGTACGGCGCAGGCGCGCTGCGCACGCTCGGCCGAGCGCTCCCATTTTGAGCGCACCTTCTGGATACCCGTCCGCGGGTTTCGTTGTTCTTTACGTCGCGCCGAGGCTGATGCCTGGCCCTGTCCGGCCCTCGCGGAGCCGTTCCGCGCTCTGGAAGCTTTTCTTAAATGCCCTCAGTCCCCTTTGCAAAGCTCTCCCTCCCTTCCCTGCTGAGACAGTGCTGCGACTCTCATCCCTCAAGCCTGGAACGCTATTATTGCGAGACCACCAAAACCTGTTTCGAGAACCAGCGTGCCCCCTGGGGACCCGGGGATTGGAGATGGTTAAGAGGCGGGTGCTGAGGGTGGTACTGGGTGCAGATGGAGGTAGTCAGCTTTCATATTGCAGAGCTCCAGGCTGAAGCAGCAGAGCAGATACCCTCTTTATCAACACCCACTTTAGTGAGCAGGTGGGGCTTGAGGTTATTGGTGGCATTCCCCATCTTCTGTTCTTTGGGAAATGTTTCTTCTCTCTTTTTCTTCATATGTGATTTTATTTTATTTTTTCTACATAAGCTATTTCAGAACTTAAAGATTCCTTAGAAATCATCTAAACCTAACCTCTCATTATTCAGACGCAGAAAAGAGCGGCCCCGAAAGGTTAAAAAGACTTACCCAAAGCCAGGCAGCCTTTTAAGGGCTGAGTCTGGATTCATTCATTCCAAGCCAAAGCTGTTACCTTTGCCTCCATCATTTTACCTACCTTCCTCCTTTTCCTCCCTTTTCAACCTAGACTTCACAGGCATCATTTTGTTCTCTGGTAGCACAAAGGACTTAAAGAAATACTTTGATCATGTAGAATAGTATGACTGTACTTAACGTTATTCAACTATACACTTAGTTAAGATAGTATATTTGAATACAATTTTCTGTCTGAATCTTTGCCAGCCCATGTTAGGAGACTGACCAAAAACAGCTACATAATCTGTGGTTTATCCAAACCCTTGGGACACATCTCTGTGGCATCTTTAATTATAGGCAACTATTTTATACAAAGAAAAGTGGAAGTGTTGGTCCCTCGGTCCTGTCTTTTTGCGATCCAATGGACTGTAGCCCACCAGGCTCCTCTGTCCATGGACTTCTCCAGGCAAGAATACTGGAGTGGATTGCCATTCCCTTCTCCAGAGGATCTTCCCGACCCAGGGATGGAACCCAGGTCTCCTGCATTGCAGGCAGATTCTTTACTGTTCGACCACCAGTGAAACAATCTTTTTTAAAGGTGCTCCCTCAGTTCAGTTCAGTTCAGTTCAGTCGCTCAGTCCTGTCCGACTCTTTGCAACCCCATGAACCGCGGCACTCCAGGCCTCCCTGTCCATCACCAATTCCTGGAGTTTACCCAAACCCATGTCCATTGAGTCTGTGATGCCATCCAACCATCTCATCCTCTGTCGTCCCCTTCTCCTCTTGCCCTCAATCTTTGCCAGCATCAGGGTCTTTTCAAATGAGTCAGCTCTTCGCATCAGGTGGCCAAAGTATTGGAGTTTCAGCTTCATCATCAGTCCTTCCAATGAAAACCCAGGACTGATCTCCTTTAGGGTGGACTGGTTGGATCTCCTTGCAGTCCAAGGGACTCTCAGGAGTCTTCTCCAACACCACAGTTCAAAAGCATCAATTCTTCAGTGCTCAGCTTTCCTTATAGTCCAACTCTCATATCCATACATGACCACTGGAAAAACCATAGCCTTGACTAGATGGACCTTTGTTGGCAAAGTAATGTCTCTGATTTGTAATATGCTGTCTAGGTTGATCATAACTTTCCTTCCAAGGAGTAAGCGTCTTTTCATTTCATGGCTGCAATCACCATCTGCAGTGATTTTGGAGCCCAGAAAATAAAGTAAGCCACTGTTTCCCCATCCATTTGCCATGAAGTCATGGGACCGGATGCCATAATCTTTGTTTTCTGAATGTTGAGCTTTAAGCCAACTTTTTCACTCTCCTCTTTCACTTTCATCAAGAGGCTCTTTAGTTAAATGATAATAAATACTGAGCTTAGTCATAAATATAGTTTAACATCAGAAGATGAGCTATGGAAAATGCATCGTAAAAGAGATATGAAATGATATTTTCAATATCATTAATAAATACTAATGAAGTAATACTTTTTAAAAAAAAAGTAATGTTGATCCTTAAGCTGATTCTTATCAAGTCATTGTGTCCTGTGGAGCCAACACTTGACTCTACTAAGAGTGAGTGAAGCATCTAAGCGTTAATGAAAATCATTAACCTGCTTCAGGTGCTTCTAGATCCCTTGTACCTTCAGATCCTCTAGAGATGTGCTGCTGTCACATTTTTATGCAATTTACACATGGTCTTGTGAAAACTGTCAGGCATAGAACATATCTTGGCTCCTAGTGGGAGGTGGGAATGATGTAGAAATTATCACTGAATGTATCAACATGATCACATCTCAGAAATAGACCACTGACTGAAAGAAGCAAACTACAAAGTATGTAAATTATGATAGCTCTTTAAAACAGTCACACTGTTTATGAGGCCAAACATGTATATATAATAAGGATAAAAAGTGGACAAGTGGGCAGCACACTAATTTCATGACAGTGGATGCCTCTAGGCAGGCAGGGTGGAAAATGACATCTGGGCAGCATGTAAAAGAGGCTTCAACTGTTAATCACACACAGGAAGCAAAATGTTAACATTTTTAAAAATCTCTGCAGGGAGAAAAGGGTGTTTCTTAGGCAAGTCTGTAAATGTTTCTTTATGATTGAAATGTTTCCTTTAAAAATAATGTTGAGGGACTTCCCTGGTGGTCCAGTAACTAAGATTCCACCCTCCCAATGCAGAGGGCCTAGGTTTAATCCCTGGTCTGGGAACTAGTGAAAGACAGGGAAGCCTGGCATGCTGCAGTTCATGGGGTTGCAGAGTCAAACACGACTTAGCAACTGAAGAATAACTGGGAATTAGATCCCATATACTGCAACTAAAGATCAAAGATCCTCTGTGCTGCAACTAAGATCCAGTGCAGCCAAATAGGTAAATATTTTTTAAAGGAATTGTTTAAAATTTTAAATAAAAGCAATGTTAAATTTTCAAGTACACTGAGCCAATGTGCTCACTGTGAACACAATGTGAATGGTGTTGTTCAGATTTGGGGCATCAGCAGTCAGACTGATGAAGGGCTGAACAAGGCAAGGTCCAGAGGATGCTAGTTGAGAGGATTGATGAAAGGGACCTTATTTTCAGGGATAAAAATATTCAGATCTAACAGGGATAAAGTGTCAGGCTCTCTTTAATCCCATCTTTCTTTCATTCAATGTTATAACCACCAATAGAAAGTCTTTAATGAGCAGGAACTTTACTGAGACCCAACACTCTCCCAGCGAGTTGTTAAAACTGGTCTCTTTCTGGATGAACCCGTTTTGAAACCATCCATGTTAACTGGTAATACATGGTAATTTAATATTGCATCTACTTACCTCCCCCAGGCCTCCACCCCTGCAAAAGTCTTTGTTTATTCATCTTACATACAACCTGATCATAAAACATACAACCATACTTAAAACCACTGGGCTGGAATTCAGACAACATAAGTTCTGATTTCAATTTGGCCACTTACTGATCCTTTGTCAACTCTAAAGAAAGCAGCAACCTATGTGAGCTTTACTTTTCATTTTCTTTTTAAATGGGAGATATACGAATGCTGCCTATTTCAAAACAATGAAACAATATAAACATAGGGTTTACATTTATTTACCTTGGAAGAGAGTACATTTTTATTTATTTTAGGAAACATGAGATAATGAGAAAAGTCTTCTTTTTTTAAATTTGGTTAGCTGCTGCCCATAAGAA
Organism: Bubalus bubalis; assembly: GCF_019923935.1. NCBI lineage: Eukaryota > Metazoa > Chordata > Mammalia > Artiodactyla > Bovidae > Bubalus > Bubalus bubalis. The sequence continues at coordinate 72,816,969 of NC_059159.1, forward strand.
ATGTTTTACACTTCCCAGAGGTCCCTTTCGAAATGTTGTTTTTCTCCAGCATTAGTTTATAGTTCTATCCCAGTAGTTATTTCTGCATTGCATTTTCAAATCCTCCTCATTAGATTTCTTTTTTTATTCTTGTATTCTCACTCTGCCTCTCATTACATGGTAGATGCTTCATAAATTTCATTAATTAAATTAGACCAGATCGTAAAATTCCCCAAATTTGGAGTTATCCTTATTCAGGCATGCCATCTGCTGGTTCCCTGGTGTATCTGTTAGTCGGCCTGAATTCCTTAATCCAATAAATTAAAATTCATGTTGAAGCATTGCTGAGTTTGTGTGTTGGGCAATTTTCCCACGTTCTTCCACTTCCTGCGTGCAGGTGCTATTCTTTCATTGAACCTCTCCAGAATTGTTTTTCCTGCAACCTTCTTTTACCTGTTGGCCACTCTAAAAACCCGGAGAAACGGAGTTTACGTTTCAGAACCCTGGAGTGACCAGAACGATATAACTGGGCATGCTCAGTAGGTTGGCCTGATTTGGAACATACTTAGAGCTTGAATGGGGGCATTTAATGCTGTTTGTTTCAGGATTGGCTGCATATTCGTCCTAGCATTATATTGAGAGATGGCAGCCTTTCCCACCCTCTGGGCGCTCCCACTTTTCCATTTCGTCCGTGTGCCCAATTTTGGAACCAGCCCTCTAGGATCTCCCGGCCAATCAAGAGACCACACATTGTTGCCTAAGAGACCCCGGATGCCAGCGAAAAGATTTATAGGTAGTGATTGGACTACTGGAAGGGGGGTGCTAGACGGAGTCACAGAAACAGGAGCTATGGCAACACCAGCGCTAGAGGCTTGAGGAGAAAGACTTGAAGAGAAAGACTTAAAGAGGTGAGAGCAGTGATCAACTGCATGAAAAAGATGGAGACTTTTTTGAGAGCTCTTCTCTCAGGTCCTCCTGGGCTTCTCACGAGCCTTGGCAATGACCCCGGGAATTACATTTTGCTCTGTGTTGTCAGTTAAATTACCAGATGCATCATATATATGAAATTAACAACCAACAAATAATTATTTCTATGCCTATCAGAGCACTAGCTTTTTGCATTGTCTTATAGTTTCTCTTTGTTTCCACCTAGTTGAATATAAGATGAATTCATATTTAAATCTAACCGTACCCTATTTCCTGATCATTTCCTGGTAATCTCTTATTTCCTCCTCTGATGATACTGCAGTGTACAATGGGTGAGCTGTGTGTTAGTGGAGAAACTCAACCCTGTTCTGCTCTGTAAACGCCAAATAAAAACCCAATTATCCTGAGTCTAACCCGAAAGCTCAGTTCCTAATGTTGAGTTTTACCTTCTTTGCCACTAGCTTTAATCCTTAAACCACCTCACGTCCACTATTGTGTTCATTGGTTCGGCTGATTTAGACAAGTATTTATTGAGCACCTACTGTGTACTACTGAGATTAGGATTCAGGTGAGCACATTCAGAAAACCACATTAGCAAAGACGCACCAATTTTTGTACCACATTCTCTGATCTGAAGTTCAGTGTGTCTGTACAGATAGAGCATGAAGGGAGAGAGAGGAAGATGAGCCGAAAAGGTAGGTGCGGGTAAACTCATGGTGTAACTAGATTAGCGTGCTAAGGATTCTGTAGCCATTATCGAGTCTCTGAAGGTTTTCGAGCTGAAAAATGACTAACGGACCTTTTAAAAAATACTTCCCTGAGTAGAGTAGTGGTTAGCCAAAGCTGGGGAGTAGGGAAATATGGAGATATTGATCAAAGGGTACAAACCTTCAGTTATAAAATGAGTAAGTTCTAGAGACCTCATGTACAGCAGAGTGACTATGTGGTGATGGTGGTGGTAGTTTAGCCGCTAAGTTGTGTCCCACTCTTGCAGGCCCATGGACTGTGGCCCACCAGGTTCCTCTGTCCAAGGGATTCTCCAGGCAAGAACACTGGAGTGGGTTGCCATTTCTTTCTCCAGGGGATCTTCCTGCCCAGGGATCATGGCGACTATAGTTAATAATAATATATTAAATACTTGAAATTTTCTAGAAGAGTAGATCTCAAGAGTAATCACACACACAGAAGCACACACATGCACACACACGCACACATACACACACACACAAGTAACTATGGGAGGTGATGGATATGTTACATAGTTTGATTGTGGTAAGCATTCCATGATGTGTACATATATTAAAACATCACCTTAAATATATACATTTTTATTTGTTTAAAAAAAAACCCTCTTGCAGTAGACTATAACCTCCATTATAGTCAAGACTTGTCTTTATAGCTCTAATACAGACCTAATAGGTCTTTAGTGAAGTTGTGCAATGGTGACGGTGTGAAGAATGGCTTTGAAGATGGGATTGGAGGTGTGTTACCACTGGAACTTTACCAGAGGACCTATCCTTGCCTTTAAACATGACACTAGAAGCACACACTGGGGGTAAGGGCCACAAGCCCTTTTTCTTCCCCTTTATCCAAAGAAAAATTTAAGAGGAACATGCAAGGACATCCATTAAGGGGGAAAGAGGTCATGAAAAAACAACAGCAAGGTTTGTATGTAGAAGGAGGGAAGGCAACTTGCTTTGTTTGTTATTTTTTTGTATGTTGTATGAAAGCATCTGAGTGGTCTGTTCTGTGAACCAGTGTGGGCATGCAGATATGCACACTGCCCGTCTTCTACAATGGACAGAGGAAAAAACTGTAAAAGGATAATGACAAAACCCAGGGCAAGATACCTCCATTTGCCTGCTTCAGTAAGACTATTATCAAGAGGGCTCTTTTTCTCAGCCAGGCCCATCTCCTGAAAACCAAACTTTATTCAAGTTGATTTGAAAAAAGCCTATTTCAAATAATTTCTAGCTCTGAAGAACCAGGAAGAAAAAAAAAAACAATGCAAAACCTTAGGGAGGCCCTGGAAAAGCTATTTTGTCCTAATCAGAAATCGTGCTTAGAATCAGATTGTTTTCTACTCAAACTGGGAAAAGAGAGTTTCTCAGCTTACAGCTGGAGAAGGCAATGGCAACCCACTCCAGTACTCTTGCCTGGAAACTCCCGTGGATGGAGGAGCCTGATAGGCTGCAGTCCATGGGTTCTTGAAGAGTTACACACAACTGAGCGACTTCACTTTCACTTTTCATTTTCACACATTGGAGAAGGAAATGACAACCCACTCAAGCGTTCTTGCCTGGAGAATCCCAGGGATGGAGGAGCCTGGTGGGTTGCTGTCTATGCGGTTGCACAGAGTCGGACACAACTGAAGCAACTTAGCAGCAGCACCTTACAACAGAAGTTTTTAACCTGGTGTAAGCAAAATGTAATGTTAATATGCATTTTTCTAGGGAGAAGACTCATAGTTTTCATCATATCCTGAAAGAGGTTTATGGCCCTGAAAAAAAAATAAAAGATTAAAAACAATTGGTTTAAGGAATTCCCTGGCCGTCCAGGGGTTAGGACTCTAAGTTTCATTACCAAAGGCCAGGGTCAATCCCTGGTTGCGGAACTAAGATTCTGCAAGCCGAGTGGCTCAGCCTAAACAAATAAATAAAATTAAAAAAAATAAAAACACAAAACTTCAATCAGTTTAAATAGAAGAAAGATCAAACATGCATAAATAGCAATAAAAAAGGAAATATGTGATTTTTAACTGTGCAGATCAAGACTCAGTGATCGTGCTTTAGGTATTTGCCTGCTCATGTGTATTTTTATAGCAGCCAATTAATAATACTGTAATGAAATCATTTCTTATACCTTTGCAACTTAGCTGTTAGGAGCTAAGAATGTGAGGGCTCATCTGAACCTCCTTAATTCCCCCTTATTCCAGTGGAATGGTATCAGCAGGCAACTGCAGGAAGATATTATCTATGGTTTAAAACCCTGAGGTTTTAAAACATTGGCTTTATCTTCAGCTCTGATTTAAGCCTGAGAGGGAATATTACATGTCAAGTGAGAGTCACAAAATTTCAGATCTAGCATTTGGGGGAATCCTCTGTAAGTAAAAAAACTAATGGTTTTTTAATTTAAAAAATATTTATTTTTATTTATTTATTTGGCTGTGCCAGGTCTTAGTTGTGGCATGTGGATCAAAAAATTGTCCAGGTGAATTCCCTGGTGGTCCAGGGGACCTGGGTTCTATCCCTGGTCAGGGAACTAGATCCCGCATGCCCTAACGAAGACCTGGCTCAGCCAGATAAATAAATATTTTTTATTTAAAATATTTTATTTAAAATAAAAAAATAAATATTTTTAAAAAGTTGTCTTATATTTGCTGCTATAATTTTTGGAGCCCTGTGCAGTCCCCAACTCAGCACCACTGCTTTGGATGTGAAACATACCTTCAGAGAGGAAGAAGGCACAAACAAACAGAAACACTGAGGATATATAGTGAAAATGCCATCAATCTGCTTTCAATATTTTTCACCTTAAAATATTTTGTTGGGCCCCCTTCAAGGACAGGCTTTGAAGAACTCTGTAACAAGAAGTTCTAAGAAAGTCTATGGTAATGCTATTTATTTATTTATTTTTAACTTTTAATTTTGTATTGGAGTATAACCAATTAACAGTGTTGTGGTCGTTTCACATAAACAATGAAGGGTCTCACCCATACATATACATGTGTCCATTCTCCCCCAGACTCTGCTCTAGGCAGACTACCATTGAGCACGGTTCCCTGTGCTATATCGTGGATCCCTATAGGTTATCCATTTTAAATATAGCAGTGTGTACCTGTCCAAGTCAATCCTAAAGGAAATCAGTCCTGAATATTCATTGGAAGGACTGATACTGAAGCTCCAATACTTTGGCCACTTGCAGGAAGCCCCTACAAGAGGAGTCTAAGAACAGCTTAACAGTCTACTACTCAGAGCATCTATGGTACTTTGAATGATCACCTTGGCTGTAAAGCAAGGCTAAGCCAGCATCAGTTACCTGGCCTAGCTTAGTCTCATGACTGGGCAAGGGGAGGCCACCTTGATTAACCAACCCAGCAGACCCTAAACACTGAGGGAAAAGTAATCCCTCATGGAAATTAGAGTGCTTTAATCCAATGAAGGCAGACATAGGGACTTCCCTGGCGGTCCAGTGGTTAGAACTGGATCATAAAGAAGGTTGAGCATTGAAGAATTGATGCTTTTTAATTGTGGTACTGGAGACCTTTGAGACTCCCTTGGATAGCATGGAGATCAAATGAGTCAATCCTAAAGGAAATCAACCCTGAATATTTATTGGAAGGACTGATGCTGCAGCTGAAGCTCCAATACTTTGGCCACCTGATGTGAAGAGCCGACTCCTTGGAAAAGACCCCGATGCTGGCAAAGATTGAAGGCAGGAGGAGAAGGGAGGCAAAAGAGGATGAGATGGTTGGATGGCATCACGAACTCAATGGACATGAGTCTGAGCAAACTTGGAGATAGTGAAGGACAGGGAAGCCTGGTGTACTTCAGTCCATGGAGTTGCAAAGAGCTGGGCACAACTTAGTGACTGAACAACAGCAGTCATGGTTAAGACTCAACATTTCCAATACAAGGGATGTGAGTTCATCTCCGGTGGGAGAACTGAGATCCCACATGCCGTGAGGCCACAAAAATGAAGGCAGACATATACAGTACTGGGTGTACTGTATATTTTCCCCAGTGTATTTTTCTCAATAAACCCAAATCTGTCCATATATAAATTCTTGGCCTTGTCCATTGTACTATTCTACTTCTTAAACATGGTAGCAAGCTAGAGCCCTTGTTAGCTAGATGTCAGAAAGTTAACAGAGGAAGAAGGAGGTCACAAGGGACAAAATGGAGTAGTTCAGATTGCACTGTGATTTTATAAATACTCCTCTCTGACAAATATGGTATGTTCTTAGCTAAGAGTGATTCTGATTTTTCCCCCTTGATCCAATGAAAATCAAACAGAGTTAAACAGACCTGGGTCTGATTCCGTGTTTCACCACCTACTGTCTGTATAACTCTGGGCAAAGCGTGTAACTTAAGTGAGCCTCATTTTCTTCATCTGTAAAATAATCTAAAACCCACCACTTTACCATATTGTTATGGGTTTTAATTGAGCAAACCTGTTAAGTGCCTGACATATAAGATGCTCCCAGTAAATGTTACTCTCCCCCTGGTCCCTGTCCCAGTGTACTAAAAAAGATTATATGGTATTAGTATTTTTAGTATTCTGAAGATTGTATGATTCATTTCTTCTGCAGGTGTAGTTTTTCTTACAGAAGAATATCCAGTTATTTCATGATGGCATTTGCACCTCCAAAAAACACAGATGGTCCCAAAATGCAGACAAAGATGAGTACCTGGACACCCCTAAACCATCAGCTTTTGAATGACCGAGTAAGTAATAAGAACTGTTTTATTAGTTGAAATCATGCTTTAAAGGGAAAAAAAGCATTAAAAATTTGGTAATCAAAACATGAACAGGAATTGCTTAGGATTGTGTAGTGGATAAAAAAAAAATGAAGGATTTCTTCAAAATTTTAATTGAAATAAATTTAGAACAAAAAGAAAACTTTAATTGAGCCCCAGTTACATGGCCAGAGTTGGCAAGAGATACAGAGTTCCTGCTTAGAAAGAAAGATCTTACGGACTTCCCTGGTGGTCTAGGGGCTAAGACTCTGCTCCCAGGGCTGGGGCCCAGGTTCGATCACTGGCCAGGGAATTCAGTCCCACATACTGCAACTAAAGACCTTGTGTGCTGCAGCTAAGACCCAGGGCAGCCAAATAAATAAATAAATAGTTTTTAAAAGATTTAGGAGATGAGAAGGCCAGGAAGGAGTGTCTACCAGTTCCCCTTCACCTCCATATCCACTGGTTTTCAGGTTCTGAGTCTTCCTCCTAGGTCTCTTCATCCAGACCCCTCTTCTCCTTTGACTTGTGCACATCCAGTTCCATGTTCTCAGTTCACACACTTACCCTCCTTCGCCTGGCACATTGCAGTAACCCCTCAGCTGGTTTCACTGTCTCTAATCCATCCTCTATTCTGGTCCCAGAACGATCTTTCTAAAATACCAAACTAATCCTATGAAGCAAAACCGATAACAGACTGCTCCCAAGGATAAATTCCACCCTACCCCCCATGCACAGCACTGAGGACCCTTCATGTGTGTTAGTCACTGAGTCGTGTCCGACTCTTGGAGACCCCATGGACTATAGCTGGCCAGGCTCCTCTGTCTGTGGGATTCTCTGGGCAAGAATCCTGGAGTAGGTTGCCATGACCTCCTCCAAGGTATCTTCATGAACCCACAGATCGATCCTTGGGTCGATTTATATCGACCTTTATATGCAGGTCCTTTATATCACCTGCATTAGCAGGTGAGTTTTCTTTTTAAAATTTATTTGGCTGCAATTTTTGTTGAAGCATGTGAATCCTTAGTTGCAGCATGTGGGATCTAGTTCCCAGACCAGAAATCAAACGCAGGCCCCCTGCATTGGGAGCATGGAATGGAGTCTTAGCCCCTGGACCACCAGGAAGTCCCAGCAGGTGAGTTCCTTAACACTGGCACCACCTGGGAAGCCTGAACAGCTTTTGTCAAATTTTATGAGAATTTCTAGGGAATTCCCTGGTGGCCCAGTGGCTCAGGGTCTGTGCTCCCAGTGCAGGGGCCTGGGTTCCATCTATGTTCAGGAAACTAGATCCCACATGCTGCACGAGTTTGCATGCTGCAGCTAAAGAACCCACATGGCACAACTAAGACCCAGTACAGTCAAATAAATAAAAATGTTTAAAAATTTCATGATAATTTCTAAATGAGCAATGATAAGAGAAAAAACTATTTCTATTAGAAATGATATTTATTTTGTGGTTCAGAACTCGCATATTATTCCCTCCCTCATTTTTATTTTGGTTTAGTTAGGTTCTAGTTTGGAGTAAAAGTATTTTCAAAAATCTTAGCCTGCCATATATAAAATAGATAGGCAATGGGAATTTGCTGTATGGCTCAGGAAACTCAAACAGGGGCTCTGTATCAACCTAGAGGGGTGGGATGGGGAGGGAGATGGGAGGGAGGTTCAAAAGAGAGTGGGTACATGTATACCTGTGGCTGATTCATGTTGAGATTTGACAGAAAACAACAAAATTCTGTAAAGCACAATCCTTCAATAAAAAAATAATTAAAATTTAAAAAACTGTCAGATCACTATGTTGTACACCTGAAACTACCATTATATGTCAATTATAATTCAATAAAAATTAAATATAATATCCAAAAAAATCTTGGCCTGTGTATATACCCATAAGTATGTGAATGAATGTATCAATACTTAGACACACACATGGAATTTGCATATGTATACAGCAAACTGTTAATAGTGTGTGCACATGTGCTCAGTCTTGTCCGACTGTTTGCAACTCCATAGACTGTAGCCCTCCAGGCTCCTCTGTCCATGGAATTTTCCAGGCAAGAATATTTAGAGTGGGTTGCCATGCCCTCTTCCAGGGAATCTTCCCATCCTAGGGATTAAACCCATGTCTCTTTATGTCTCCTGAATTGGCAGGTGGGTTCTTTATCAGTTGAGCCACCAGAGAAGCCCAACTATCAATAGTGGTTTCCCCTAAAAAGTTGGACGACATGGAAGAGTAGGAGGGAAGTCTGCTAGAAGAGAGACTGTTTGTTTTTTAGTGTATACAGTGCAATGATATTTAACAATTAAAAAAAATATATAAGTAAAAGCGAGCAAAGAACAATAATGTTGAGAATTAAAAAACACAGGTTCCAGATCAGCTGCACTAAATAATCTCCTGCTTGACTTCAGCAAGTCTCTTATGCCTCTGTCTTTACTACCTACCTTTGGAAATTGAGTGGCTTGGATCAGTTCAGATCAGTTCAGTTCATTTCAGTTCAGTCATTCAGTCGTGTCCGACTCTTTGTGACCCCATGAATCGCAGCAGGCCAGGCCTCCCTGTCCATCACCAACTCCCAGAATTCACTGAAACTCACATCCATCGAGTCGGTGACGCCATCCAGCCATCTCATCCTCTGTCGTCCCCTTCTCCTCCTGCCCCCAATCCCTCCCAGCATCAGAGTCTTTTCCAGTGAGTCAACTCTTCGCATGAGGTGGCCAAAGTACTGGAGTTTCAGCTTCAGCATCATTCCTTCCAAAGAACACCCAGGACTGATCTCCTTTAGGATGGACTGGTTGGCTCTCCTTGCAGTCCAAGGGACTCTCAAGAGTCTTCTCCAACACCACAGTTCAAAAGCATCAGTTCTTCGGCACTCAGCTTTCTTCACAGTCCAACTCTCACATCCATACATGACTTCTGGAAAAACCATAGCCTTGACTAGACGGACCTTTTTTGGCAAAGTAATATCTCTGCTTTTCAATATGCTATCTAGGTTGGTCATAACTTTCCTTCCAAGGAGGAAGTGTCTTTTAGTTTCATGGCTGCAATCATCATCTGCCGTGATTTTGGAACCCCCAGAAATAAAGTCTGACACTGTTTCCACTGTTTCCCCATCTATTTCCCATGAAGTGATGGGACCAGATGCCATGATCTTCGTTTTCTGAATGTTGAGCTTTAAGCCAACTTCTTTCACTTTCATCAAGAGGCTTTTTAGTTCCTCTCCACTTTCTGCCATAAGGGTGCTGTCATCTGCATATCTGAGGTTATTGATATTTCTCCTGGCAATCTTGATTCCAGCTTGTGTTTCTTCCAGCCCAGCATTTCTCATGACGTATTCTGCATATAAGTTAAAATAGCAGGGTGACAATATACAGCCTTGATGTACTCCTTTTCCTATTTGGAACCAGTCTGTTGTTCCATGTCCAGTTCTAACTGTTGCTTCCTGACCTGCATATAGGTTTCTCAAGAGGCAGGTCAGGTGATCTGGTATTCCCATCTCTTTCAGAATTTTCCACAGTTTATTGTGATCCACACAGTCAAAGGCTTTGGCATAGTCAATAAAGCAGAAATAGATGTTTTTCTGGAGCTCTCTTGCTTTTTCGATGATCCAGCGGATGTTGGCAATTTGATCTCTGGTTCTTCTGCCTTTCCTAAAACCAGCTTGAACATCTGGAAGTTCATGGTTCACGTATTGCTGAAGCCTGGCTTGGAGAACTTTGAGCATTACTTTACTAGTGTGTGAGATGAGTGCAATTGTGCATTAGTTTGAGCATTCTTTGGCATTGCCTTTCTTTGGGATTGGAATGAAAACTGACCTTTTCCAGTCCTGTGGCCACTGCTGAGTTTTCCAAATTTGCTGGTATATTGAATGCAGCACTTTCACAGCATCATTTTTTTTTTTTTTAAACTTTACATAAGTGTATTAGTTTTGCAGTATTTGAAATAGCTCCACTGGAATTCCATCACCTCCTCTAGCTTTTTTCGTAGTGATGCTTTCTAAGGCCCACTTGACTTCACATTCCAGGATGTCTGGCCCTAGGTGAGTGATCACACCATCGTGATTATCTGGGTTGTGAAGATCTTTTTTGTACAGTTCTTCTGTGTATTCTTGCCACCTCTTCTTAATATCTTCTGCTTCTGTTAGGTCCATACCATTTCTGTCCTTTATCGAGCCCATCTTTGCATGAAATGTTCCCTTGGTATCTCTAATTTTCTTGAAGAGATCTCTAGTCTTTCCCATTCTGTTGTTTTCCACTATTTCTTTGCATTGATCACTGAGGAAGGCCTTCTTATCTCTTCTTGCTATTCTTTGGAACTCAGCATTCAGATGCTTATATCTTTCCTTTTCTCCTTTGCTTTTCGCTTCTCTTCTTTTCACAGCTATTTGTAAGGCCTCCCCAGACAGCCATTTTGCTTTTTTTGCTTTTTTGCTTCTTTTCCATAGGGATGGTCTTGATCCCTGTCTCCTGTACAATGTCACGAACCTTCGTCCATAGTTCATCAGGCACTCTATCTATCAGATCTAGTCCCTTAAATCTATTTCTCACTTCCATTGTATAATCATAAGGGATTTGATTTAGGTCATACCTGAGATGACCTCAGAGGTCCCTTCCAGGTCTCACATTCTGACTGTGTGAAAGGGGTTAAAAATAGATGCCCAAGTTCACAGTTGAGCAGACCGTGCCTATACGATAACTTCAAGGGCTTTTCTACACTTCTACAGCAGGGCATTGGCCAATGATCAGCGTAATTTTAAGGTCCTCTTTTTTTGTTTTGGCCACACTGCACAGCATATGGGATTTTAGTTTGCTGGCCAGGGATAGAACCCAGGCACCCTGCATTGCAAGCGCAGAGTCTTAAACACTGTAACACTAGGGAAGTCCCTGGTTTTTGTTTTAATTTTGCCTTTTTTCTATTCTGTAGTAAAATGAGAAATATGAAACTGTTTCAGTCTAAAATAAACCTCATAGGAGTTTAACTTCACAAGAGGCTTTAAGCAGAGAGATTGAATTCAAATGTAGATGCCAAAATTATAGCATCATCAGATTACAAGATAATTCAGGCCTTGTGAAAACTTTGAGAGGAGGAATGTTTTATAAGTATGTATTTCTTTGCTGTCTAGTGTAGGTTTTTTTTTCCATCTAGTGTTTTAATTGAAAGTGGTCAACATTTTTTTTTTTAATATGGTTCACACATGTAGTACAGTACACATGTAGTTAAAAGGGTGTTCTGAGAAAAAGCACCTAACCACCATCCATCAGTCATCATTTAGGAGCCCCAAAATGTCTTACTCCTCCATGGTAATGATGTCACATGGTGAAATATGCAACCACAGTGTCAACAGACTAAAATAACAACCATGGGATTTTGACTTAACAGCAGGCTCTGAGTAAACTGTGATGTAAACAAACTGCAGCATTCTGCAAGGAAAGACGATTCTCTCTATGTTTTCCACTTGAAGTGATACTGTTTCCGGGCTCTTTTTTAATTTTAATCGAAGTATGGCTGATTTACAATGTTGTGTTAGTTTCAAGTGTACAGCAAAGGGATTCAGTTATACATATCTATTCTTTTTCAGATTCTTTCCCTTACGGGTGATTACACAATATTGAGTAGTGTATGTACTATAAGTAGGTCCTTGTTGGTTATTTATTTTATATATAGCAGTTTGTATATGTTAATCCCAAACTCCCAATTTATCCCTTCAACCCTCTTCCAACTTTGTAAGATCAAAAATCTGATTGCAAATCCTTGGAATGAAGACTTGCTCCCAACCAGAGACTAAAATTCTGAGTCTGCCTGAGGACCTGACAGTTAAATAATTTGTTCCAAATTATACTTCTTGTCAAGGGTAGAGTTAGAACCAGATCTGAGTTTGTCTAGTGTTTGTCTTTCTGCCCCTCATGCCTATCAGTCCCTGCTACTGCTGCTGCTGCTAAGTCGCTTCAGTCATGTCCGACTCTGTGCGACCCCATAGACGGCAGCCCACTAGGCTCCTCTGTCCCTGGGATTCTCCAGGCAAGAACACTGGAGTGGGTTGCCATTTCCTTCTCCAATGCATGAAAGTGAAAAGTGAAAGTGAAGTCGCCCAGTCCTGTCCGACTCTTAGCTACCCCATGGACTGCAGCCTACCAGGCTCCTCCATCCATGGGATTTTCCAGGCAAGAGTACTGGAGTCCGGTGCCATTGCCTTCTCCTACCTGACTCTAATCGCCTTTTGGTGAAGAACTGGATTTGCTTGGACTCTGCTTAGACTTGGTCATTGGCCCTCTAAAGACCCTACCTCTCACCCTCTTTATTTTATTTTATTATCAATGACTGACTTTATTTATTATTTATTTATTTAAATATTCATTTTATTTATTTATTTGACTGCACTGGGTCTTCATTACGGCATGCAGGATCTCTAGATGCGGTGTGCAGAATCTTTTTAGTTGCAGCATGGGGAATCTAGTTCCCTGACCAGAGATGGAACTCGGGCCCCCTACATAGGGAGTTTGGAGTCTTAACCACTAGACCACCAGGGAAGTCCACCTGCTACATTCTTGCTGTCCCCACCCCTTCAAGTCAGTGCCCCTTTCTTTCTGATGCCTTCTGTTGTCATTGGACACCACGATGGTCCTCCTATCGTCCTTTGGAAAGGGGGTTGTCATCCTGGGACCTAATTGTTTTTTTTTTTCCCACTCTCAGGTCAAACCCTGGGCAGCAATTCATTGAGAATGTAGGGCTTGAGGTCAGAATAGGGAAGATCAAGTTTGGGGTCAGAATGGAAAGACCGTGGTTCTAGCAGGGTTTCCTAGGTGTTAGTGATAAAGAATCTGCCTGTCAATGCAGGACATGAAAGAGACGTGGGTTTGATCCCTGGGTCAGGGAGAGTCCCCTAGAGTGGGAAATGGCAACCCAGTCCAGTATTCTTGCCTGGGAAATCCCATGGACAGAGGAGCCTGGCAGGCTACAGTCCATGGGGTCTCCAAGAGTCGGACATGACTAAGCACGCTTGCACCGCATGGCTTTCTAGTGAGGAGCCAAGTATATTATTCAGCTGAACATACAGTCTGGAACCAATGATTTTTTTTTTTAATCTATAAAGGTAACCCTTTGGGCCTCTGCTTATCCTCTCTAAAACAGAAAAATTGAACAAAAAGATCTTAAGATTCCTTTTAGCCCTAAAATTCTATGACATCTGAATCTCTTGTTGTTCAGTCAGCAGGTGTTTTGTTGAGGGCCTCCCCTGGAACCTGTGGATCATATAAGGGAAAGTAGCTGTAATCTACCTGGGAAGCAAAAATGAACAGAATCACCTGGTGGGCAATAGCAAATCCTAGAAAGGCCAGGTGGAGCATGGGCTGCAAGTGGAGGAGGAGTTGAGAAGAGTGAGACCAGTGGGTACCAGAAAAATGCTGGTGCCCGAGACTTGGGAGGGGAATTAGATGCTTGATAGGATTTTGTTAGACACAAGAGAAGGGTTCAAGAAATGTGTGAATCCTGATTTTTCTCTTTTTTTGGTTATTTTTTCTTTTTTCTTGGCTGCACTGAGTCTTCGTTGGTGCACGAGGGCTTTCTCTAGTTGCAGCGAGTGGTGACTACTCGCTAGTTACCGCACGTGGACTCTAGGGCATGCGGGATCAATAGTTGTGGATCACTGGCTTAGTTGTCCCAAGGCACGTGGAATCTTCCCTGACCAGGAATGGAACCCGTATGTCCTGCACTTGCAGGCAGATTCTTAACCCCTGGACCACCATGAAAGCCCTGAATCCTGATTTTTCAGTCCTGAACATGTCTATAGGTTTGTTTTTTTTTTTTTTTTTAATTTTATAGGTTCTCTTCTATTTTCTTTTTCTTTGTTTGCTTGTTGTGACCACAACATTGGCCTGTGGAACCTTAATTGCCCAACCAGGTATCAAACCCTCACTTTCTGCAGTGGAAACACAGAGTCTTAACCACTGGACCACCAGGGAAATCCCCTCTTCTATTTTCATCTAGAAATTCTGAGATTATCTGTCAGTGTTATTTGAGGGTCCTAGTAGCCCAGGGGGCAGTTAATTAGGAGGGAGGAGAAAATGGTATTCTTTTTCTTCTTCTCTAAAGTATAAAGAGTGTCTACCTGTGATATATGATATTCCCTGGTTAGTAGCAAAGATGGCATTTTACAGGCCTTGAGGTTGTTGTTGAATCAATTATTTCAGTCTCCATTTTGCCTGCCCTTTGAAAGCAGAATTTGAGAGTCTAAAAAAAGGAAGGAAAACAGATCTGTTGGAAGCATGAAACCAGCTCCTCATCTTCCTCCACAAAAGGGAAGAAATAGGCCTGAGCTAGTTTCTAAATAGGAATGTTCTGACAGGGTGAGAGAATTTAGAAAGTGCCAAGAGGAAGGGAAAAACATGGAGCCCAATTCTGAAAGCCGACAGAGTGCAGGGTGGGCGTGAGAGAGACAGTCACACCTGTTTCCTGCTGTCTCTTGCTTCCTGGCTCCAGATCGCCCTCCTCTGCCAAACCTTCTCACTCTAGCTGTCCCTTCCTCACCCATTCAGATAGATACACAAATGACTGAGCCTCAGGAAAACGCCTCTCCACTAATGTGTAAATACACTCCCGCGGTAGCGATACAGCCAAAGGATATTCATTTGTCACAAGCATGTTCATTCCTTCCAGCAAGCTTGAGCACCTGTAATATGCCACGTACAGCACTCTGCAGTGGAGAAGTCAAGGTGAATAAGACATAGTTTCTGTCCTCAATGGTGTATAACAACAAAGCTATACAGATAAACACTGAGCTGTAAGCCCAGAGGCGCACATATGCAAACATATAAGTAATGTACACCCACTGATATGTGAACTCACGAAATAAAAAAACAGAGCTACTCACTCATAAATTTCACAAGTTCTAATACTAGTAATGCTGAAATATTTGGAGGGAGGTTCTCCGTTTTCCTATTTTTTTCCTTTGTCAGTTTTGTCATCACCTTTCAAATTCCAAAAATGATTCCACTTTATAGTTCCATTCTTTTATTTCTTGCCTTTATTTATTTATTTTGTGTGTGTGTGTAATCAAGTTTTATTAAAGTATAAAGGAGATAAAGAAAGATTCTGACATAGACATCAGAAGGGGGCAGAAAGCGTGCCCCCGCCACCCCCCTGCTAGTCTTTAGCAGGAAGTTATATACCGACTATAGTGAATAGTGAATAGTGAAGTCGCTCAGTCATGTCCAACTCTTTACGAGCCCCGTGGACTGTAACCTACCAGGCTGCTCCGTCCATGGGATTCTCTAGGCAAGAATACTGGAGTGGGTTACCATTTCCTTCTCCATATTTCTTGCCTTTAAAAAATTATTTATTCTCTAAGATGAATTGATTCACATGGAGAAACTGAGAAAAAAGAAAGTTTGCCCAAGTTGTAAATAAAGTTACCCTTTCAGGTACGAAATCTATCTCTTTATACTCAGTTGATAAAATGGAAAAGACTGTCAATATTTAGTGATTGATCCTTTAATGATGTCTTTTTTAAATTTATTTATTTTATTTTTGACTGTGCTGGGTTTTCATTGCTGTGCACGGGCTTTCTTTAGTTTTGGCAAGCAGGGGCCACTCTTTGTCTGCAGTGAGCAGGCTTCTCATTATGGTGGCTTCTCTTGTTGGGGAGCAGGGGCTCTAGGGCATGCAGGCTTCAGTACTTGTAGCACGTGTGCTCAGTTGCACCAAGGCACGTGGAATCTTTTGGAACCAGGGATTGAACCCGTGTCCCCTGCATAGGCAGACAGATTCTTAACCACTGGACCACCAGGGAAGTCCTAATCATGTCTTTTTAATGGGTATTTTGAACCATGAAATATGAAATCATTCCATGTTTTTTTTTTTTAATTGTAGGTATTTGAAGAAAGAAGAGCTCTGCTTGGAAAATGGGTAACTATTTAAAGTATACTTGATTCTAAGTCAGAAAGAGAAAGACAAACACCATATGAATATCACTTATATGTGGAATCTAAACTGTGGCACCAATGAACCTACCCTCAGAACAGAAACAGACTCACAGACGTAGAGATCAGACTTGTGGTTGCCAAGTGGGAGGAGAGGAGGGAGCAGGACGGACCGGGAGTTTGGGGTTGGTAGATGCAAGCTATTACATTTAGAATGGCTAAGCAACAAGGTCCTCCCGTATAGCACAGGAAACTATATCTAATATCTTGGAATAAGCCATAATAAAAAGGAACATTAACAAAGGAGTGTATATAAATCTATATAGCTATATATCCATATCTAAGTTACTTTCACACTTCCTTAAAGGAAACAGTCTCAAGGACCATTGTCCATGATCAAAGTACAGTAAGTCCACTATGTATGAATGAGTTATGTTCCAAAAGTGAATTCATAGGTCCAATTTGATCATAAATCCAACAAAGTTAGCCTTGCTGCTACTGCTAAGTCGCTTCAGTCATGTCCGACTCTGTGTGACCCCATAGACGGCAGCCCACCAGGCTCCCCCGTCCCTGGGATTCTCCAGGCAAGAACACTGGAGTGGGTTGCCATTTCCTTCTCCAATGCATGAAAGTGAAAAGTGAAAGTGAAGTCGCTCAGTCATGTCTGACTCTTCGCGACCCCATGGACTGCAGCCTACCAGGCTCCTCCGTCCATGGGATTGTCTAGGCAAGAGTACTGGAGTGGGGTGCCATCGCCTTCTCTAATCAAAGTTAGCCTTGGTACCCAACTAACACAATTGACTACATCCTGCTGTTTGTAAGCTTGCTTCTAGACATCCTGGGCTTGAAATTAAAAAACTGTTCTACTGTACTCTACACAGTACTGTAACATACACAAAAACACAGCCACCTGTAGAGGATGGACACACATGACCGAGCACGCCAGACACATGAACTAATGTGATTGGACATGCGAACACACATTCGCATCTTTGAAAGTTCGAAACTCAAATGTTTGTATGAGGGGACTTAATCTATCCATCTCTAGCCAATGTGTATTACTCATCAGATTCCTCTACAGTCTCATTAAGAGTCTCTTCCACCCAAGAGAACTGGAAACATGGTCATACAAAAACATGTACACTGATGTTCACAGTGGCATTATTCATAATTGTCAAAAATATAAACACCCAAACGTCCATTTGGTGAGAAATGGATAAACAAAACGGGGTCTAGCCAAACAATGGAATAGTTTTCAGCCTTAAAATGAAAGGCAGTTCTGTTTCAAGCTGCTCACAGGAATGAACTTTGAAGACATTGTGCTACGTGAAATAAACCAGACACAAAAGGACCAATATTGTTTGATTCCACGTTTATGAACTTCTTAGAATAGGCAAATTCACAGAGAAAGAAAATAAAATAGAGGTTACGAAGGAATCGGGACGTTATTTAACGGGTACAGAGTTTCTGCTTGAGTTTTAAAAACAGTTCTGCAGACGGACGGGGGGGATGTTGCACAACAGTGTGAGTGTGCTTCATGTCACTCAACTGTACACTTAAAAATGGTTAAGATGATCAATTTTGTAATATATAAATTTTTCCATAAATTTTAAAAAGCAAGGGTAAGAAAAAAGCAAGAAGTACTATGCTACAACATAAACTTTGAACATAGTGTGTGAGTGAAAGAAACCAGACACCGAAGCCACCTAGTATATGATTTCATTTATATGAAATATTCAAGATAGACAAATCCATAGAGGCAGAAAATAGATGAGTGGTTTCTAGGGGCCAGGGAGCAGGGGAGGAGTGACTGACTGTAATGGGTATGGAATTTATTGGGGGTAATGGAAACGTTCTGAAATTAGACAGCAGTGCTGGCTTTACAGCCTTGTGAATAGACGAAAATGCTCTGGTGGGGTGGCGTATGAATTGTACCTTAGTTAAAAAAAAAACGAATCAGGATCCCTTTAAAAAAATTTTTTTTAATTTTATTTTATTTTTAAACTTTACATAATTGTATTAGTTTTGCCAAATATCAAAATGAATCCGCCACAGGTATACATGTGTTCCCCATCCTGAACCCTCCTCCCTCCTCCCTCCCCATACCATCCCTCTGGGTCGTCCCAGGGCACCAGCCCCAAGCATCCAGTATCGTGCATCGAACCTGGACTGGCAACTCGTTTCATACATGATATTTTACATGTTTCAATGCCATTCTCCCAAATCTTCCCACCCTCTCCCTCTCCCACAGAGTCCATAAGACTGTTCTATACATCAGTGTCTCTTTTGCTGTCTCGTACACAGGGTTATTGTTACCATCTTTCTAAATTCCATATATATGCGTTAGTATACTGTATTGGTGTTTTTCTTTCTGGCTTACTTCACTCTGTATAATAGGCTCCAGTTTCATCCACCTCATTAGAACTGATTCAAATGTATTCTTTTTAATGGCTGAGTCATACTCTATTGTGTATATGTACCACAGCTTTCTTATCCATTCATCTGCTGATGGACATCTAGGTTGCTTCCATGTCCTGGCTATTAGAAACAGTGCTGCGATGAACATTGGGGTACACGTGTCTCTTTCCCTTCTGGTTTCCTCAGTGTGTATGCCCAGCAGTGGGATTGCTGGATCATAAGGCAGTTCTATTTCCAGTTTTTTAAGGAATCTCCACACTGTTCTCCATAGTGGCTGTACTAGTTTGCATTCCCACCAACAGTGTAAGAGGGTTCCCTTTTCTCCACACCCTCTCCAGCATTTATTACTTGTAGACTTTTGGATCGCAGCCATTCTGACTGGTGTGAAATGGTACCTCATAGTGGTTTTGATTTGCATTTCTCTGATAATGAGTGATGTTGAGCATCTTTTCATGTGTTTGTTAGCCATCTGTATGTCTTCTTTGGAGAAATGTCTATTTAGTTCTTTGGCCCATTTTTTGATTGGGTCATTTATTTTTCTGGAGTTGAGCTGTAGGAGTTGCTTGTATATTCTCGAGATTAGTTGTTTGTCAGTTGCTTCATTTGCTATTATCTTCTCCCATTCTGAAGGCTGTCTTTTCACCTTGCTAATAGTTTCCTTTGATGTGCAGAAGCTTGTAAGGTTAATTAGGTCCCATTTGTTTATTTTTGCTTTTATTTCCAATATTCTGGGAGGTGGGTCATAGAGGATCCTGCTGTGATGTATGTCAGAGAGTGTTTTGCCTATGTTCTCCTCTAGGAGTTTTATAGTTTCTGGTCTTACGCTGAGATCTTTAATCCATTTTGAGTTTATTTTTGTGTATGGTGTTAGAAAGTGTTCTAGTTTCATTCTTTTACAAGTGGTTGACCAGATTTCCCAGCACCACTTGTTAAAGAGATCGTCTTTAATCCATTGTATATTCTTGCCTCCTTTGTCAAAGATAAGGTGTCCATATGTGCGTGGATTTATCTCTGGGCTTTCTATTTTGTTCCATTGATCTATATTTCTGTCTTTGTGCCAGTACCATACTGTCTTGATAACTGTGGCTTTGTAGTAGAGCCTGAAGTCAGGTAGGTTGATTCCTCCAGTTCCATTCTTCTTTCTCAAGATTGCTTTGGCTATTCGAGGTTTTTTGTATTTCCATACAAATTGTGAAATTATTTGTTCTAGCTCTGTGAAGAATACTGTTGGTAGCTTGATAGGGATTGCATTGAATCTATAGATTGCTTTGGGTAGTATACTTTATACTTGGATTTCTTTAACTCTGCTGCTGCTGCTAACTTGAAATAGTCCATCTTTAAAGCATACAGTCAAAGCCTTCTTTCCTTTGAAGGGAGCATCTTTGCCCCAGAATATAGTAGTAGACAGAATATCCTACCCTGTGAGTTACTGAGATTCATTTTCCCATATGTCTTAGTCCATTCCGGGTGCTATAACAAAACACTGGTGGGTGTGGGGGCTTATAAACGGCAGAAAATTTATTTCTCATAGTTCTAGAGGCTGGAAAGTCCAAGATCAAGGTGCTGGCAGACTCGGTGTGTGGTGGGAATCTGCTTTCTGGCTCAGAGACTCTCCATGTGTCTTCACATGACAAAAGGGCTAACAGGTCACTCTGTAGTCTCTTTAATAAAGGACACTAAACCCATTCATGAGGGCTTCCCTGGTGGCTCAGTGGTAAAGAATCCGCCTGCCAATCAGGAAACTCTGGTTCGCTCTCTGGGTCAGGAAGATCCCCTGGAGTAGGAAGTGGCAACCCACTCCAGTATTCTTGCCTGGGAAATCCTATCGACAGAGGAACCTGGCGGGCTACAGTCCACAGGGTTGCAAAGAGCCAGACACAACTGAGTAACTGAGCATGCATGCTCCCAATCCCATATATGAATGCGCTCCCTCATGACCTAATCCTCTCAAAGGCCCCACCCACCTCCCTGGGTCATTACCATAGGGTTAGGGTTTCAATTTAGGAATTGGGGGTGACATAAACATTCAATCCATCCCACTGAGACTAAGATAAAAAGCATTGTATCTTACCGTTCTTATTTGTCTGATTTGGTCACCACTTCTTTTCTTTGCTGGTCTACAAGCTCCAGTCTAAGGAGATTTACTAACCTAAAGAAGAAAAAAAAAAGTCACGTACACAGTGTTTCTGGAAGACTTTACATATCCCCGGGAGAAGGAAATGGCAACCCATTCCAGTATTCTTGCCTGGAAAACCCCATGGACGGAGGAGCCTGGCAGGTTACAGTCCGTGGGGTCACAAAGAGTTGGACAAGACTGGTCAACTTCACTTTACTTTTACAAGAAAAGGGGCAATATTGATTTCCTTCAGACAGGAAAACTGTCTAAAGGGTGGAAGAGATTCTTACCGGGAGAGCCTTTTGTGTCTTTTGAATTTTTAATCTTGTGAATGTTTTTAATCATGTGAAGGTAATACCTATTCAAAATAATAATAAAATTTTATAAAATAAATTCACTAAAAATGGCAAAATGAAAAATACCTGAAATTTAAAATCTAAGTTTTTCTCATATTGTTTGTGTTTTTAAACTAACTTTGTTACCAACAACTTAAAAAAGAGACTTATAAAAAAAGCAAATAGATAAAATAAAAAGAGATATATTTAAAATGACTATGTTTGCTTTTCATTCTACTTACTATGAGTGGAAATCCCTAAATTAATATAACTAGGGCCAATGTTCAGGCAGAATTCATTGGTATGGCTGACCTGCCTCTGTCTATTTTGATTGGTTGGTAGCATTGCCCAGGGGAGAAGGCAATGGCACCCCACTCCAGTACTCTTGCTTGGAAAATCCCATGGACGGAGGAGCCTGGTAGGCTGCAGTCCATGGGGTCGCTAAGAGTCAGACACAACTGAGCGACTTCACTTTCACTTTTCACTTTCATGCATTGGAGGAGGAAATAGCAACCCACTCCAGTGTTTTTGCCTGGAGAATCCCAGGGACGGGGGAGCCTGGTGGGCTGCGGTCTATGGGGTCACACAGAGTCGGACACGACTGAAGCGACTTAGCAGCAGCAGCAGCAGCATTGCCCAGAGAAGGCAATGGCACCCCACTCCAGTACTCTTGTCTTGCAAAATCCCATAGATGGAGGAGCCTGGTAGGCTGCAGTCCATGGGGTCGCTAAGAGTCAGACACGACTGAGCAACTTCACTTTCACTTTTCACTTTCATGCATTGGAGAAGGAAATGGCAACCCACTCCAGTGTTTTTGCCTGGAGAATCCCAGGGACGGGGGAGCCTGGTGGGCTGAGGTCTATGGGGTCACACAGAGTCGGACATGACTGAAGCGACTTAGCAGCAGCAGCAGCATTGCCAGTTGTTAAACATTTTTTAATATCACCCTGGATAAAATTCAAGGTCTTCAAACTTTTTAAAAGATCTTGTTGAGTCTTTTCTTTTACCATAACTAATAGAAGCATATATTTGCAAAGGTCGTTGATATTTGCAAAGATCATTAATTATCTCTCTATTCCAATCAGCCAAACTGATCCAATCAGGCATGGTTTTACCATGCTCCTTGTTGTACATTGCTTGATGCTATCAGGCATTTAATAAATACTTTCTAAATGAATAAATGATACTGGTTTTTCTCTTTTGCCCAACAACAAACTTATTCCATAAATTCACTACATCATATGGTAATCTTTATACCTCCATGAAAGCCACATGAATTAAGTTTGAAGGGGATATTTCCAGTTTATTTTTATTCAGTTTTCTCTCTCCATTTTAGGTTTTAGGCTTTTTTTGTCTGTGTGTTTTATGAACAACATAACAGATGGATAGCATAAGGAATGCATTTTCAATAAAGAAGAAAGGAGAGAAGTAAAGATTCAGATTTTAAAAATTTTTCCTTTATTTATGGCTGTGCTGGGTCTTCCTCGATGTACAGACTTTTCTCTAGTTGTGGTGTGCAAGCTTCTCATTGCCATGGCTTCTCTTATTGCAGAGCATGGGCTCTAGAGCCTTCTCGTTTAAGTTGTGGCATGCTCAGTAGTTGTGGCACACGGGCTTAGTTGCTCCAATGCATATAGGATCTTCCCAGATCAGGAATCAAACCCATGTCACCTGCATTGGCAGGCAGATTCTTTACCACTGAGCCACCAGGGAAGCCCAAGGATACTGATTTTTAAACTTAGCATTACTTGGGATTTTCATTGTAGGACTCAAGTATTGGCTTTAAAGCTCAATCTCATATTAGAAGTAAAGTCACTTTTAAAAACAATCTGGATAGTAAGGGGCAAGATGTAATGTGAAACCTATTCAATGATAGACAGTCCAAAAAGTATTTTATATTTAGCCATGTGTGCATCCTCAGTCGTGTCTGACTCTTTTGCGACTCCATGAACTGTAGCCCGCCAAGTTCCTCTGTCCATGGGATTTTCCAAGCAAGAATATTGGAGTGGGTTGCCATTTCCTTCTCCAGGGGATCTTTTCAACCCAGGGATCAAACCCAGGTCTCCCTTTACCAGCTGAGCCACCAGGGAAGCCCAAGATATTATAACCAAAAAGCAAAAAATAACAACCTCTTCCTTCATCTTGACCTCACTGCCTGAGAACTTTCCTTCCCTTGGTGTGAGATGAGTGGTACTAATGCCCTAGCAATGGTCCTCACATCTTGAAAGTGCAACAAGAATCCTTGTAACAACTACTCTGAAAATGGGATTTTCACAATCCTATTGTCAAGAAATCCCTATACAAAAGCATTAAAAGTAACTATAAAATATAATTATGATATAATATAAGATAGTATTGTTGCTGTTTAGTCACTAAGACCCTGTGGACTGTAAGCCCACCAGGCTCCTCTGTCCATGTCATTTCCCAGGCAAGGATACTGGAGCCCGTTGCCATTTCCTTCTTCAAGGAATCTTCCTGACCCAGGGATTGACCCCCTTTCTCCTGCTTGGCAGGCGTATTCTTTTCCACTGAGTCACCAGTTATGGCCATATAGGATAGTATAGCATAAAATAATACAGCATAATGTCATATATTGATTATATATGATATTAATATTAAAAAGGAACTAACTATAAAATGAGGTATCATACATGGTACCAGGATAAGAAAATGGTCCTAGCTGCTCCCCTGTCTCACACATTAGATCCCTGGCTATGATGTTTTGGCTCTTTTTTCTTGAAGAGCTGAAGCAAGAGATGTGGGACAGATATATATGCTATACTAAGTCATTTCAGTCGTGTCCGACTCTGTGTGACCCCATAGACGGCAGCCCACCAGGCTCCCCCGTCCCTGGGATTCTCCAGGCAAGAATACTGGAGTGCGTTGCCATTTCCTTCTCCAATGCATGAAAGTGAAAAGTGAAAGTGAAGTTGCTCAGTCGTGTCCGACTCTGAGCGACCCCATAGACTGCAGCTACCAGGCTCTTCCGTCCATGGGATTTTTCTTTTTTTTAAATCTATTTTATATATAATAGATATATATACTACTATATATAAAATAGATAAAAAAAAAAACAAAACCAGGAACCTACTGTATAGCACAAGGAACTATATCCAATATCTTATAATATCCTACAGTGGAAAAGAATCTAAAACAATATATGTGTGTGTGTGTGTGTGTGCATATATATATATAGCTGAATCATATGCTATATACCTGAAACATTGTAAATTAACAATGCTTCAATTTAGAAATTTTTTTAAAAAAGAGAAAGATACTGGGCGATTACCAAATTCATGTACAGTTAATTCTTCCATGGATTATCTACTTTTTGGATTATTCCCAGCACCTTTTAAATTCCAAGGGGATTTTCCCCAGCCATTAAGCATTCTTCTCAGTCATCTACCCACCTTCAACTGGTAGAAGTTCAAGGAATGCAAATTCATTTTCTATTAGCCTAAATAAACACAATTAGAAAGGAGAAACCCCCGAGGCAAAGAACACCTATCAAAGCCAAATATAAATTATCTTTGACTGTTATAATCAGGGAAATAAATGAGAAACCAATGTAATTATCTTTTTAATCTCTAGAGGGAAAGGTTTGAATGTTTTCTTTTATAGATTTCTTCAGCACTTTATAATCCTAATGTTCTTTTATATTCATTCTAAATCACTGTTCTTCAATCTGAGCCTGTTCTCTTCTTGTGGGCACCCATGAAAATAATTGAGCTGAACTCAGTCCTTCCAAATGTGCTTCCTGTCCTTGTTAATGTACAAACATGGTAACTTTATGCTTTGCAATTTAATTATTTGCATATCTAATGATTTACCCCTCATGCTTATTATTTTTAACATCACTATGATATTTTATAACAGGGGTCCCCAACCTCTGGGCCACAGACCTGTTGGTACCTCTCATCAGATCAGCAGTGGCATTGCATTAGAAATAAAGTGCACAATAAATGTAATGCTGTAGTTTTTCCAGTAGTCATGTATGGATGCGAGAGTTGAACCATAAAGAAGGCTGAGTGATGAAGTATTGATGCTTTTGTACTGTGGTGTTGGAGAAGACTCTTGAGAGTCCCTTGGACTGCAAGGAAATCAAACCAGTCAATCCTAAAGGAAGTCAGTCCTGAATATTCACTGGAAGGACTAATACTGAAGCTGAAACTCCAATACTTTGGCCACCTGATGCAAAGAACTGACTTAGTTTCTGGGAAAGATTGAAGGCAGGAGGAGAAGGGGACAACAGAGGACCAGATGGTAGGAAAACATCACTGACTCAGGACATGAGTTTGAGCCAGCTCCAGGAGATGGCGAAGGACAGGGAAGTCTGGCATGCTGCAGCCCATGGAGTTGCAAAGAGTTGGATGTGACTGAGCGACTGAACTGCAACAAAATGTAATGCTCTTGAATCACCCCGAAGCCATCCCTCTCTGCCTGTTCCCCGAGTCTGTGGAAAAAAAATTCTCTTCTATGAAACTGGTCCCTGGTGCCAAAAAGGTTGGGTACCACTGTTTATAATATTAGGAATTTTATACATATTTTCATTTATTTAATCTTCCAAGTAACTCTAAATTTAGATATAATTATTCTCAATGTATAAATGAAGAAATTAAGAGGTTCTTAGTGAGACTCTGAATGGCCTCATTCCCAAAGCCCCCATACATGCTTAATGCCATATTTTCTCTTATCATGTTGCTGAGCTGATCCACTATTGTGAGGCATTTGGGGTTATTTCTGATTTACTGTAGTGCTAATTATATCCCATAAAATTTTTTTTCGTAACCTTAATCATCCTGGGTCCCCATGTAGCTCAGTTTCTACAGAGTAGCACGTAGCACCGCCCAAAGTAATTTTAAAAATGAATACCAATTTTCATGTTGTCTCTCAAAGAAAAGTCACAGGGGATCCAATTCAGAGCTCATAACAATACTTACCAGATTCCCTTTCTTCATTCCCCAGTTCTCTCACACTGTATAACTGCCGGAAAGGCAGTTACAGTCTGAACCGCCACAAACTGCCTTCAAGCCAAAACCCTGCAGCTCTCCTGTCTCCATATGCCCCCCACTGGCTCCTTGTTTTAGAGATCACCGCAGCGTCGTGGGCTGGTCCTTCCCCTGGCCCTCACCACTCTGGTCTGGCTTCTCTATCATTCTAATAATCCATCCCCAAAGGAAAGAAGTCTCGTTTTATGTTAGTTGGACTGTGCAGAAACAGGCCGAGAGGAAATCTGGGAACATTCGTACATGAATACATTATATTCACTTATTTGTAAGTTAAGGTTTCTGATTTTTTTTTTTTTCATTTCAGAGTCCCCCCTCCCTCTTGAATGATAGTGTCCAAAGTGAGATTCATGAGCACTGAATAGATCTGGTAACAGTGAATAGTTTTTGTTTTATTTAAAATTCTTTGTTTTGGCTGCTCTGGGTCTTTGTTGCAACACACAGGCTTTCTCTAGTTGTGGCATGTGGGATCTTAGTTCCCCGAGCAGGTATCAACCCTAGTCCCTTGCGTTGGAAGGCAGATTGTTTTTATTTATTTGTTTATGGCTGAGCTGGGTCTTCGTTGCTGTGTGCGGGCTTTGTCTAGTTGTCGTGAGCACGGGACCACCCTTCTCTACTTGCAGTATGCAGTCTTCCTACTGCAGTGGCTTGTCTGGTTGCAGAGCACAGGCCCTAGGGTGCTTGGGCTTCAGTCGCCTTGGCGTGTGGGCTCAGCAGTTGTGATTCTCAGGCTTACTTGCCCTGCAGCACGTGGAATCATCCCAGACCAGGGATGGAACCCATGTCCCCTGCACTGGCGGATTCTTAACCACTGGACTACCAAGGAAGTCCCACAGTGAATGGTTTTAATCAAGAGGCACTCCAACTAATTAAAAAAAAATCCTATGATTATAAAGCAGCTGACTTGTCATAAGGTATGTCAAAAATACATTTTTACTTTATATGCCTTTTAAGGTGGTCAATGTATTTTATGATCACAACTAAAGTATTATAAAATTCTGATTACTTTATAATAACTAGCAAATATCTATCAGTGAAATGCAATAACGTATAAAATACAAGTAGCCCCAAACTTCCCTGTTTTCTCTTCTCTAATGGACTAAAGAAGAAAAACAGAGATTTAGACTCTGATAACAGCTCCTTCAGCTGCTAGCTGTTCCCATAAGAACCTTTCTTTTGATTTTGGCCAGCTCTCACGTTCTCATCTTTGATCAGTCACTAATCTTGGGACTGGCTTGGGGTCATTACTGGGGAAAATTGTGAAGTAACGCAAGCGTTTGTTTGGCATGCCCCAGATTGCTTTGGCATGTACTTCCTGTCTCTGGCACTCTTTTTTTTTCCAGGTCCTGCTATCAACTTTTCCTCTCCAATCATATCAATCATTTACATATTAGTAGGACTTTAACTGGGGCTTCCCAGGTGGTGCTAGTGGTAAAGAATCTGCCTGCCAATGCAGGAGACCCAGAAGACGCAGGTTCGATCCCTGGGTTGGGAAGATCCCTTGGAATAGGAAATGGCACCCCATCCCAGTATTCTTGCCTGGAAAATTCCATGGACAGAGGACCCTAGCGGGCTAAGCAAAGACTCAGACAAGAGTGAGTGACTGAGAACACACACACACACACACACGTCTTTAACCCTATATACTCCCCCTTCTCAGAGATATTTGCTCGTATTGCCTTATCTCTAATTGTGAACACAAAGGTTTGTTTCTGGTCCTGGAGTTTTAATCACTAATGAGCTGATAAAGAAACTGTGGGGGGAGACTTACTGCCCAGGTGTCTTCTCTTAAGGTCGTACTGGCTTAAGATACTTTGGCTTAGCAACTTTTTGGCTTTACAGTGATGCAAAAGTGATAGACGTTCAGTGGAAACCATATTTAAATTTTGTATTTGGGTTTTTTGGGAGGGGTGGCTAGCCATGTGCAGTAGGATACTCATTTATGGTGCTGGGCAGCCAGTGAGCCACAGCTCCCAGTCAGCCACTCGGTCACAAGAGTACAGGCCAAATACACTTAAAACCATCAGTACCCAGACAGCCATTCTGGTTTCACATTCAGTGTGCTTGTGTGCACGCTAAGTTGCGTGGGTTGTGTCCAAATCTGTGCAACCCCATGGACTGTAGCCCACCAGGCTCCTCTGTCCATGGAAATCTCCAGGCAAGAATACTGGAGTGGGTTGCCATTCCCTACTAAGTCAATAAATTACATGAACTAGTCAACACTTTATTATAAAATAGACTTTGTGGTAGATGATTTTGCCCAACTCTAGGTTCATGTGAGGGCTTTCCTGGTGTCTCAGTAATAAAGAATACCCCTGTCAATGCAGGAGACTCAGGTTTGATCCCTGGGTCAGGAAGATCCCATGGAGAAGGGCATGACAACCCACTCCAGTATTCTTGCCTGGAGAATCCCATGGACAGAGGAGCCTGGTGGTCAACAGTTCATAGAGTCGCAAAACAGTTGGACATGACTGGGTGACTAAACAACAGCAACAAGCATCAAGGTTCATTTAAGTGTTCTGAGCACATTAAAGTAGACTGGGCTAAGCTAGGATGTTTGGTAGATTAAGTGTATTACATGCATTTTTAATTTATGATATATTCAACTTGTGATGGATTAATTGGGATATAGCCCCATCAGAAGTTAAAGAAGATCTATATTTTACAAGTCTATATATATTCTCAGTTTATGACTATGACCAGCTCCCAAATTTTTCTGTAACTCCAAGTTTTGAGGTCAGGTGCACATCTGTGTCCACACTGGCCTTGCTTGGGCTCACACACACAAATGTGAGAAAGAACAGGTAGGTGGCAAAACGTGGGGTGTACTCGTTGGGGAAAGAAATGCATGCAATTCGTTAGGAATAAGTTACTAAACTTTCTATGCAGTTCTTTGTGTCTCTCTGGTGTCAGACTAAACCTGGAGCTTTTTTTTTGTTCTGCTTTGCTTTTTTTTTTTCCAGTTTGACAAATGGACAGACACTCAGAGGAGAAGAATCCTGACAAGCCTGTTAGAACGCTGCTCCCTGTCACAGCAAAAGTTCTGCTGTCGAAAGCTTCAGGAGAAAATTCCAGCAGAAGCTCTGGATTTTACTACCAAGCTGCCAAGGGTGTTATCTTTATATATCTTTTCTTTCCTGGACCCTCGAAGCCTTTGTCGTTGTGCACAGGTACAGATAAAGAAGCAGTGTTCGGTGTTTTGTAAAGACAGCCTAGAAAACACTGAAACTTGAGGGAAAAAAAGAAAGCATGTATACAAAACCAAGCACTGACAAGATGCTCACTACGTTTAGTTTGTGCAGTTTGAATTAGCCCCATCTCTTTGTGTCTGGTTGTGCATTTAGAGCTCAAAGGGGAGAAAAAGTAAGCCATCACTAAGTGTCCATAAAATAGTATTAGCCAGTGGGGAAATGTATACACATGTATATAATGGTTCATCAGCAGAATAGTCTTATATTGCACAGCAGAGGACCATAGTAAACCTTAAAGTGTAGAGTGCAGGCCATTCATAAATAGAAAAGCATGAAATAAGATGCTAATGTGATAAATACCCAGAGAAGGCAATGGCACCGCACTCCAGTACTCTTGCCTGGAAAATCCCATGGATGGAGGAGTCTGGTAGGTTGCAGTTCATGGGGTCGTGAAGAGTTGGACATGACTGAGCGACTTCACTTTCACTTTTCACTTTCATGCATTGGAGAAGGAAATGGCAACCCACTCCAGTGTTCTTGCCTGGAGAATCCCAGGGATGGGGGAGCCTGGTGGCCTGCCGTCTACGGGGTTGCACAGAGTCAGACACGACTGAAGCGACTTAACAGCAGCAGCAGGGAAGGAAGGCTTTATGAGTAATCTATAATATTCAGAGCCTCGAAAGAAAATGTATAACTTAAAATCTTGCTTTATTTATTTTATATATTTTGTATATATATTATATATGCTGTATAAATAAAGAAAGCAAGATTTTAAGTTGTGATTATAAAAATTAAAATTTTCCCCATAGAGAAAAAAACTGTCAATAAATAGAAACAGTAAACAGGAGGGGATTCCCTGGTAGTGGCTAGGACTCAGTGCTTTCACTGATGAGGGCTCAGGTTCAACCCCTGTTCAGGAAGCTAAGAACCCACAAGCTGCTGCAGTGTGGCCCGCCCCCAAATTAAGATAAACGGGAAAAAACATATTGCCAGCAAAGGGGTAATTTTCTTATTTTTTAAAGAACGACTATAAATCTACATTAAGAAGAAAAAGAAATCAAAGCCTGGCAGAAAAATGAGCAAAGGAAGTGAACAAATAGTTCACAGAGAGAAAAGCAGATCTTTCTAAAATAGGTAAAATGCTTAGCTTCGTTTTCATGCCATCTTTTGTGACTCAGATGGATTGAGTTTCTTTGTTTCTTCTTTTAGTTTCTTTTTTAATGATCATATTTTATATTGTTGGGGGTGTGGGGAAACAAGCACCTTCATATGTTGTTGGCAAATAAATTGATGCAAACACCAAGGAGAGCAATTTGGTAGTGTTCAATTTTTAAATAAAGATTCCTGGACATTCCCTGGTGACCCACTGGTTAGAACTCTGTGCTTTCACTACCAAGGATGTGAGTTTGATCCCTAGTCGGGGAACGGAGATCCTGCATGCCATGCTGCTGCTGCTGCTGCTGCTGCTAAGTCACTTCAGTCGTGTCCGACTCTGTGTGACCCCATAGACGGATTCTCTAGGCAAGAATACTGGAGTGGGTTGCCATTTCTTTCTCCAATGCATGAAAGTGAAAAGTGAAAGTGAAGTCGCTCAGTTGTGTCCGACTCCCAGCGACCCCGTGGACTGCAGCCTTCCAGGCTCCTCTGTCCATGGGATTTTCCAGGCAAGAGTACTGGAGTGGGTTGCCATTGCCTTCTCCAGCATGCCATGAGACATGGCTAAAAACATAAGATTACCTTTGGCCAGTAGTTCCACTTCTTGGAATTTGTCAGATGCCTATACTTCAAACACATGCACAATTTATGTCTGGATAAGAATACTGCATCATTGTAGTAGCAAAAGGTTGGAAACAATGGAAATGTCTGCTAATAGCAGACTGGTTGCAACCATCTCCGCAATATATCATCAATAAAAAAACAAAGGTGCAGAATTGTCCTACCATTTTGGAAAGAACAAAAGAATGTACCCATATTTGTTAACCTTCTGGAACGGCACACAAGAAGCCAGTAACAATGGTTACATTCAGGAGGGAAATGAGTGGCTCGATGACTAGGATGAGAGAGGTTTTTTTTTTTTACTTTTTTTTTTACCACGTGCCCCTTGGTATCTTTGTATTTGGTATTGATGTACACATATTACTTATTCTAAAAATGAAACAATTTGTTTAAAAAATAAAAGCATAGTGTTTTAAATGCCCAGTAATAGAGTATCATTCAGCCATATAATGAATTATTAGGCAGTCATTAGAAAACATGTTTTGGAAGAGCAGAGATGCTTATTATGTGTAAAATGAAGAAAGCATGATTTTAAATTGCATGCAGTTTCCCAATTTTGCTTTCATATATACCTGAAAAACAGAAAGGAAAATAACTCTACCAGCTTGTTAATAATGTTTGGTCATCTCTGATTGACAGGGTTCTTGGTATTGTTTTTCTTCAAGTTTCTCAGAATTTTCCATGTTTTTCACAATGAGAATGTTATCATTCCAGGGAGATGTGATACGAAATAGCTAGTCTTATCATCTATGTGTACCATATGTCAATCTTGGTAGATTTCAGCATCGTATTTTATTCCCAGAACTGACTGTGAAGCAATTGTTCTTTAGCTAGATTTAAAGTAAACAATAAAGTCATTGCACCAAGATGAGCTTTGAGCTGTTTAAAAATGTGGTGGGGGTTGTCTTACAATTTTGAAAGCTCTTACCTACCCTCAATTTTCCTCATTCCTGTTTAGTTTTAAACAAAAAAAAGCAGCAAAAATCAAAAACAAAGCAAAAATTTATCTACCTCCAGTGCAGAGGGGGAACCCCAACTTAACTACCCAGGTCTAAACCAGATCTAAGTCAAAAGAGAAAAGGGGTGAGAATTAAGAAAAACTTTCTCCCCATCCCCTTCCTCCCAAACTCCACATCTTGATTGAATTAACTAACCATATGAGGATTAAGGGCAGTGTAGTTTCATTCTGGGTTGCATAAAGTGGTTGTGATCTCCGTTTCTGCCTGCAGTGTTGTATCAGATCCTCTAAGCCTTTTCCTCCATCTAGATCCTGAACCTACTATTTCTCCTGATTGTGCCCGCTTCTGCTTCCCTCTCCCCTACATGTCTTATCTTCAGCCCATAAAATAATCCTGGATGTAATCAGAACTCCATACACAATGGATGGAAAGAGGGAGGAAGAGAGACAGATAGATAAACAGATGGATGGGTAGCAAGTTCCATTACAGAGTGTTCTGCTCCTTTTGGGGGCCCTGAAACATTATTTATTATTGAGTTAACCTTGAAAAAGAGGCCAGTTTCCAAGGATGAAATGAATGAAGATTAGCTGTCATCTCTGCAATTCCTGATAAGAGACATGGAATGCCTAGTCTCAACTTTATATATGGACTTGACTCTAGTTTCTACTAAGACTTATTTAAAACCTGGAATAAATTATTTTAAACACGACTACACATAATAGGGTCACCTCCACCGTTTGCTGGATGTGAAGGATTGACCATAATGCTATGAAAATGGAATGTACTGAATACTTAAAAAAAAAAAAATGATTTATTTGGCTGCACCAGGTATCAGTTGCAGCACGTGGGATCCAGTTCCCTAACCAGGGATCAAACCCTGGCCCCCTGCACTGAAAGCATAGAATCTTAGCCACTAGACCACCAGGGAAGTCCCCAGGATAAATACTTAATGCTCTATTGAATCTTAAAGGCTATTTAGGACACACCAATATAGTATTAGTCATTGTGTTCCCTTTATAAAATTTATATTTAGTTAAATCATAAGAATGGAGGGAAAACAGAAGAATATCATGAAAAAAATAAGCAATGTACTGACCGGAGTTTCTGTAGCCTTCATATAACTTTCATATGCAGACTTCCAGAGATCTTTAGAAAGTTCCAAAGTCTTATCTGAAGCTTAGTTTCCCCATTTGCAAGGGGACAATATTAATTATACTGCCCTTCAGGTTGTGACGAGGATGGTTAATAGGTGCTCGATAAATATTAGTTGACTTGGATTCTGTCTGAATTAACATTTTAAAAAAAGAAAAGGGGGTACAGTGCTCTGTGAGAAGCTGGAGGGATGGGATGGGGAGGGAGGTGGAAGTGGTGTTCAGGTTAGAGGGGACACATGTATACCTATGGCCACTGTATGGCAAAACCATCATAATGTTGTAAAGTAATTATCCTCCTATTAAAATAAATAAATAAAAATTAAAAAAAAAAAAATCCTCCTGCCTGGTTAGGAAGCACTTCAGGTAGGAGGTAACTTAGCTGTGATTTGGAGGAAAAGGACCAAAAAGAAACTAGTTGTGAATTCCAGGCCTGGTTTATCTAGTTAAAATTATGTTTGCTCTGATTCATTCATGGGCTTCCCCAGTGGCTCAGCGGTAGAGAACCCGCCTGCAATGCAGGAAACACAGAGAAGTGGGTTCGATCCCTGGGTCAGGAAGATCCCCCTGGAGGAGGGCACAGCATCCCACTCCAGAAAAAAAAAAAAAGACGTTCTCTCAGTACCAGGGTGACAGCTCAAAACCTAGAGAAAGTGGACATGTAAACTGAATAGTTTTTTAACATTGTTTTTCCAGGTGAGCTGGCACTGGAAGAACTTGACTGAACTGGATCAGCTCTGGATGCTAAAATGTTTACGGTTTAACTGGTACATCAATTTCTCCCCAACCCCCTATGAGCAGGGTGTATGGAAGAAGCATTATATTCAAATGGTGAAAGAACTCCATGTTACCAAGCCCAAGGTAAATTTGGGAAAAGAAGCAACAGAATTACTAACATCAGCTACTTAGGAATTCTGGAACTAAGTTGGGGAAGGCCTTTGGTTCAAAAGAAATATACCATGACTACAAAATTCCCTTGTTCTAAGAACTCAACAGCTCTTTTCAAGATACCCATGTTAGTTGAAAGTCATCTGACACAAACCACAGTTCCACCTAGGTTAGGACTTGGAGCTCCTCATTCTCTCCGGATTCCTGGATTTCTGTGTCTCTAATGCCTACAGAACACAATTCTGACACAATTCTGCACATTCTGTGGGTACTGTGCAGTATTTATTACCTATGGGTCATCAAATTTTACTTAACCAATTCAAGTTTTCTGTGATTCTACCAGGCAAACTGAAGTTTATGTTTCTATCACTTATAAAGAAAAGTTTTGCAATAAGTTAGTAATTAGGAAAGGGCATAATGGGCATATTAAAATTCTTTTTACTTTAGAAACTAGCAATGTAAAGTCCTTACGTAGAATCATAAACAGTAAATAATATGAGCATAAAATTTTCTAATGGTTTTCTATGCATTGTAACCAATGTTTATGTTCATTCTTATAGTCACAGTTAATTACATAACTTACGGGAAATTTTTATGAGCTTTTTCTTTCTGGCATGATCTATATACATGCAGAGTTGTGCATCATTTTGTATAATAGAAGAGTTCCTGAAAATTATGTGTAAATTAAAATTTTTTAATTATTTTTAAAACCACAGGGATTTTTTTTTTTTACAGAAAAGCTGCAGTGAGTCCTTTTTGAATTGAAGAATCCTTTTGAAATACGAATAGTTGGTTCTTAATATGCTCATTTACGTTTCCTGTTATTGTGTTTACTTGAAGTAGAAACCCTCTACATTTAATATAGTAATAAACTGCATAATTAATACTGTTATAATTACAATGATAAAAGCAGCCTTTCTGATTTCAATGATGGCTGTTCTTCATGAGAATTTCTTTTAAAAAGAAAATTTTTCAGTGCAGTGGTGGAAGAGTTATTTTAAAAATTATAATAGCTATGACTCCTTTTATCACAAGGCTTTCCGTAACTCTCATTCAAAGTCACTCATAGGCAGGGAAAGGCTTCATAGCTGAAGCTTGGGCTGTTCTGGGGCAGAGGAGAGAAAAGTGATTAACCAGGTTGTAGAATGAAAAAAGGTTTTGAGTATTGTATGTAATACTGATTTTAATACTTGGTCTTCAACAATAACTCTTTTTCCAGAAACTATTTATGCACTTCCCTGGTGGCTCAGATGGTAAGGAATCCACCTGCAAGGCAGGAGGTGCTGGTTTGAGCCCTGGGTCCGGAAGATCCCCTGGAGAAGAGAATGGCAACCCACTCCAGTATTCTTGCCTGGAGAATCTCCATGGTTGGAGGAGCCTGGTGGGCTACAGTCCATAGGATTATAAAGAGTCGGACATGACTGAGCAACTAACACACACATATTTTAAAATAATGAATAGTTCTGATATAAGAAAATTGACACTTTGTTGCTTAGTATTTAATTTCTTTAGGGAGTACTTTGTTATAGTAAATTTCAGTTTTTCTATCAAAGAAAAAATTGGCAAATTAAACCCAGTAATATATAAAAAAAAGAATAATATATGATGACCAAGTGGGATGTATCCAAGGAGAGTAAGGTTGGCATAATATTCAAAAATCAGTCCATGTAATTCACAGAATAAAAGAGAAAAGATATATGGTCATTTCAATATATGCAAACAAAAGCATTTAAAATTTTTTCAACATTTGCGATTTTAAAAAGTCTCAAAAGGCTTTGAGTAAAGGGAACAAATTTTTTGTTTACTTAACAGAAAAGTCATCAGTGTTCATTATCTATTTTGTTAATGGGTCAATATTTTGTACTTTTCAAAGTTAATGATGTTTATTTATATATATAGTTACTAGCATTCATGCCTAAATTTTATCCCCTGAAACTGCTTTTTTATTATCATGTATTCTTTATTACCAGTGGTGTTAAACAAGACCTCTTCCAGCAAAAATAGATTTCATTCAATATAAACTCAGAAAAATGAAATGAATGTCCATCTTATTTTTTTTATTTTTTGGCCACCTTGTGGATTGTGGCTTGGGATCTTAGTTCCCTGACCAGGGATTGAACTCCTGCTCTCGGTAGTGAAAGTGTAGAATCCTAACCACTGGACCACCAGGGAATTCCTTGAATGTCCATTTTAAGTCAGATCTGCACTGTGCTGTGCTTAGTTGCTCAGTCGTGTCTGACTCTTTTCAACCCCATGGACTGTAGCCCACCAGGCTCCTCTGTCCATGGGGATTCTCCAGGCAAGAATACAGGAGTGGGTTGCCATGCCCTCCTCCAGGATTTGCATAAAACTTTAAATACTAATCTAGTAATGAGCCATTAATTATATAAAAGTAAAATTTTTACTCTACTTTTTACTCTACTACTTACAACCACTCACTAAATCAGTAAATATTTATTAAATACTGTTATGTGCCAGATGCTAAGAGTACAATGGTCTTAACCCCACTTTCTGGGAGCCTAGTCTATGGAGAAGGAAACAGCAGCGCACTCCAGTGTTCTTGCCTGGAGAATCCCAGGGACAGGGGAGCTGGTGGGCTGCCATCTATGGGGTCGCACAGAGTCGGACACGACTGAAGCAACTTAGCAGCAGTCTATGGCCAAGGACACAGACCGATAGTTACCACATTGAATACGAAGTACTATCCTGTAATAGAAATATGTACAAAGAGCAGTTGAAACAAGGATAAGAAACTAACTGATTCTGCTTGCAGGAACTTGGGGAATTTTTAAAATTTTCACAAACAATTTAAGCAAACCAATTTACTGAGCAAAGCTTCCCTAATTTCTTAAAGAACAAAATTTTAGGCTTTAATGGCTTCTTAACATAGCAATACCTCTTCCCTTAGGCTGCAACCGCATAAAAACCCTTACAAATTTTATACACACAAAAAAGAGACTTTCATTTTGGGCAATTAAAAAATAGACTTTCAAAAAAAATAGACCTTCATTTCCCAATTCTTTGGAAATGGCTGAAGTTTTGATAATTGATAAAATCTATAGTTTACCCCTGCATAATGGAAATTGTCTCTGTGTTTTAGATAGGTAGGACAGGGTACTGTTTTCAAGAATGTATATGTTGATGAACAAATTAACTGCAGTTGTGGAATAACTGTATAATGATATGGTAGGAGAGATGTCAATACAGGATAGAGAAGTTCATTGTGTGGGCTTGAAGCTGGAGAGTCCTGGATTCAAATTCTGAACCTGTGTCTTACTACTTATGTCTTAATAGTAGTGGTGGAAAAATTAATCAGTTTATCCTACCTTCAGTTTTCTCTTCTGTAAAATGAAAGTAGTTATGATCACCTTTTAAAGTTATTATGAAGGTTAAATAAAGTAATGTAGGAACAGGAATTTCCTGGTGGTCCAGTGGTTAAGACTCCATGCTTCCAACGCAAGGGGTGCAGGTTCGATCCCTGGTAGGGGGAACTAAGATCCCACATGCCTCAGTGTATAACCCCCCTCAAAAAATAATAATAATGCAGAAATGCTTCCTGAGACAGTGCCTGGCACATACAAGTACCTCTGGGTTGGTGGCTGCTGTAATCATTGTTACCATTATCAGTGCCATCATGGTGATGATGATAATGCTGATTTTCTTAAAGCATTTATTTATTTATTCATTTTTGGTTGCAAAGGGTCTTCATTACTTGGGCATTCACTAGTTGCAGAGAGCAGGGACTATTCTCTACCTTCCATGCTCAGGATTCTTATTGCGATGGCTTCTCTTGTTGCAGAGCACAGACTCTAGAGCTCTGGCTCAGTGGTTGTGGCACACGGGCAGGTGGAATCTTCTTGGAACAGGGATTGAACCAGTGTCCCCTGCGTTGGCAGGCAGATTCTTAATGACTAGACCACCAGGGAAGTCCATGTTCTTTGTTTTACTTTTGTTTTTATTATAGTGTTTTGAGAACAGAAATTGTTTTCTCCTTCTAGACACCTCCAAAAGATGGGTTTGTGATCGCGGATGTTCAACCCATTAGAAGCAGTTCTCCAGGGGGAAAGCTGTCTCCTTCATCCGCTTTCCGATCCTCTTCCTCTTTAAGAAAGAAGACCCACCCAGGGGAGAAAGAACTCCCACCTTGGAGGTCTTCTGACAAGCATCCAACTGATATCATTCGCTTCAATTACCTGGACAACTGTGACCCCATTGAACACAGCTGGCAAGGGTAAGAACTGTGCCCTTCTCCACTTCTTTCCTTTTAGAAACAAGTTACTGGCACTTTGGTCTACGAAAAGATGAAGACAGAAGCTACTGTGAAATACAAATACTTTTCACTGATGGTGGTGGTTTAGTCACTGAGTCATGTCAGACTCTGTGCAACCCCATGGACTGTAGCCCACCAGGCTCCTCTGTCCATGGGGACTCTCCAGGCAAGAATACTGGAGTGGTTTGCCATTCTCTTCTCCAGGGGATCTTCCCAACCCAGGGATCAAAACTGCATCTGCTGCATTGCAGGTGGATTCTTTACTGCTGAGCCACCAGGGAAGCCCCAAGAAGCAAAAAGTGATTGAAAGTAAATGAACCTTTATTGGTAAATTTGACCTTTTCTTTAGGATTTGTTTGCATTTTGTAGCTGTAATGCTTTCTTTATAGCTTCTTTTAATATTTTAATACCTCAGATTCCAATCCAGCATCCTAGGGTTCATTACAGTCTTTTCCTTTTCCATATTTGTGCCTCCCTTCTGTGACATTGATATACATACATATATTTGATTATATATATTATATGATTATATATAATATATATGATTATATTATGTATATTATATATGATTATATTATATGTATGGTTATGATTATATTTATGATTATATATGTACATACATAATTTTGTATGGGCTTCCCTTGGTGGCTCAGAACCCACCTACAGTGTGGGAGACCTGGGTTCTATCCCTGGGTTGAGAAGATTCCCTGGAGGAGGGCATGGTAACCCACTCCAGTATTCTTGCCTGGAGAATCCCCATGGACAGAGGAGCCTGGTGGGCTACAGTCCATGGGGTCGCAAAGAGTTGGACACAACTGAGCGACTAATCACAGTACAGCATAATTTTGTATAAAAAATATATTATATGAAGTATACACATAGAGAATATATTTACTTAACAAATTCTGGAAGTAATTTCTGAATTGCTAACTCATATCATTGTCAAAACAAATTTGCTAACTAGAATTCAATGTTTGTTTCTGGTTCATTTTGCCTTTAGCCTGAGGGTATATACTCATAATAATAATAATGTGGATCTATACTTTATCCTATTATATGCAAGCATTTTAAAAAACATATTAATGTTAATACAAACAATAAGATTACTGAAAACAGTTTAAGATGTCTTTGCCTGTGTTTTTGTCCTTAGGATATGTTCTACTAAAGCTATTCAGACAAATGACTGTGTTAAAGTCCCATGAAGTTATTCCTTTGTGTGGAGTAACACCATCAGCTGTTTTTAGATTTTTGGAATTTTTTTTTCTTTTATTTCATAATTTTGAGATGGTTCCAAAGTCAAATATAGAAAACAAAGTGTATCTGGAGAAGTCTCCAATACTGTTCCCTGTTCCTAATTGGATCACAGGGGAATCCTACGGATAGGTAACTATTTTTTAAAATGTCCTTACATTTAAAAAATCATAAAGGAGGGGAGTGGGGCGGATGAAAATAATATAAACAAATACAGACACATGCACCCCTTTCTGAAAGAAATGGTGTCACACAATACATACCACTTTATCCCACTTCTTTCTTCCTGTAACAATATATCCAGGAGCTCACTCCACAGGTAAAGAAATACTCTGGCCTCCTTTTTACAGCCCACAGTCCTCCATTGTGTGGATGTGTCAGAGTTTATTCAACCCCTTCTCTATTGATAGACACTTGGCTTGTTTCCAGCTGAGTGAAGATAATCTTTTAAACCGCAGGAACAACAAAATCAAATAGACAAACAGCTGTGCCAACCACCAAAGCTTTAAAATGGTATTTATAATTTTCCCAATGCTTTCCAATTAACAGAAGAAGGAAAAGACATGAAATGACCCCAGCTTTCAACCGACAGTCACATGATA
The DNA here is from genome assembly GCF_019923935.1 of Bubalus bubalis. Lineage (NCBI taxonomy): Eukaryota > Metazoa > Chordata > Mammalia > Artiodactyla > Bovidae > Bubalus > Bubalus bubalis. The sequence continues at coordinate 72,857,206 of NC_059159.1, forward strand.
AGAAAAATAAATCACAGGACAGATCTAAACTAAGAAAAGCACAGTCGCTGGTAAGTATTGCTTACAAAACATCCCCCCCCACCCCCGCATAATGTTAATGAAAAATGCTGGATCTCTATAGTCCTATTCTTGAGATTGATTTTTTTTTTTAATGGGAATCATCAAGTAATGGTTTAAATTCTGGTCTCTGACACTGACTGGCTAGCTGTGTGACCTTGAAGATGCCCTTTATTTAATCTCTCTGAGCCTCGGTTTTTTTAAAAGCTTGGATGGATTGATGTGTGTGAATCTGCTTTGAAAACTATACAATATAAAGGAAGTATTATTATCATTGTTTCTTTCTTTTTCTGTGAGTCCTTTGGGGTCAGAGAGGGGAGCCTATAGAAATTTCTCTGTAGAAATTACTTATCTGTAGAATGTAAGTTCCACTGACCTAAGAAAAAGGTATTGTGCTGTGCTCAGTCGCTCAGTTGTGTCCAACTCTCTGCGGTCCCATGGACTGTAGCCCACCAGGCTCCTCTGTCCACAGAATTTTCCAGTCTAGAATACTGGAAGGGATTGCCTTTTTCTATTCCAGGGGATCTTCCTGACCCAGGGATCAAGCCCACATTCTCTTGCATCTCCTGCATTGGCAGGAGAATTCTTTACCACTCGCACCACCTGGCGAGCCCAAGAAAAAGATATTGAGTTGGCCAAAAACTTCATTCTGGTTTTTCCTTAACATCTTATGGAAAAACCCAAATGTTTTGGCCAGCCCAATACGTGTTCCACAGCTGTTCTGTCAGCAGTGGAACATGATGATAAAACTGCATTCTAAATAGCTTCAGGGAAAAAAATGAATTAAGAACCTTTCTTCCCCTAATTAAAAAATAGCTAATTGACAACCTAATAAAAGTCAGTGGTTGTGACTAGGGAGCATTATTATTTCAGAGCAGAATTTCCCAAATTGTGGTTCTGTACCCCCAGTGGATCCCTTTCAGCACATATGAGAGTCTTTGGAGCCAAGTAGAAGGGAATAAGGGTGGAATAAAAAGTTTCCATTAGTAGTAAAGATTTAGAAAAAGGCTGCAGATACACACTAAAGGAAAATTAATATCAAATGGGTGTCAGTTGGGAGAAGGATAAGTGTGTGCTCATGAATAAATCACTTTTATAGCTCTCCTTTAAAGCTTAATTACTTTCTGTTTCAATGCATTTTCAAGTGTTATGTTCCAAAAAGAGAGAGAGAGGGATGAGCTTTTTGGAATAGGTTAGTCTATATTCTGAGGAGACAATCTGGTTGGACGGGATGAGACTTATCACAGACATATGTACGGAGGCCCAAGGGAATGAGGAAGCTTAAAATAGAGCAGTAAAATTGTCAGTGAAAACCATTAATTGGGAAAAATAACTATGAGGTTTATCACCCGAGCCACTCAGGCATGCGGCCGCCTAGTTGCCGGCCCCTCCTCAGCCAGAAGTAGAAGAGAAATCTGGAGGAGAACAGGGAATTTGCAGGAAGATAAAAGTTGGTGACGTATGCTTACAAACTATGAGCACAGTCGGACATTTCTCTGGCTTAAAAAAACAAAACAAAAATCAAAGGCTAAACAGAAACCCTCCCTCTGGGTTTTTGACATTCACCATCTGTCACCCTCTAGCAGGGCTTGCTTAAGTTAAAATAGTCATAAATTAAAGACTTCAAAAGTTGTGCTCATTCAAGCTGAAAGGGAAACCAGGGCAAAGTAAACAAGAATGGAACACCATTAAGCTACGAGTAAGTGAAGTGTGCGATTATATGGACCTACTTGTGTGTGTTATTTGCTCAGTCATGTCTGACTCTTTGCAACCCCATGGACTGTAGCCCACCGGGCTTCTCTGTCCATGGAATTCTCCAGGCAAGAATACTGCAGTGTGTTGCCATTTCCTCCTCCAGGGGATCCTCCCCACCCAGGGATCGAACCTGGGTCTCTTGCATTGCAGGTGGGTTCTTTATCATCTGAGCCACCAGGGAAGCATACTTGTGTGGTTTCTGTAAATGTGCTAATTAAAATCACTATTTCTGCTTAATTATGATAGGGAGCATTACGACATAATTAAACCCTCCAAAAGTGTTTGACTCCACATTGGTGTCTGTGATGTGCGTGCGTGCTCAGTCTTGTCTGACTCTTTGCGACCCCATGAACTGTAGCCTGCCAGGCTCCTCCTTTCCATGGAATTTTCCAGACGAGAATACTGCAGTGGGTTGCCATTTCCTATTCCAGGAGATCTTTCAGACCCAGGGATCGAACCTGAGTCTGCTGCATCTCCTGCCTTGGCAGGCAAAGTCTGTACCGCTCTGCCACTGGGGGAGCCTTGTGGCTGTTCAGGCCACAGGCTGCAGGTGGCTAAGGCCCCCTCCTTCCACTGCGCCAGTTTCCCCCACCGCCCACCACATTCCTCCCTTGGAGGAAAGGGGCAGCCTCCTACAGGAGGCAAGGTGATTGTGAAAATGAAATACTAGCTATGGGGCCTGAGACGAGAGGAACTGGGTTTTGAGGAAATTCATTTAGGGGACATAAAGAAAGTAAGGAGTAAATAAAATCTGACAATAAAATGGATAATGAAGGACCTACTGTACAGCACAGGGAACTCTGCTTAATGTTATGTGGCAGCCTGGATGGGAGAGGGGTTTGGGGGAGAATGGACACATGAATACGTATGTCTGAGTCCCTTTGCTGTCCACCTGAAGCCATCACAACATTGTGAATCGGCTGTGCTCCAGTGTAAAACAGAAAGCTGAAAACGAAACAGAAACGACAAGTGCAGCTGTGGAGACAGTGTGGTGGACACGGCCCAGGTGTGATTAGAGTGGAGAAAATCACAGGTTCATTAGATAGAAAGTTCTTGCATCATTTAGACAGGTTTATCTAGGAAGATTCAGGAGGAACTAGAGAGACAGGGGAGCAGGGAAAACTTAGGGGAGCGCCTTACAAAGCCAGGATGAGAAGGACAGATCACCAGCACCCAGGGAGGACCTGAGGCCTGAGCACTGGCGTGCACCCTGCCCCTCAAAGTGGGAAGAGGCATGTGACGCTAGGAGAGGTCAAAGCTTTGTGAGATGGGGCGGTTAGAAGACAAACAGCGCGGGTGTGAAGGACAAAGAACATTCCTTTGAATATCCCCAAACTTTTTGGCACCAGGGACCAGTTTCATGAAAGAGAATTTTTTCCATGAATTGGGGAAGGGGGGATGGTTTCAGGATTTTTCAAGTGCATTACATTTATTGTGTACTTTATTTCTATTATTATTACATCAGCTCCACCTCAGATCGTCAGGTATTAGATCCCGGAGGTTGGGGACCCCTCTCTCGGCTATCTCTCCAGGGCGTGGCTATCAGGTCACTAGGCATCATCACTGTTTGCCTGTCATTACTTAGAATGAGTTATTAGAGTTCTCCCTCCAAACAAAAACATTCTCAAGGAAAGTTTCAAATCTGTGTATATTGCTGTGAGTGGGTGATGTTTTCTACTATTAGTAGGTTTGAGTTTCAAGGGTACCTGATTCCCCTTTTAATTCCAGCACTGCCTCATCATAGCTGCTTCACTGAACCACTTTTTGGTGTGAATCATTGATAGAAGCTAGGCTTCCCATGTGGCTCAGTGGTAAAGAATCCACCTGCCAATACTGGAGACACAGGTTTGATTCCTGGGTCGGGAAGATTCCCCTGGGAGAGGAAATGACAACCCACTCCAATATTCTTGCCTGGGAAAATCCTGTGGACAGAGGAGCCTGGCGGGCTACAGCCCGTGGGGTCCCAAAGAGTTGGACACGACTGAGCGACTCTCTGTCTATTCGATCACTGATGCTTTATCATTTTGAAGGTGATTTATTAAAATTATATAAACATCAAGGTATGTTCATTACCATTAGTTTTTTGTTGTGGTGGTTGTTTGTTTGTTTTGCTTTTTGGCCACACCATGTGGCATATGGGATCTTAATTCCCTGACTAGGGATTGAACCTCTGACCCCTTGTATTGGACGCCCAGAATCTTAACCACTGGACCATTAAGGAAGTCCCATCATTAATAAAATTCCAGACAGAACAAAGCCATGAAAAAATATAAGCACCACGGGACAGCCAGGTGCCACCTTAAACTTCAGAGATTTTCCCATTTTGAGTAAAGACATGAAAAAAATACTTAAAAAAAATCTTAACAGCTGGCCCCATGATTCCTTTTTGGGAAGAAGAAGGAGGGAGCTGTCTCCTCGGGGAAAAACCACTAAGGAGCAAATGCTACAAGCACCTGGACTCCAGGGGAGGGAAAACCTGCCAGGCTGGAGATTAGACGGGAAGGGGGGCAGAGGGCGGAGAGGAAAGAAATAAGACCAGGAAAGAAAAGCCAGCCGGATGGAGGGAAGCTAAGCCCGGGCAGGGGAAAATGGCAGTGTTAGATGGTAACCCAGCCATTCCCAATCAAATTTGTTCCCTATTACTGGGATGTAAAAAGCCTGCCTTCCATCTCTTTAGGAAATTATACTCAATTTACACATGGAAGCAAGATCTCAGTAGTCTAGAAACCAAGAAAGCCCCTCAGGACTATTTACAAAAACCAAGGTGGGGAGGGCGGGACTTCCCTGGCAGTCCAGTGGTTAAGACTTCACGCTTCCAAGGGGTGAAGGTTTGATCCTTGGTAAGGGAACTAAGATCCCACACACTGAGCTTGGCCAAGGAGGGGGGGGAAATGCTATCCTTAAAAATAAAACCAAGGGGGTGGGGGGGCTTTGGGCTTCCCAGCGCTGGAATTGGGACCCAGCTGAGCTGACATCTTGTTTTTTGTTTTTCTTTTTTCCTACCAAGATAGGTATAAAAACAAATACCTTTTTGTCTCATGCTCAACTTCTTTTCTTGAAGGTTAGAAGTCCTCACTTTCCAGGTTTTGATTTAGCCAAGGATTTCAAAAAGCTTTCTGTTCACAGTGTTCAGTTAAATACAAGTAACAAAAGCTTCTAATTGCCTGCTTACTCTAATTGCTTTAGATAAGACTTTATCTTGCCTGGTGCTCCTCCCCTTCACTCCAGCCTCTGTGGTTACCATCTTGACCTCCTTCCAGGATAACTTGATTCTTAATGTCCTGATTGTTTTTTAATAGTCTTTAAGCTTTCTCACTTTTTTTTCCCCCTATCTGGATTAAGAGAAGAGGAGAAAGGACTATTCTCTAAAGCAATTCATGGTTCACATCTAAAAAAGAACAATGGTTTAAGCATTGGGAAACCCCAGGTTCTGGCCTTAGCTCTGCTGTTGACTGGCAGACACTCAAGCTATTTCTAAAATAAGTTAAAATTGCATCTTTTTTTTTTAAATAACAGGTTTCTTTTAAATACTTATCTTATTTATTAAGTATTTATTTCACTGCACCGGCTCTTAGTTGCAGCACATAGGATCTTCAATCTTCCTTGTAGCGTGTGGGCTCTAGTTCCCTGACCAGGGATTGAATCCACACCTACTGCATTGGGGCACAGAGTCTTAGCCACTGGACCACCAGGGAAATCCCTAAAATACCTCTTTAATGTCTCTTCCAGGCTAAAGTCTGAATCTCTGGACCCTCATAGTTTCCCACCACATTTACTCTCTGCTTTCCCCTAATACCAAAAAAGAATCCAGTGTATTCATGAATCTTAATTCTAAATCATTAAAAACTGGTTTCTGTCTCCTTTTTTTTTTTCTTCGAACTTTAGAAAACCTGATTAATTAAAACAGAAGAATTTATAAAACATAGTTTATACAGTGGTTTTCTTGCAAGCAGTCTTCAATAGACTTCTTTCAAATTCTGACATATCTGTCAGATAGGTGTTTGGTTTGGATGTGCAGAGCTAAAAATATCTAAAGTAGAGATTTTTAATTACGTAGTTCAATCTGTGAAATTCCTGAGAATTCCATTTGGAAGAAAGAATAAGAAAGAATATGGGGGACTTCCCTGGTGGTCCAGTGGCTAAGACACTCTACTCCCAATGTAGGGGGCCTGGGTTTAATCCCTGGTCAGGGAACTAGATTCCATATGCCACAGTGAAGACCGGAAGCAGCCAAATAAATAAATAAAATTTAGGAGCAAAACAACAATTTTTTTTTTTTTTTAATGGAATATGGGCTTTGCAGTCTGAGAGACCTGGCCTTTTTTTTTTTTTTTTTTCATGGTAGCAAGCAAACAGGATTTATTTCAGAGAGAAAGTACAAAACTCTCAGCATAGACACTGAGAAGGGGTGACATGCCCCAGACCGGGGCTTTTTTACTAAGCACTGCAACTTCAGATAAGTTACTTAACCTCTCTGAGCCCCAATTTTTAAAAAATTTTCCCTGTTTTATTCATACTTTTTAAACTTTATTTTTTAATTGGAGGAAAATGCTTTACAGTGTTGTGATGTTTCTGCTATAAAAACATGAAATGCTTCACCAGTTTTCATGTCATCCTTGAGCAGGGGCCATGCTAATCTTCTTTGTATTATTCCAATTGAGATATATGTGCTGCTGAAGTGAGCACTGAGCCTCAATTTCTTCATCTATAAAATAGGAATAATGATACCTCCCTTGCAGGACTGTTGTGAGGATCACATGCCAGGTATATATTAAGTACTCAATACATGTTCACGTTCTCCTCCATTAAACACCTTATTTTTCACTTTGCTGACCAAGAGCACACGCTTGGGCCTGAAACAGCCTAGGTTCAATGCCTGATCCCACAGTTTCAGCAACTCAGTGATTTGGGACAAGTTGTTGACAATCTCGGAAGCACTGTTTTCTCATCTGGAAAATGGAGTTAGCAACAACAAGACCCAGCTCCAGGAAGCATTCATGAACTAGTCACATCCATCAGAATCACATCAGATCACCATGGAGACAGCAGGGATGCTGAGAGAGTGCTGTTACTGAGTGGCTGCTGAGTTGCTGACAAGGGGTCAGCCAGGTGGCCAGGATGAGGCTCCAACCTTCTCTTTCTCAATTTTACCTTTACTTTCCCCCACTTTTCTTTTTTTAAATATTTTTAATTGATTATTTTTTGGCTGTGGTGGGTCTTAATTGCAGCATGTGGGATCTTTCATTGTGGGGCGCGGGCTTCTCTAGATGTGACTCCCGGGCTCAGTAGTTGTGACTTGCAAACTTAATTGCCCTGTGGCTTGTGGGATCTTAGTTCCCCCACCAGAGATCAAACCCTCGTCCCCTGCATTGGAAGGCAGATTCTTAACCACTGGACCACCAGGGACAGCCCCTCCCCACTTTTCTTTGTCTTTCTCCTTTGTCTTCTCTCTCACAGTTTCTGCTGTGTGAAAAATGGTTGCATCCAGAGCGGACATATTTTCTTTCCCTGCATGGCCTCCATAAATCTTGTGTCTGTGCATGACTCCTTCTCAGTGCTGGGTTTTTGATTCCACGCCCCCAGGTAGAATACTGTGTGTTGAACTCTGTGCCATGGATTTGGTGCTGTGCGCCCTCCTCTGCCTCTGATACCTCCAAGATGAAAAGACCTAATTGCTAAGAATCCTGGGGGCAAAATTAATTCTCAGGGAGGACCACAACTTAGCATCTTTGCATTTCTCCTTTGCCTCTGAAAGAGCATAGTCTGCTTGTTCTGTCTTGTGGCCTCTTGTTTGATCATGCTATGCATAATAAATTAATGTGGCATTTCCAACAGGAGTAATTCTCCTTGCTTCTCTTTCCCTGAATATTTAGAGTGGGGCTAAATGGCTTCTTGTTTTTACTTAAGAGTTAAACAAAAGGGATTTCCCTTGTGGTGCCGTGGTTAAGACTGTGCCTTCCAATGCAGGGGCTGCAGGTTCAATCCCTGATGGGGGTACCAAGATCCCACATGCCTCACTGCTCAAAAACCAAAACAAAAAACAGAAGCGATATTGTTACAAATTCAATAAACAACTTTAAAAATGGTCCACATCAAAAAAATCTTTTTTTTTTTTTTTTTGGGATGAGTACTTGGGCCCCCACGGAGTAGACGTGGTTTATTCAGTGTGTGAGACAGGAAGCTGCAATACTTTGGCCACCTGATGCAAAAGAGCCAATTCATTGGAAAAGGCCCTGATGCTGGGAAAGACCGAAGGCAAAAGGAGAAGGAGGCAGCAGAGGATGAGTTGGTTAAGATAGCATCACCGACTTAATGGACATGAATTTGAGCAAACTCTGGGAGATAGTGGAGGGACAGAGGAGCCTGGCATGCTGCAGTCCATGGAGTCGCAAAAAAAATCTTTGAAAAATATATATGTGTGCGTATGTAGTCTATATGTATGTGCATGTGTATAACCCTTTGTACTAAATAGTTTAGCTTTTTACAGCAAACTACATTAGAAGCCAATTTTCTCAGACATGGATGCTTTGAAATGTAAATTCATAGTCTCTACTAAGAAACAACCATAGGAATTCTATGTCCTGTACACATTTGGCGGCACATCCCGACTTTATGTCACCTACTTGGGAGGCTGAATGGTGCCATCCCATAATCTTGGACTAAAATTTCAAAACCCTGGCTAGTATCTTCTGCTTAGCCTTTCCCCCACAACTGATGGTTTTACCCCATAGCTAAAGACAAATGAAGAACAAAAACAGGCCTGTTGCTGTGTTAATTATTTCTTGCTCACCTCTATTTCTCTATTTAAAAAAATTTTTAAGGTATATATTTTTTAATGTGGACCAATTTTTTTTTAATGGCCACATCATACAGCATGCAGGATCTTTAGTTGGGTCGTGCAAACTCTTAGTTGTGGCATGCGGGATCTAGTTCCCTGACCAGGGATGGAACCCCAGCCCCTTTGCATTGGGAGCTCGGAGTCTTAGCCACTGGACCACCAGGTGAATCATAGACCCAATGTTTCTTGACTGCTTTCCTTTCATTCCTGCAGTCCTTTCCTCCCTTAAGATCATTAATTACTGAGACCTGTTGAAGGGCAAGCATTGTGGCCAGGCTTAGATCACAAAATGTCTTGGACCAAAATGGGACAAATGTCTTGGACCAAATGTCTTGGACAAAGATATCATGCCTGGTTCTCTTTCTTCAGGGACCCACTCCCCTATCTGCTTACAACACCCAACGTTGACATAAAAGAAATTTGCAGTTATTTCAACCAGATCATCAGATGCTCTGGACCAAACTCAAGATTGTCAGATTTATACCCTTTGGATGCCGGGTGGCTCAAGTGGCAAAGAATCCACCTACCAATGCAGGAGATGCAGGCAGGAGATACAGATTTGATCCCTGGGTTGGGAAGATCCCCTGGAGGAGGAAATGACAGCCCACTCCAGTATTCTTGTCTGGAAAGTTCCGTGGACAGAGGAGCCTGGCGGGCTACAATCCACGGGGTTGCAAAGAGTGAGACACAACTTAGCCACTGGACACACACACACGCATAGAATTCCCCATATTTTGTCTTTCCTCCTTAGATTTTGTCTTTCCTCTTGTCATGATGGGCATTAAAGTCTTAAAATGAAGAGGGTCTATAAGCTTGTTTTCAGGGACAACCAGGAAGGGTGGTGGCTGACCAGCCCACTCAAGATGGCTGTTCCCTTGCTCTCTGTCCGTCCCTTGCCTGACCAGTGCCTGCTTCACTTACACTGACTCTGGCCTTCCTACATACTTGTCTTGGGCGCCAGCTAGTGATTGTTCTTATCAAAGGGGCGGTGAGGTGTGTGCCCTTCTGTTGGTTTCCCTGGTAATTGATGAGCCCATCTGACATCAACTCCCCTGTAACTGGCAATTTCCCCCTCCACCAGGAGCAAAGACTGCTGCCACGTCCTGAAGGTGTGTGCTGCACAGGGTGGGGGGTCGCTCCAGGACTTTGCTTCAGACACAGAAGCTCCGCATCTGTCAAACCACTGATGTCTCTGTTGCCTGATGCATGTGTGCGTGTTAAGGCACTTCAGTCAGGCCTGACTCTTTGCAACGTTATGGGTTATAGCCCGGCAGCCTCCTCTGTTCATGGGATTCTCCGGTCAAGAACACTGGAGAGGGTTTGCTGTTCCCTTCTCCAGGGGATCTTCCTGGTGCAGGGATCGAACCCCCATCTCCTGTGTCTCCTGCATTGCTAGAGGATTCTTCACCGCTGAGCCAGTGGGGAAGCCCTCTGTTGCCCAATCCAGGCTTTCTTCAGTCTTGAAGCTGGGCAAATGCAGGCTTTGTAGGCCTGTGAGGTGCAGTCCAACAGGTGGGCATAAAGAGACCAGCTTCCAGAGCCCCTCAGGAAGGGGTGAGACACTTGACAGCTTGGGGAGGTGGTGACAGTTACCAAGAGGAGAGGTGGTGGGGCGGGGGAGTCCCTGGGACCTGCCAGGGTGGAATAGGAGAGCTTGCGAGGAGCCTGCCTGGGCCTGTGGATCTCCCCCTGGGGGGACTTAGGAGAAAGCGTTCCTCAAATACAGTGATAAATACACTCTGCACTGTAATAGGATTCCATTTGAAACTGTTACAGCCGAGGTGTTACGAGCCCATTCTTGTGTCACAGAAAGCTAGGCTGTTCCTCCATTTGGAAGGTATTATTTTATTTTCCTTGTTCCTAAAATAGCACAAAGGAAGGCTTCTGTTTGTTCTCTTACCTTGTGCTAATCTTAGAGCAACATGAAAATGCTGGCTGTACGCGGATCTTGAAACAACACCAAAAACTTCCAACACGGGAAGACAATTAACTCCCACTCCTTCCCCCTTTCCTCTTGGATTCCAATGACTGGCTGTGTTTAACCCTAGTTTTGCCTACTCTTTCCCAGAAAAGTCACAGCTAACATGCATGGATCTACTAGCAGGAGCATAGATTCAGTAGGGTGTGGGATTCCAGCTTGATTTTCTGGGGGCTGACGTCTCATCAGAGAACTAGTCCTGAAGAGCATATGTTCAGTGCTCAGAGTTTGGGGTCTGCATGATAATGGCTTCAGGAGTGCCGCTGAGACAAAAATCCCTGAGGGTTGAAACTTTCTTGGAGAAGGTGGCCCTCCAAGGATAGATGTAGAGAAGGAGTAAAGAGAGCAGGTGAGTAAGTCAGAAAGAGAAAAACAAATATTGTATATTAACACATGTATGATATGCGTTATGGCAGGCTACAGTCCATGGGGTCTTTATGACCAAAGTCATGACCAAAGTGACTTAGCATGCACACACCACACATATATACAGAATCTAGGAAAACAGTACTGATGAACCTATTTACAGAGAAGAAATGGAGATGCAGATGCAGGGAATGGACTTGTGGACACAGCGGGGGGGAGGAGAGGCTAGGACAAATTGAGAAAGTAGCATTGATGTATATACACTCACTCACTCTCAAAGT